>NC_072004.2:8150000-8455000 GCF_028885655.2 Pongo abelii
TGGTGGCGCATGCCTGTAATCCCAGCTACTCGGGATCCGTCTGAGGCCAGATGCAGTGGCTCACACTTGTAATCCCAGCACTTTGGGAGGCCGAGGTAGGTGGATCACCTGAGGCCAGGAGTTCGTAGACCAGCCTGGTCAACCTGGTGAAACCCCGTTTCTACTAAAAATACAAAAATTAGCTGGGTGTGGTGGCGGGCACCTGTAATCTCAGCTACTCGGGAGGCTGAAGCAGGAGAATCACTTCAACCCAGGAGGCAGAGGTTGCAGCGAGCTGAGATCGCACCACTGCACTCCAGCCGGGCAACAGAGCTAGACTCTGTCTCAAAAAAAAAAAACAAAAACCCAAAAATGTATAATTAAGCCCAAGGTCACCTAGATTTTCTTTTATGTTTTCTTCTAGAAGGTTTATAGTTTTACTTTTTACATTTAGGTCTATGATCCATTTTGAGTTAATTTTTGTAAATTATGTGAGGTCTGAGTTTGGTTTCTTCTTCCTTATCCTCCTCTTCTCTCTCTTTTCTTCTTTCTTCTTTCCTCCTCCTCCTCCTTCTTTTTCTTCCTCTTCCTCCTCCTCTTCCTCCTCTTCCTCCTCTTCTTCTTCTTCTCCTTCTTCTTCTTTCTTCTTCTTCCTTTGGCCCTTTGTAAAAAATCTGTTTTCTATATTTGTGTGGCTCGATTTCTGTGCGCTCTCTTCTGTTCCCTTCATCTGTGTGTCTAGTCTTTGACCAATATCATGCTGTCTTGATTTATTGCAGGCTGTTATCATTTTTTTCCTGGATGTGAATGTCCTGAATCAGACTTGAGAGGAGTTGCATAGGGAACGTAAAAGTCCCCAGGTGTCTGAAAGAAGGGGTGGTAACATAGAGAGGGAGCGAGAAAGACGCAGGGGCTTGGAGGGCAGGGGGCTGTGTCTTTCTTGCCTCCTCCTAGACACTGATGGGTTCCTTTTGACTGCTGACCCCGCACCCGAAGTGCTCAGACTCCACCTAGTGGTGGTGAGGAAGGATCGTCTGTGTGTATCCTCACCTGGGCCAAAACCTGTATAAATTCCCAGAGCAGGCCAGCTTTTCCTTACTGCTTCTTCCTGATTTATCCCCCATCACAGGCAGGCTACCTACATTAACAGCTTTCCGGACAGAAATGAGGCCCAGGTGTTCTGAGCTCCATGAAAGATTCTACTGGACTTCCAAGTCCTGGCCCTACCGGAGGCAGTTGGACGCAACACTTATTTTATTAGAAGCTCCCTTTATAAGGGATTGTTTTGTTGTTGTAAGTGACAGAAATCCAGCTCAAACTAGCTTATGAAAAGGGAACTCATTGACTCACACAACTGAAAGCTCCAGACACAGAATCAGGCACTCAAATCTGTCTCTCTCCACCTCTGCCATGTTATCGGTTTTATTCTCAGGTCACCTCATTGATGGCCACTAGTAGCTCCAGGCCCATATTCCACCAGCTTAGCATCCTCAGTGGAAATGTAACTGCCCAATGGGCTCTTCCTGTCCGCTGCACAAATAAAGACCACAGCATTGCAGTAAAGAAAGAGTTTAATTGACACGAGGCCGGCCATGCCACATGCAAAATTGATTATTACTCAAGTCAATCTCCCTGAAAATTCAGAGATCAGGGTTTTTGATAATTTGGTGGGTAGGGGGTCGGAAAGTGGGGAGTGCTAATTGGTCAGGTGGGAGATGAAATCACAGGGAGTTGAAACTCTCCTCTTTCACTGGGTCGGTTCCTGGGTGGGGGACACAAGACCAGATGAACCAGTTTATTGATCTGGGTGTTGCCAGATGATGCTTTGAGTGCAGGGTCTGCAAAATATCACAAGCACTGATCTTAGGTTTTACAACAATCATGTTATCCCCAGGAGCAATTTGGGGAGGTTCAGAATCTTGCAGCCTCCAGCTGCATGACTCCTAAACCAAATCCTGCTTTTTTTTTTTTTTGAGACGGAGTATCACTTTATCACCCAGGCTGGAGTGCAATGGCATGGTCTCTGCTCACTGCAACCTCTGTTTCCTGGGTTCAAGCGATTCTCCTGTCTCAGCCTCCCGAGTAGCTGGGACTACAGGCGTGTGCCACCACACCTGGCTAATTTTTTTGTATTTTCAGTAGAGACGGGGTTTCACCATGTTGGTCAGGCTGGCCTTGAACTCCTGACCTCGTGATCCGCCAACCTCGGCCTCCCAAAGTGCTGGGATTACAGGCTTGAGCCACCGCGCCCGGCTACCAGAATCAGAGTTTTTAAAGATCATTTGGTGGGCAGGGACTTGGGAAATGGGGAGTGCTGATTGGTCAGGTTGGAGATGCAATTGCAGGGGGTTGAAGTGAGTTTTCTTGCTGTCTTCTGTTCCTGGGTGTGATGACAGAACTGGTGGTGCCAGATTAAGGTCTGGGTGGTATCAGCTGATTCATGGAGCCAGCGGCTGCATGACCCCCAAACTAATTTATAATCTTGTAGCTAATCTGTCAATTTGTTAGTCCTGCAAAGGCAGACTGGTCCCCAGGCAAGAAGGGGGTCTTTTCGGTTAAGGACTATTAACAATTTTGTTTCAGAGTCAAGCCATGAACTGAATTCCTTCCCAAAGTTAGTTCAGCCTACGCCGAGGAATGAACAAGGACAGCTTAAAGGTTAGAAGCAACATGGAATTGGTGAGGTCTGATTTCTTTCCCTGTCATAATTTCCTCAGTTATAACTTTACAAAGGCGATTTTAAGACCCTGTCTCAAAAACAAACAAACAAACATACAAAAACTATTGTGATCCACTCCCCCTACTCTGCTCTGAAATCTTCAGGGCCTGTCTGCCCAGTGTGATTGCTCACGATATGGCCTCCATGTGTCCCTCTTTTCATTTCACGTAAGTTTGTTTCCCTTTCACAGTTCTCCAGATGTGCCTACTTTCCTTTTCGCTGTGCCTGCGCTTCCCTGGATTCCCACAATGCTCATTCATGCCTTGCCTATTGGCTTGGCTAAACCCCTCTGCCTGATTTTAAAGGAACAGTCTAAGTGCCTCTTCTCCCTGACACCCACTTTTTCCAACCAACAGGTCAGTGACATGAGGAAGACTGAAGGAGGCTGCTGGGTGTGGACACAAAGAGATGGGGCAGACACCTGTGGGCTCCTTCATCCTTCCAGAACAGACTCTCCAGGCAAAGTCTAAACCAGCGACCTTGAAGCTCCTAGGGTTACTTCATTAATAATATTTCAGGCCAGGCGCGGTGGCTCATGCCTGTAATCCCAGCACTTTGGGAGCCTGAGCCGGGAGGATCACAAGGTTAGGAGTTCAAGACCAGCCTGGCCAATATGGTGAAATCCCATCTCTACAAAAAGTTAGCCGGGCATGGTGGCGGGCGCCTGTAGTCCCAGCTACTCGGGAGACTGAGGCAGGAGAATGGCTTGAGCCCAGGAGGCGGAGCTTGCAGTGAGCCGAGATTGCACCGCTACACTCCAGCCTGGGCAACAGAGCGAGACTCCGTCTCAAATAATAATAATAATAATAATATTTCAAAAAGACTTCAAATTGAAGTCTTTTTTTTTTTTTTTTTTTGAGATGGATTCTCTCTCTGTCGCCCAGGCTGGAGTACAATCATGTGATCTTGGCTCACTGCAACCTCCGCCTCCTGGGTTCAAGTGATTCTCCTGCCTCAGCCTCCTGAGTAGCTGGGATTACAGGCTCGTGCCACCATGCCTGGCTAATTTTTGTATTTTTAGTAGAGACGGGGTTTCACCTTGTTGTCCAGGCTGGTCGTGAACTCCTGACCTTAAGTGATCTGCCTGCCTCAGCCTCCCAAAGTGCTGGGATTACAGGTGTGAGCCACCACGCCCGGCTGCACTCATTATTCGTAATGGTAAAGACTGTAAGGTTCCCTAGGAGGACTGTCTCCCATTTGTGCACTAGGTGATAAATTGTAATGGTCAAGATTCTTTCAGCAGTAAGTGACAGAAAACCAGCTAAAACCAGCTCAAGCGCAAAAGGAAATGTCATGCTTCTGGAAACTGGGACGTCCAAGGGACTCAAATATCATTGTAATCCCTCGCTTTTTTTTTTGAGACAGGGTCTTGCTCTGTCACCCAGGCTGGAGTGCAGGGGCGTGGTCTTGGCTCACTGCAGCCTCTAACTCCTGGGTTCAAGTGATCCTCCTGCCTCAGCCTCCGGAGTAGTTGAGACTACAGGCATGCGCCACCACCAGGCCTCCTCCCTCTCTTGGCTCAGCTTCCCTCAGGTATGGGGCTCATTTTCTCCCACTGTTGACTGGCTTCCTCCTCTTTGCAGGGGAAGGAAGAAGGCCAAGGTACAGACAGCTCCTGACTTAGATTGTTCCTGCCTTGTGAGCTTGGAGGAAGGAGAAAGCTTCTCTGTCTCAGAGGCCCAGAAGCTTCTCTTTCTCCTGGAGTCTGTCCTGACCCGCTCATTCCTGGACCCGTCTCCGTGGCCGGAGGAATACGGTACTATGATTGAACAAACCTGAGTCACGTGGCCAGAGGGAGGCTGTTGTGATTGGCTGTCCCACTGGAACCACATGGAGTGGGGTGGGTGATGGAGAGTTTCGTAGGAGATGGGCACTGCTGTTACCAGGATAGTGAAATCCATTTGATGCAACATTATATTCCAGGAAACGTTATAGCTGCAAAGACCACGTAGCGACCTGAAAATTGGTTATAAAGCAATGCTAAGAGAACAAGGCAGAAGACAGACTTGAAACTATGATGGCGCCTTTGGAATATGAAAAAATAGAAAACTTTTGCTCTGTAAGGGTGGAAGAAGAATGAATTATTACGTCAAAAACCTTCAGTGTCTTTGCAAAAGTATTTTATAATAACATGTGCATGCAAAAATAATCTCATGTTTACTGCATAATATGATTTTCGGAGCTCAGTTTCTTTTTGTAATGAGATAAGACACAAATAAAATAGATGGTGATGTTGACAAAAAGAGTCAAACTCTGTAAAATATTTGAAGAGATTTATTCTGAGCCAAATATGAATGACCATGGCCTGTGACTCAGCCCTCAGGAGATCCTGAGAACATGTGCCCAATGTGTTTGGGGTGCAGTTTGCTTTTATACATTTTAGGGAGACATGAGACTTCTATCAAATACTTCTTTTTTTTTTTTTTTGAGACCAAGTCTCACTCTGTCACCCAGGCTGGAGTGCAGTGGTGCAATCTCTGCTCACTGCAACGTCTGCCTCCCAGGTTCAAATGATTCTTCTGCCTCAGCCTCCCGAGTACAGTAGCTGGGATTACAGGCGCTGGCCACCATGCCTGGCTTATTTTTGTATTTTTAGTAGAGACGGGGTTTCACCATGTTGGCCAGGCTGGTCTCGAACTCCTGGCCTCAGATGATCGGCCCGCCTCGGCCTCCCAAAGAGTTTGGGAGGGCATGGAGAGGGCTTCCAGGTCACAGGTAGGTGACAGACAAACTGTTGCATTATTTTCAGTTTCTGATTAACCTTTCCAAAGGAGGCAATCAGATATGCATTTTTTTTTTTTTTTTTTTAGACAGAGTCTCGCTCTGTCACCCAGGCTGGAGTGCAGTGGTGTGATCTTGGCTCACTGCAACCTCCGCCTCCCGGGTTCTCCTGCCTCAGCCTCCCGAGTAGCTGGAACTACAGGCGCCTGCCTATAGCCCTCTCCATGCTTGAGTTGTCCTGCCTTTCTGGACTAAACCAATGTACATCTTACATATATCGATTGAGGTCTTATGACTCCCTAAAATGTATAAAACCAAGCTGTGCCCTAACCACCTTGGACACAGGTCATCAAGATCTACCGAAGCTGTGTCACAGGTGTGTGCTCTCAACCTTGGCAAAATAAACTTTTTTTTTGTGTGTGTGTGTGATGGAGTCTCACGCTGTCGTGCCCAGGCTGGTGTGCAATGGCGTGATCCTGGCTCACTGCAACCTCTGCCTCCCAGGTTCAAGTGATTCTTCTGCCTCAGCCTCCTGAGTAGCAGGGATTACAGGCATGCGCCACCACGCCCGGCTAATTTTTTGTATTTTTAATAGAATCGGGGTTTCACCATGTTGGCCAGGCTGGTCTTGAACTCCTGACCTCCGGTGATCCGCCCACCTTGCCCGGCCAAACTGCTTACTTTTGTATTGTGTTACCTGATTTATTGACTAAAATAGTTACTGAAACAGAGGCTACTCTTGTTTTTTTTCTTTTTCCTTTTCTTTTTTTTTTTGAGATGGAATCTTACTCTGTCGCCCAGGCTGGAGTGCAGTGGCACGATCTCGGCCCACTGCAACCTCCGCCTCCCAGGTTCAAGCTATTCTCCTGCCTCAGCCTCCAAAGTAGCTGGGATTACAGGCACCTGCCACCTCGTCTGGCTAATTTTTGTATTTTTAGTAGAGATGGGGTTCCACCATATTGGCCAGGCTGGTTTTGAACCCCTGACTTCAGGTGATCCACCCACCTCGGCCTCCAAAAGTGTTGGGATTACAGGTGTAAGCCACCATGCCAGGCCAAAAACAATTTTTTAAAATTAAGTTTGTTACATCCATGTATTTTTCTGTATGTGCTTTTAAAGTCCTTGTGACACTGAGTTACAGGGCTTTGATTCTTGGGTCTAAAAAGGACACCAATTCTGCTAAATCTTAAAAACTGACATCAACTAAAGCCTCATCTTCAGGCCCAGTAGAAGATGCCAATCAAAATAACTGTATTGCCAAGACACACGGCCACAAATTAAAGCTATGAAACTCCTCAAGGCCCAGGGGCTATCGCAGAAGAGGTGCGCATGTGAGATGGTAAGGGTGATTTTGAGAAATAAAATAAATTCAGTTTCTCTATAAATTAACCATTGATGTCAAAGACACACTGATGCAAGACCAGCATATGGGCCCCTGTGTCAGATTAACAAGGTTTTCTTGGAGCATTAACTGACTCCTAAATAAAGGTTATAAAGGTTATGGAAGTTACATCTTATGGTCAAGATTAAAATGTTATAGACTGTTTATAAAATTTTTGGGGCCAGGTGTGGTGGCTCATGCCTGTAATCCCAGCACTTTGGGAGGCCGAGTCGGGCATATCACGAGGTCAGGAGTTCAAGACCAGCCTGGCCAACAGGGGGAAACCCTGTCTCTACTAGAAAATACAAAAAATTAGCCGGGCATGGTGGCAGGTGCCTGTAATCCCAGCTACTTGGGAGACTGAGGTAGAAGAATCACTTGAACCTAGGAGGCGGAGATTGCAGTGTGCAGAGATCGCACCACTGCACTCCAGCCTAGGCGACAGAGCAAGACTCCGCCTCAAAAAAAAAATTTTTTTTGGCAAAAATTTAATTGGCTTCATGCTGTTTTTATTGGGGCTTATTGTTTGGAAAATTAAGTCTCTTCTGGGATTACAGGGGAGTGCCACCATGCCTCGCTAATTTTTTTTTTTTTTTTTGAGATGGAGTTTCACTCTTGTTGCCCAGGCTGGAGTGAAATGGCGCAATCTCAGCTCACTGCAACCTCCGCCTCCTGGGCTCAAGTGATTCTTGTGCCTCAGACTCCTGAGTAGCTGGGATTACGGGGGAGTGCCACCATGCCCGGCTAACTTTTCTTTTTCTTTTTTTTTTTTTTCAGATGGAGTTTCACTCTTGTTGCCCAGGCTGGAGTGCAATGGCGCGATCTCGGCTCACTGCAACTGCTGCCTCCTGGGTTCAAGTTATTCTCTCTCCTCAGCCTCCAGAGTAGCTGGGATTACAGGTGCCCGCAACCATGCCCAGCTAATTTTTGTATTTTTTTTTTTTTTTTAGTAGAGATGGGGTTTCACCATGTTGGCCAGGCTGGTCTCAAACTTCTGACCTCAGGTGATCCACCCTCCTTGGTCTCCCAATCTGCTAGGATTACAGGTGTGAGCCACGGCTCCTGGGACATTTTTTATTTTTATTTTTTTTGAGATGGAGTCTTGCTCTGTTGCCTAGGCTGTAGTGCAGTGGCAGGATCTTGGCTCATTGCAACCTCAACCTTCCGGGTTCAAGTGATTCTCCTGCTTCACCCTCCCGAGTAGGTGGGAGTACAGGCGTGCACCACCAGGCCCAGCTAATTTTTTTGTATTTTTAGTAGAGACAAGGTTTCACCATGTTGACCAGGCTGGTTTCGAACTCCTGACCTCACGTGATCCTCCTGCCTCGGCCTCCCAAAGTGCTGGGATTACAGGCATGAGCCACTGCGCCCGACCTCTGCACATTTTTTATTGTTGTTTTCAGACAGCATATTGCTCTGTTGCCCAGGCTGGAGGGCAGTGGTGCGATCACGGCTCACTGTAGTGTCCAACTCCTGGGCTCAATCAAGCAATCTTCCCACATCAGCCTCCTGAGTAGCTGGGACCACAAATGTGTGCCATTATGGCTATTTTTTTTCTTTTGAGATGGAATTTTGCTCTTGTTGGCCAAGCTGAAGTGCAATGGCGCGATCTCGGCTCACTGCAACCTCTGCCTCTTGAGTTCAAGCAATTCTCCTGCCTCAGCCTCCTGACTAGCTGGGATTACAGGCGTGTGCCACCACGCTTGGCTAATTTTTTGTATTTTTAGTAGAAATGGGGTTTCACTATGTTAGTCAGGCTGATCTCGAACTCCTGACCTCAGGTGATCCACCTGCCTCGGACCCCCAAGTGCTGGGATTACAGATGTGAGCCACCTCACCTGGCCTGTCCACGGCTAATTTTTAAAAAATCTTTTGTAGAGACAGAGTCACACTATGTTGCCGAGGCTGGTCCTCCCACCTTGCCTTCCCAAAGTGCTGGAGTGCTGGGATTATAAGGATGAGCAACCACGCCTGGCCCCATGCAAATGTTATACCTCCCTGGAGGAGACAGACCCCAAGTCCACACCTCTCCTCTCTTCAGTCCTACCTCCTGGCCCTCCCCTTTTCTCCCTCCTCTAACACACACACACACACACACACACACACACACACACACACACACACACACACACACACACACACACACACACCAGACACAATGGCTGGGTGGGGCTGAGGAACTGGCTTCCTCCACAGAGATCTCAATCTGGGCCCTGAGTTCCCACCCCAGAATCACAGGAACAGACACTTGGAGACCTCAGCCCTGCATTCCTTGCTCCAAGGGGCAGACAGGACAGGCTGAAAATAGCAACTGATTCCAAAAAGATAAAGGTAAATTCATGGGGACCTACTGCAGAGTTAGGGAGGGAAGCCTGCGGGAGGGTCCCTCGGTGTGAAATAGGCATTGGCTCACGCCCGGCTCAGGAGACAGGTGGTGGGGCAAGTCCGAGGAAAGATGGTGAGACTCACCGTGGAGGGACGCACGCAGCATCCCTTAGCTGAGACAGAGGCATCCAGACACCCATGCTGCCCAGCTAGGCTCTATGCCATTACCGTCTTGTCCTCATCCCTACCCCTGTCCACCTCACCCCTATGAGCCCCGATTCACACAGCTGTGCAGGTAGAAACTGCGCACACGCTTTCCAAGCCTGAATTTCAGCTTTTCCCCAGACCCCTTTAACCTCTGAGACCCTGGATACCTCTGTCTCCTAGGGCCCCGTGTGATGTGCGCATGTGGAGAGTGGTGTGGTTTGTGAGGTGGGGGGGGTGTCCGGTTGGGAGGCGGATCTGATTCCTGTTTCCTGCCCCTACTCACTCAGCCCTGGGAGGTGACTGAGAGTGGAGGGGATTCAAGGGTGAGTGCTTGGGGCCTGAGTACCTGGGTTCCTGAGTTGGGGGGTAGGGAAGGAAGTAAATGCAGGTACCCGAGAGGGGGTGGGATCCCTGAGGGGCAGGGGCTGGGGAGGAGCTGGCCAGTGGTCAAGACCACCGTGTGGGTCACTTTGCTAAATGACTTTCTGCCAGAACACAGAGGCCACTGAGCTGCAAGACCCATCATCTACAACCCCCTTGTTCCCCCTCATCATTTCTCAAGGACCCAATCCGAGGCCTGGAGGGGTATGACTCTCCTGCTGACCCCTGAAGGGAGTTTGGAGGTTCCTCTGCTTCCCAGCCCTGACCCTGCAGCCTTCTTGGGATTGTAGCCTCCTTCCTCGAGGGAGGAAGAGAAACCCAGGCCACAGCGCCCTGGCCCGACTGGTCCTCTCCTTCAGTTCACTCTCCCAGCCACCTCCCCAGGCCTCCTGGCAAGACCCATGCCTGTGCTGGGCCTCTCTCTGTGACCAGACCCGAGGGCAGGCGGGGATGATCAGACGCAGGACAGGAGAGACTGCGCCAGGACCTCCTCATCTCCGGGGGTCAGAGGCTCCAGGAATCTTGATGGCAGGAAAAGGAGACTAAAAATAATCCGGAAAGGGAGAGTCCGGAGAGAGGAACTGGGAAATGGGGGGCGGAGGGCCGGTGGAGCAGGGAAACAGTGATGCATGCCTCGCAGCCCAGGCCCGGCGGACAGGCGCGCCCACGGCCCCCAGACCCAGACAGCACAGAACACACATGGTACACCCACCCTGGCACCGCTATCTCAGACACTCACACCGAGAACTTTCTAAAGGGCCACACGCCACACACTGTACACTCCACTCTCCCCCTGCACACCCACCCGGCAAGCACAGAACTCGCACACTCACAACACACCGTGCCACCCCCCACACAAACCACACACAAACCTCCACAACACACTCCACGGACACACGGTTCAGTGGGCAGACACAGAGCAGCTGTATCCCGTATTGAGTTTTAGGGATTCTCTGGAACCCCCACACCAGCCTTCCCTCCTGACTTCAAAATCCTGCCTTCCGGTGGCCTCAGTTTACCCTCCATGTGGGGCACTAAGGGTCTTTCTCTTTCCCTCCCTCCTCCTCAGGGGATGACTCCAGCAGAGCACCTCACTCCTTTGAAGAGCACAGAGGAAGATGTCAGCCCAGTCCCTTCCTGCAGCAACACCCCCCACGCAGAAGCCCCCTCGGATCATCCGCCCCCGCCCTCCTCGTTCCAGGGCTGCCCAGTCCCCAGGGCCTCCCCACAATGGCTCCTCTCCACAAGAACTACCCCGAAACTCCAATGATGCACCAACCCCAATGTGCACCCCCATCTTCTGGGAGCCCCCAGCTGTATCCCTCAAGCCCCCTGCTCTTTTGCCCCCCTCAGCTTCTAGAGCCAGCCTGGACTCCCAGACTTCCCCAGACTCACCTTCCAGCACCCCCACACCTAGTCCAGTGTCCCGGCGCTCTGCCTCCCCAGAACCTGCTCCCCGGTCTCCAGTCCCCCCACCCAAGCCCTCTGGGTCACCCTGCACGCCTCTACTCCCCATGGCCGGGGTCCTGGCTCAGAATGGCTCTGCCTCAGCCCCTGGCACTGTGCGGAGGCTGGCTGGCAGGTTTGAAGGGGGTGCTGAAGGCCGGGCTCAGGAGGCAGATGCCCCGGAGCCAGGTCTCCAAGCGAGAGCAGATGTGAATGGGGAGAGAGAAGCTCCCCTCACCGGGAGTGGGTCCCAGGAAAACGGTGCTCCAGGTGAGTGTGGGGGGCGGGGGGAGCTGGGTGACCTCAATCCACCCATCTTCTTCGTTTTCAGTGCTAACAACTTTCAGGGGCTACCTTTTCAAAAATGGATTTAATGTTTGGGATATCTGGTTTCTGTATGTCGGGATTTGAAGGGAGTCAGGGTGGAGGAGACGTATAGATGCCTGGACCTTGATGTTGCAGTTGCTGGGCAGGTTAAAGATGGAGATGGTCTGGGCGGGGGTGGAGCTGGGCCCCAAGGGCTTTCTCCTTAGGCTACCCATCTCCCACAGATGCTGGCCTGGCCTGCCCTCCCTGCTGCCCCTGTGTCTGCCACACCACCCGGCCTGGCCTGGAGCTCAGATGGGTGCCTGTGGGGGGCTATGAGGAGGTCCCCAGGGTCCCCCGTCGGGCCTCCCCACTGCGGACCTCTCGCTCCCGCCCCAACCCTCCAAGCATCGGTCACCCTGCCGTCGTCCTCACATCCTACCGTTCCACTGCTGAGCGCAAACTCCTGCCACCCCTGAAGCCTCCCAAACCAACTCGTGTCAGGCAGGACGCCACCATTTTCGGGGACCCCCCACAGCCAGATCTTGATCTGCTTTCTGAAGATGGAATCCAAACAGGTGCAGGGCCTGGGGGAGTGGACCTCTGGGCTGTGAGGGGACAGGAGAGAGGCAGGGGGGACTAAAGCCCAGAAAGCTACAATCCCCAACAGGCCCTGGGCTCTTTGCTTCCCTACCAGCTGCTGCTCTGGTGCTGAAGGGAGTTGCAGTTTTTATAGTAACCGTCCCTGCTGGGGCTGGAGTCGGGAGTCCTGGGCTGGGGATCCTGGAGTTTTTTTTCTCTTCACTGTGGCTTCTGTCTCCAGGGGACAGTCCTGATGAAGCTCCTCGGAATGCTCCTCCAGCAACTGTGGAGGGGAGGTACCGAACACCCCCACCCCTGCTCCCTGGTTCTCCCCACCATGCTTCTACCTGAGGGCAGACTAACCTTCAGCTCCAGCTAAATCCCACCTCCACAAAGGTGAGGGGACAAGGGCCACGGCTCTAGAGATAAGCAGCCCTTGTTTCGAATCCCAGCTCTGGCCCTTATCAATTCTGTGATCTTAGAGAAGGCCGGGCGCGGTGCCTCACGCCTGGAATCCCAGCACTTTGGGAGGCCAAAGCGGGAGGATCACCTGAGGTCAGGAGTTCAAGACCACCCTGGCCAACATGGTGAAACCCCGTCTCTACTAAAAATACAAAAATTAGCCGGGCATGGTGATGGGTGCCTGCAATCCCAGCTACTTGGGAGGCTGAGGCAGGAGAATCACTTGGACCGGGGAGATGGAGGTTGCAGGGAGCCAAGAGCATGCCACTGCACTCCAGCCTGGGCGACAAGAGAGAAACTCCATCTCAAAAAAAAAAAAAAAAAAAAAGATCTATAGCCTTCCTGGGTCTCAGTGTCCTCATCTATGAAATGGGTCTAAGCATAGGAACCACCTCATGGAATCGTGGGGATATGATATTGTGAAGAGCCGGGCCCAGAGTAAGTGAGTGCACCATTTTAACTCCCTTCCCTCACCTTGAGCTTCTATTGCAATTATTGTCTGAAAATCTATTTGGCAATCATGACCATCTCTTCTATGCTATCCAGGCTTGTTAATTATCTTAGATTCACCATTGTTATCAGAAGTTATCTGGGTCCATTCATTTATTCAACAAACATTTACTAGTGTGGTTTTTAGCTTGGGCAAATGGGGGTGTGGTGGTGCTGATGACCAGAGCAGGGGAGATAAGGGGCTGCAGGTGCTGGTGGGAGGTGTGAGAGTTTGCAGTCCATCACGTTGAGCTTTCTTGACACACAAATAGGGCGTTCCAGACAATGGTTGCTATGTGAGACGGCTGACAAGGAGACTCAGAAATCTCTGGTCTACAATAGTTGATATAAGAATGGGGCCCACTTAGTTCAGGGGCTCCTCTCTAAAAGGCACATAAAAAGATCTGGAATTTGGGCCGGGCAAAGTAGCTTACGCCTGTAATCCTGACACTTTGTGAGGCCGAGGTGGCAGGATTGCCTGAGGCCAGGAGTTTAAGACCAGCCTGGGCAACATAGCGAGACCTTGTCTTTCCCCTTAAAAAAAAAAAAAGCCTGAGGTTTGATGTGGGGAGCCGTCAGGGTCCCTACATCCAACCTGCACGTGGGTTGCCCTGTCCAGCGTGGGAACAAGCACCCCTGTGGTGGGCAGCAGTGGTGGCCCTGGGGACTCCCTTCCCTTTGTTTCTCCACAGGGAAGAGGAGGGGCTAGAGGTGCTGAAGGAGCAGAACTGGGAGCTGCCTCTGCAGGATGGTGAGGGACTCTGGACCTGAGGGTCCCTGCTGTGACTATCAAGCAGTGGGGAAGGGTTTGGGAGCCCTGGGCTTCCCTGAAGTGCTATGTTTGCCCTCTAGAACCTCTGTACCAGACCTACCGAGCAGCGGTGCTGTCAGAGGAGCTGTGGGGGGTCGGTGAGGATGGGAGTCCTTCTCCAGCAAATGCTGGAGATGCACCCACCTTCCCACGACCCCCTGGACCTCGCAACACCCTGTGGCAGGAGCTTCCGACTGTGCAAGCCAGCGGCCTTCTGGATACCCTCAGCCCCCAGGAGAGGCGTATGCAGGAGGTGGGAGCTGGAGGTGGGAGATGGGAGGCGGCTGCATGGGTCAGGCATAGGGCAAGAGGGCCCAGGGTCCTAGCTTCCCGCGGTGAACTGGGCTTCCCACGACTGCCTGCTCTTCTTTCTAGAGTCTTTTCGAGGTGGTGACGTCCGAGGCTTCCTACCTGCGCTCCCTGCGGCTGCTGACCGACACCTTCGTGCTGAGCCAGGCACTCCGGGACACGCTCACCCCCCGTGATCACCACACACTCTTCTCCAATGTGCAGCGAGTCCAGGGAGTCAGCGAGCGGTCTGTGGCTTTCCGTCCTTCCAGGGAACCTGCCCTTAGGCTGCTGGGCACGCCCTTTCCTCTCTCCCGGGCCAAGTCCTTCCTTCTACGGACCCAGTTAGTTCCCAGCCCTTCTCTGAAGAACCCGGGAGACCTGGCTCTCTGCCCCGCCCCATTGCTTGCTTCCCCAATTCCTTCAGGTTTCTAGCAACGCTCCTGTCCCGTGTGCGCTCTTCCCCCCACATCAGCGACCTGTGTGACGTGGTGCATGCCCACGCTGTGGGGCCTTTCTCGGTGTATGTGGATTATGTGCGGAACCAGCAGTATCAGGAGGAGACCTACAGCCGCCTCATGTGAGTGTCCCAGGGGTGGGGAGGAAGCTGGGGCAGGGGATGGGGTCGAGGCCACAGCAGGCTGGGGCACCAGGGCCTCCGGGCAGCCGCTAGCCATGCCTGCTTCTGCAGGGACACCAACGTGCGCTTCTCCGCCGAGCTGCGTCGGCTGCAGAGCCTCCCTAAGTGTGAGCGGCTCCCGCTGCCGTCCTTCCTGCTACTGCCCTTCCAGCGCATCACCCGGCTTCGCATGCTGCTGCAGGTACCTGTCCCGGCTGCGGCCGTTTCTGCCCCATCAACCCCATCGGAGAACTCTCCCGAGGGCTTCTTGGCCCTCCAGCTATCACCATGCACTACTCCACCTTAAACATAAAATCCCCCAAATCATAACTCTGAATCTGGGTCTCTCAGCCTAGGACCCACCAAGCCCTACCTTAGGGGCCCTGTGCTCTTCCCCTTACCTGGACTGCCTCTAGGTCCAGGTGCAGGGAAAGGCCCTCTGGCTGGAGACACGAGTTCCACACCTAGCTCTGCCACTGACTCTCTGAGTGACCTTGGGCAAGTCTCTTCTGCTCGCTGGGTCTCAGGGGGAGTGTGTGAGTGGTTTTTGAGGTTGTCTCTGGCTATATTCTTCTACCCACATGCCTTCCCAACTGGGGTGATGTCACCCCCAAGGGGGCAAAAATTGGTTCTTTGGGGGTGAAAATAATCTTAGTTATTCCAACAGTTGTACTCCATTAAGCTTTAGTGCATAAACAGAGTTCCAGTAGATCTGTAGAATTAAACTTTCATGGTGAGGGAGATGTTTAGGGAAAATTATCTTAACAAGGCACCTTAGTGGGGTGATACTGGGAAAAAAAAGTTTGAGATTTGAGACACTTTCTTCTTCCTCCTCCTTCTCTTCCTCCTCCTCTTCTCCTTCTCTTTCTTCTTCTTCGAGACGGAGTCTCACTGTGTTACCCAGGCTGGAGTACAGTGGCACAATATCGGCTCACTGCAACCTCTGCCTCCCGGGTTCAAGCGATTCTCCTGCCTCAGCCTCCTGAGTAGCTGGGATTACAGGTGTGGACTACCATGCCCAGCTAATTTTTGTATTATTAGTAGAGATGGGGTTTCACCATGTTGGCCAGGCTGCTTTCGAACCCCTGACCTCATGTGGTCCACCTGCCTCAGCCTCCCAAAGTGCTGGCATTACAGGCGTGAGCCACTGCACCCAGCCTGAGACACTCTCTTCTATTGCAAAGCAGAGACTCCTTTCTAACCAGGTCACCCAATATGGGGATCTTTAGAGCAGTGGCACGATCATGGCTCACTGCAGCCTCAAATTCCTGGGCTCAAGGGATCCTCATGCCTCAGCCTCTAGAGTAGCTGGGACTACAATGCCACCATGCCCGGCTATTTATTAATTTTTATTTTTATAGAGACAGGGTCTCACTATGTTGGCCAGGCTGGTCTTGAACTCCTGGCCTCAAGCAATCCTCCTATCTCAGCTTCTCAAAGCTCTGGCATTACAGGTGTGAGCTACTGAGCCCAGCGAATGGAGGGATCTTTATGTGAAGAGTTCCCAACTAGATTGTCAGTGTCTTTATGATTTTATTCAGTTTTATCTATCCCCAGTGTAGACAACACAATAATAATAATGATACTAATCATAATAGCTCAATAGCTATTGAGCTTTCTAGGAATAGTTCTAAGTGCTATACACCTGTGTAAACTTACCCACAACTATGTGAGAGTAGGAACTATTATTTGTCCTACTTTAGAGATGAGAAAGCTAAGGCACAGGTCACATAACTTGCCCCAGGTCATATAGAAATAATTGATGGAGACAAAATTGTAATCTAAGCACTCTTAGCTACTCTGCTATATTGCCTGCCCTAACAGTTTTGGTTAATAATTATTAAAATAATAGGGACCTTCGGGCCGGGCGCGGTGGCTCATGCCTGTAATCCCAGCACTTTGGGAGGCTGAGGCGGGTGGATCATCTGAGGTCAGGAGTTCAAGACCGGCCTGGCCAACATGGTGAAACCCCGCCTCTACTAAAAATACAAAAAAATTAGCCAGGCATGGTGGCACACATCTGTAATCTCAGCTACTTGGGAGGCTGAGGCAGGAGAATCACTTGAACCCGGGAGGCAGAGGTTGCAGTGAGCTGTGATCATGCCACTGCACTCCAGCCTGGGCAACAGAGCCAGACTCCAGAAAAAAAAAATAAATAAGAACCTTCTTTTCAACATTTAATATGTGCCAAGAACTATGCTAAGCACTTTACATATATTACCTTCTTGAATCCTCAAAACAATGCTATTGATATGCCAGGTGGGTATTAGCCCCATTTTACAGATGGGAAAGCTGAGGCTCAGAGAGGTAGCAGGACTTGCTCAGGGTTCTGCAGATGGTGAGTGATGAGTTCTGTCAGCCTTATTGAAACTGGCTGAAACAGGCAGGGTCCTCTGAGCTGTGGCCCTTCTGAATCCCAGGGCCACAGAGCAGGGGGCCCAGTCACCCTTCCTCCTTGTCCCCAGAATATCCTGCGCCAGACAGAAGAGGGGTCCAGCCGTCAGGAGAATGCCCAGAAGGCCCTGGGTGCTGTCAGCAAGGTGGGCAGTGGGCAAGCTGAAGCAGGGGGAGGTGACAAGGTGGTAGAGAGAAATGGTAGGGAGTAGGGGGCTGGCCGCTGGGGTGGGTGACACAGCTCCCCTTACCTAGATCATCGAGCGTTGCAGCGCTGAGGTGGGGCGCATGAAGCAGACTGAAGAGCTGATCCGGCTCACCCAAAGGCTGCGCTTCCACAAAGTCAAGGTACATCCCTGCCCAGGCTCCCCATCTTGCCCTGTCCCATGTTGCTGCTGCCACGCTAGAACCTCCTCTGCCTCCGCTTCCTCGCAGGCCCTGCCCCTGGTCTCCTGGTCACGGCGCCTGGAATTCCAGGGAGAGCTGACCGAGTTAGGGTGCCGGAGGGGGGGCATGCTCTTTGCCTCGCGCCCCCGCTTCACCCCTCTTTGCCTGCTTCTCTTTAGCGACCTGCTGCTCATCACTCAGCCTAAGAGGTGAGTCCTAGGGAAGGAAGGAGCCCAGGCTGGAGTGGGCAGGAGGGGTCCAGCGGGACCCCTGCTGTCCTTCTGAACGACCTCATCCCTGGGCAGTGGGCAGCGGTTACAGGTTCTGGACTATGCCCATCGCTCCCTGGTCCAGGCCCAGCAGGTTCCGGATCCATCTGGACCCCCTACCTTCCGCCTCTCCCTTCTCAGCAACCACCAGGGCCGCCCCACCCACCGGCTACTCCAAGCTTCTTCCCTGTGAGTTGTGCTTCCTTCGGAAAACACCCTTGGTACACTTATCTGACCTCTCAGACCTCCCCCCACTTCCCCGGTCTCTCTCTTCTGAGGATCCTGCCTCAGCCCCAGAGGATCTCTTGGGCCAACTGTGACACTTCCCAATATCCCCACCAGATCAGACATGCAGCGCTGGCTAGGAGCCTTCCCGACCCCAGGCCCCCTTCCCTGCTCCCCAGACACCATCTATGAGGACTGTGGTGAGTATCCTCCTAGAGGGGATGAGGGAAGAAAAAGTGAGTCTTAGAGGAATATGGGGGAGAAGCTAAACAGAATCACTTTAATGTCACCCACCCTCAACCAGACTGTTCCCAGGAACTGTGTTCAGAGTCGTCTGCACCTGCCAAGACTGAAGGACGGAGTCTGGAGTCCAGGGCCGCCCCCAAACACCTGCACAAGACCCCTGAAGGTGAGAAAGTCTTTCATTTATTTATTTTGTATTTATTATTATTATTTTTTGAGACAGAGTCTCATTCTGTCAGCCAGGCTAGAGTGCAGTGGTGTCAGCTCGGCTCACTGCAACCTCTGCCTCCTGGGTTCAAGGGATTCTCCTGCCTCAACCTCCCAAGTAGCTGGGATTACAGGCGCACAGCACCACGTCTGGCTAATTTTTGTATTTTTAGTAGAGATGGGGTTTCACCATGTTGGCCAGGCTGGTCTCGAACTCCTAACCTCAGGTGATCCGTCTGCTTTCACCTCCTGAAGTGCTGGGATTATAGGCATGAGCCTCCAGTACCCGGCCTTATTTCTGTTTTTTTTGTTTTGTTTTGTTTTTTTATGGAGGTGGGGGTCTCACTGTGTTGCTCAGGCTGGTCTTGAACTCCTGGGCTCAAGTGATCCTCCTGCCTCAGCCTCCCAAAGTGCTGGGATTACAGGCGTGAGCCACTGTGCCTGGCCGTGCTTCATTTATTCATTCAATAAATATTTATTAAGCACTTATGAAGTGCCACTCGCTGTTCTAGGGACTGTGAATCAAACATATCACACTTCCTTCCTTGCTGGAGCTATGTTCTAGTAGACGAGGCAGACGATAAAGAATGAGCAAAATAGATAAGCAAATTATAAAGTACACGTGAAGGTGATGAGTGTTATGGGGAAAAAAAAAAAGTGAGCAGAGCAAAGAAGGTCAGGAGTTCCAGGGTTGGGCAGAGTGAAATTTTCAATAGGGAGGCCGAGGTGGACCTCACTGAGAAGGCAACATGAAGCTTGATGGAACTAATTTAGACCCATGGTGTCCAGGGGAAGAGTGTTCCAGCTGGAGGCAGCAGGCAGTGCAAAGGCCCTGCGGCTGGTGTGTGACTGAGGAACTGTAAGGAGGCCAGTGTGGCTAGCAGGAGAGAGAAAGGGGGAGAAGCAAATGAGGTCATAGAAGTGGCAGGGATGGGATCACGCAGGACCTGACAGGTCCCTGCAAGGACTCCACCTCTTACTCCAAGAGACATGAGCAGCCACTGCAGGGCTTGACGGAGGAGCAGCCCAGACCCTCTCTGAGCTGCTGTCACCTCCACTTCTGATGCCCTTTCTACCGATGCTCCAGGCTTGTCCATGAATTCCCACACCTACAATGACCCTGAAGGCCTGAGACCCCACGAGGCCCCCTTTCCCTCCTCACCTGCTCCCTGCCCCCACCTCACTGGAGCCCCTGTCTCTCTTCCCCCAGGTTGGCTGAAGGGGCTTCCTGGGGCCTTCCCTGCCCAGCTGGTGTGTGAAGTCACAGGGGAACACGAAAGGAGGAGGCACCTTCGCCAGCACCAGAGGCTTCTCGAGGCTGTTGGACCTTCTTCAGGCACCCCCAATGCCCCCCCACCCTAATGCAGGCTGAGGAGGGGGCACAGATTCGGAGACACCTACCAGTGTGGCATGGAGAGAACAAAGCCCATTCATCCATTGGATTCACTGTCAGTGGAGATACTACCTCTCGTGGCAACCAATAGAGATCGAGCTTCAGGACAGGGCAGCCAATGAAAACGGCCGCCTGAACCCACAGCAATAAGAATGAATGAGGATGCCTTGAATGTGTGGCCAATGGAGACAGAGGCTTAGTGCAGAGCAGCCAATGGGTACTGAGCTGGCTGAGCCTATGGCCAATGAGTATTCCTCCTATGCTCAGGGCCAAGGAAGACAAATCTAGGTCATGGCAGTTAAAAAAGGGCCTCATTGGAGATAAAGTCCTAGGATAAAATTGGGAACAGGAATGAGCAGGAAGCCAACCAGCCAAAGAAAATGCTGATCTGGACCCAAGAGACCAGTAGTCACCCTGCTTGGTTCTGTAGCAATGACTGGTCCTGTCTTTTGAGTCTGGGAAATACTAGTTTCCATTCCTGGGTGCTTCCTGTGCCCTCTCAAGCCAGTTCTTCTCTTCCAGAAGAATTCAGAGTGTGTGTCTCAGAAAATCTGTGTGTGTGCACGTGCATGTGTAGATATGTGTGTATATGTATCAGGGAAGGCATTCTGCTGACTGTGGTGTGTGTGTGGTGATTGTGCTCCTCACCCACAAACGACTGAGTGCTCCATTTCTTCCTTTACCTCCCATTTTTCCTATTACTCGCTCCAAGAAAGATGCTAAGTCTGAGCTCCAGAAGAGACTGTGCTAGGTGTGGCTTGGCACCCAGGGGATGAGAGCCCTGAGCTCTGGGTCTCTTGGAGGCTAGGGTTCTGTGGCAGTTGCAGGGCAACGTTATGGAGCAGCCAACAGCCTGGCAGAGGAGCCCAAGGGACTGAAGATGGCCAGTAGCTGGGTCCTGAGGCCCCTGAAGTCTGCAGACCCTTCTCCTTGCCCCAAACACTGGCCTCCATAATTCCTGCCTGCAGATCTCCCAACTTGAACTATAATCCACCAGCCAGCCTCAGCCTTGAGCTTCGGAACCACATTAGATCCTGCATCTGGGTGAAGAAACAGGAGCTGTGGACCACAGGCCAGCCAGTGAACCTCCTGGGCTTTCTTGCCTTTGTCCTGATCCTCTCACAGAAACACTGGGCCAAATAGTGGGGAGAGATTGGAGGGTGGGTGTGGCTGCCCAACCCCATCCAGAGCATCTGCCTCCAGATGAGCAAATGCCTTGCATGATACCAGAGGAGGTGAGGGACAGAGACAGCAAGGCAGACAGTGGCTGGCAGGGGGGCCCAGGCCCGGGACAAGGCCTCCCCTTCAGCTCAGGCACAGCAACTTGCCCAGGACTGATGCTGTCACACTGACTGCAGGAGGCACAGGGACTCTGGGAGACTCAGAGGGTGAAGAGCACAGGCATTTGGCATGTCCATGACATTGGAGACTCCCCTAGCAGGGTGCCTGACGTGGGGAACCCTCAGTAAATAGTGGTGCATTTGTATTGAGGCTCTCTGGGGAAGTGTGTGCTTATAGGAGCAGTGGTCTCCAAGTGTGGTTTATAAGGGGGATGGGGCTGCTTGGAAAGGGGTCCAGAGCAGGGGTCAATTCTGTTGGGAACTGGGGCTTGAAGGTCATGTGCAAGACCTGAGTGTGTCAGCCCACTCGCAGTTCCTGAGGGGTCTCAGGTGGTGGTGGTGGTGGCGATGGTGGTGGGTTTGCAGCAGCTGTGGTTGGGGGCTGCTGCAGGCTGGGCAATGCCTGGGGCTCTGGCAGGGGATGAAAATGCAGCAAGAAGGATAAAAAGGGCAGTCGAGGGGGCACGGTGGCTCACACCCATAATCCCAGCACTTTGGGAGGCTGAGGTGGGCAGATCACTTGAGCTCAGGAGTTTGAGACCAGCCTGGGCAGCATAATGAAACCCTGTCTCTACAAAAAATACAAAAATTACCCAGGCGTAGCGGCACCTATAGTTCCAGTTACTCGGGAGGCTGAGGCAAGAGGATAGCTTAACCCCGGGAGGTCGAGGCTGCAATGTGCCATGTTTGCACAACTGCACTCCAGCTTGGGTGACAAAGCAAGACCCTGTCTCAAAAAAAAAAAAAAAAAAAAAAAAAGGGCAGCAATAAAGGCCCTTTACTGACCAGCCAATCATCTCTGTGTTTAATTCAATTATACCTATTTATTGAGTGCCTTCTATGTGCCAGGCATTGTTCTAGGATCTGGGGATACAGATATGAAAAAGACAAAGTCCTTGCCCTCAGGAAGCCTTCATCCTGAGGGTGAGAGGTGACAGGGACAATTACCATGTCAACAAATTAGTAAGTAAGATAAGATCAGGGCGGGCGTGGTGGCTCACCCCTGTAATCCCAGCACTTTGGGAGGCTGAGGTGGGCAGATCTCTTGAGGTCAGGAGTTCAAGACCGGCCTGGCCAACATGGCGAAACCCTGTCTCTACTAAAAATACAAAAATTAGGCTGGGTGCAGTGGCTCATACCTGTAATCTCAGCACTTTGAGAGGCCGAGGCGGGCGGATCACCTGAGGTCAGGAGTTCGAGACCAGCCTGGCTAACATGGTGAAACCCTGTCTGTACTAAAAATACAGAAATTAGCTGGGCGTGGTGGTGCACGCCTGTAAGTCCCAGCTACTCGGGAGTCTGAGGCAGGAGAATCCTTTGAACCTAGGAGGCAGAAGTTGCAGGAGGTTGCAGTGAGCCGAGATCGTGCCATTGCACTCCAGCCTGGGCGACAGGGTGAGATTCCGTCTCATAAAAACAAAACAAGGGCCGGGTGCAGTGGCTCATGCCTGTAATCCCAGCATTTTGGGAGGCCGAGGCAGGTGGATCACCTGAGGTTGGGAGTTTGCGACCAGCCTGACCAATATGGAGAAACCCCATCTCTACTGAAAATACAAAATTAGCCGGGCATGGTGGCGCATGCCTGTAATCCCAGCTACTCAGGAGGCTGAGGCAGGAGGATCCCTTGAACCCGGGAGGCAGAGGTTGCAGTGAGCTGAGATGGCACCATTGCACTCCAGCCTGGGCAACAAGAGCGAAACTCCATCTCAAAAAACAAAACAAAACAAAACCCCCACCCCCCCCCAAAAAAAGCAGCAGTAAGATAAAATCAGTAAGCAGTAAGCAGAAAATACAGCAAGCGCTGTGGCATAGAATGTTGTGTGTGTATGTTTTGGGGGAGGGTGGTGGCTTTAGGGAAGATCCTGGAAGAGATGACATTTGAACTGAGACCCAGATGACTTCCAGAGGAAGTAGCCCTGGGAAGATCTGGGGAAAGAGTATTCGAATGGAGGCAACAGGGCGCGATAGTCCAGGAACAGAAGGTAGTGGTAGTGGGGATGGGAATCGGTGCACGTGCCCCTTCAAGAGTCCTGGTAGGTGGAGCCCCTCCCCACCAAGGTCTCCCTCCCTCTTTGGCATAAGATGGAGACACACTGGGATACTCAGACTGACAGTCATCCGGGGGCAGACATGTGCCCCATACACCTTCTCTCCTGGCTCCTCGTCCCCTACTGGAGTCCTGCCACTAAGGAAGCCCCCATGCTCCAATTCAGATGTTCCGATGGTGGGATAATGGGGAGATGCCGACCAGGTAAGGGTTATTTTGGAGGCATAAAGTACATAAAATACATAAAATATGTTCCAAAAGAGACTGAGAAGACAGTAAGGGAGGGGACTGCCATGTTTCCTGACTGTTGGGGGTTGGATTCTGTTATCTCAGAGCCCGCTTTCCATTTTGGGGTGACCTGAGTGTGTTTGTCCTGGAGGAGTCTGCATTCTGCTGGCCTGTCTAAGGGGGCCGAAGGGCATGAAACACAGTTATATGGGAAAGGGGCAGATGTGGGGGAATGAGGACCACAGCAAGGAAAGCGTGGATAGACAGAAGATGGGAATGTGGATGGGGTAAGGAGGACAGAAGAGGGAGGCTGATGGGGGGTGTTGCAGGACAGGTGGCAGGAGGTAACTCGGCTCATTCCAAATTGTCTCCCTCCCTCTCCCTCAGGCATCTCTGCTATGGGTGTCCAGCGTCCCCTCCCTCCTGTGTTCTTCCTGCCCCTCTGGGTTGCCTCCTGCAATTCCTCATAGGCGGCGTAGGAGGGCCTATGGGAGAAGCCTCTCAGCGGTGCTGTCTGCGTTCCAGGCATGCTGGTGGGGGTAGTACAGAGAGGTTCACTGAGTCAGCTGGGAAGTCCTAGAGCCACTATCACCTTATTCCCTCACAGTCTATCATGCTGGGGAGGTGGAGGAAACCAACATTTCCACAGGCTCAGGAAAGGTGCAGGTGTCCCGGGGGGAGATGCCTGAGGCGACAGGGTGGGAAAGCTGGCCCCAGTTGGGGACCTCTGTCTGAGTCAGTGTGGGCACTCTTTACCCGTGGCCCTGCTCCTCATAGCTGAAGGCTCCATATTCTGGGAGTCGACTGTCAACCTAAAAGGAAGAGGCTGAGGCACAAAATATGGTTGAAAGAGTTTACTTGAGCCCAAGGGGGCTAGGCGTGATGGCTCACGCCTGTAATCCCAGCACTTTGGGAGGCCGAGGCAGGTGGATCACCTAAGGTCATGACTTCGAGACCAGCTTGGCCAACATGGTGAAACCCTGTCTCCACTAAAAATACAAAAAATTAGCTGGGTGTCGTGGTGCCCACCTGTAATCCCAGCCACTTGGGAGGCTGAGGCAGGAGGATCGTTTGAACCCAGGAGACAGTGGTTGCAGTGAGCCGAGATCGCGTCATTGCACTCCAGCCTGGGTGACGAGAGCGAGACTCTGTCTCAAAAAACAAAAAAACAAACAAACAAAAAACAAAGGGAGGACGGCTGCCAGGAAGACTCAGACCCAAGTAATCTTGGATATGAGCTCCATTAGGGCTTTGTTACAAGCAGGTTTTCAAAGGCAAAAAAGGGGGACAGGGAGTGGGCTGTGGGCTGATACAAAGTTGTTAGGAATTCTCATTGGTTTAAAGGAACCTCTTTGATTAGTGATTGGCTATATACTGTTAAGCTATAGGGGGTGGGTTATAGTGTCCAGTGTGGCATTACTAGGTTAATTCATAGCTACTTATGGCAATAGCAAGCCAATGCAAGCAGTTCAAGAGGTGAATACATAGCTCAAAGGGGGTAATGGGATGTCACTGTTGTCTCATTTTAATTCCTCTCTGGCCCTGATTTTTTATTTTTTATTTTATTTATTTATTTTTTATTTTTTATTTTTTTTGTCACAAGGTTTGGCTTTGTCACCCAGGCCGGAGTGCAGTGGCACGATCTTGGCTCACTGCAGCCTCGACCTCCTGGGCTCAAGCGATCCTCCTGCCTCAGCTTGCTGAGTAGCTGGGACCACAGGCAGGAGCCAACACACCCGACTAATTTCTGTATTTTTTGTAGAGACGGCGTTTTGCCATGTTGCCCAGGCTGGTCTGGAACTCCTGGGCTCAAGCGATCCTCTCGATGGGCCTGATAATTTTAAAAGGCTTGCCTTCCTCAGATAAAAAGCTTTTCTTTTCCTTCAAGATAAGGCAGAGAGTAAAGGGCACGGGCCTCTCTTTGAGCTGGCCTTCTGCGGGCTCCGGGTCAACATCTTCGTGGCTGACATTGCAGATAAGTGGGAGTGGGGGTTGCAATCATGCCCACAAGCAACAGAGGAAGGAGAGGAGCCTCGCCCTCTTCCCCCCACGCCCCGGCCCCCCAAGCCTGCTCACTAGCTCTCTCCTCCTCCTTCCACCCGCAAGGAACCCTCCAGCCCACTTCCTGTGATCCTTTCCGGAGCCCTTCAGCCTGGCTGGCCCTCCAGCCATCTCGGAAAGCTTCTCTTTCCTCCCTCCATACTCGCAGGTTCAGCTACAGAGGTAACTGCAGGCTCATGTTCTCCAGGGTGGCCAGCGCACCAGCCCACCGTCCCGGTGCAGCAGTGCCTCTCCCGCGACAGCTCCACCGCGAGCCTGGCGGGCTCCCGACCTTGCTCCCCAGCACGTCCTCTCCAAGGCACGGTCTCACCACCCTCCAGCAGCCTCGGGCGACACCAAAGGGAGCAGAGCGCTGGAGCTCCTCGAAGTCCCCCCGACCCTAGCGGGGCTCCCCTCATCCTCCGGTGCGTGGCCAGGCCCCGCTCTGGCCCCGCGCCCGCCCCTCCCGCGGGGCTGCCCCTGGGTCTCTGCGGGAGACCCGGACTCAGTGAGTGAGCGCAGCTTCCTGCAGTGGGGTGTCAGCACGTCTTCTGGCCGGACTCTGGGGTCTCCTGGCCTGGCTGTGTCTCCTGGTTCTCAGCGCTCGCCTCCCACGCGGGGCGGAGTGTGGGAGTGGGCTGCTCCCGCGGAAGAGTCCTGGGGAAGTTGAGGCACTGGCTCCCGCTGTCCAGAACACTGCCCGACGTCCCCTGAGCGCGCCACTCCTCCTTCCCACTCTCGAGGTCGCAACGGCAGTCACCAGGTCCCGGGGCCTGCGTTCAGCTGCTTGATCCGACTAGGTTTGGCTTTGGACCCGAATGGGTCAGCTCCACGCCCGATGGAGTTTTTCAAGCTGGTGCCTGCACGTGCCCCCGCCGCGGGGCATGGAGCCGTGGGCTGCGCCCGAACTGCCTCGCAACCACCGCTGACCGAAGCCTCTCCCACTCTGTCCACCTCCACCGTTAGAAACCTGAAGCTGCCCTCTGTGAGAAAGCATTGGGATTGAATCCGGACTTTTGGGGAACCTCAACGATAAAGAATACAAAATAGTGACGAAAAATTGAATTTGAAAGTGACCCTGAGTTGCTGTTGTTGTTGTTTTTTTAGACGGAGTCTCACACTGTCGCCGAGTCTAGAGTGCAGTGGCGTGATCCCGGCTCACCGCAACCTTCGCCTCCCGAATTCAAGTGATTCTCCTGCCTCAGCCTCCCGAGTAGCTGGGACTACAGGCGTGCGCCACCACGCTCGGCTAATTTTTTATATTTTTAGTAGAGACGGGGCTTCACCATATTGGCCAGGCTGGTTTTGAACCCTTGACCTCATGATCTACCCCCTCGACCTCCCAAAGTGCTGGGATTACAGGCGAGGCACTGCCCCCAGCTACTCTTCTTTGATTTAAGACAACCTTGGTTATTGTGATTGGGTCGAGATGGGTATGTGTCCCAATTTGGACCAATGAGTTCAGAGACAGTTAATTCGAGACCCACCCAAGAGCCACTTGAATGAGCCATTCTCTCTTCCCCTGGACATTGTGGTGTGAGGATATAAGGTTGGGATCAGTGGCTACCATTTTAGTGCAGTGAGAGGCAGCTTGGAGTTGCTGAGGAGGCCACTGGGTACAGCCTGATGAAGGAGCTAACACCACAAAACTGGAAATGGAGAGACAAGGGGAAGGCCAGGTCCTTGTTATCATCACTTGAGTTCCAGGATCAAGTTTCATCTGAAGCTTGTATCTTGATTTTTCAGTTATTTTTGTTTGTTTGTTTGAGACAGGTTCTCGCACTGTTGCCCAGGCTGGAATGAAGTGGCACGATCTCGGCTCACTGCAACCCTCTGCCTCCTAGGTTCAAGCTATTCTCATACTTCGGCCTCTCTAGTAGCTGGGACTATAGGCATACGCCACCATGTCCAGCTAATTTTTTTTGTTTTTATTTTTGTTTTTGTTTTTTAGATGGAGTCACACTCTGTCGCCCAGGCTGGAGTGCAATGGCACGATCTTGGCTCACTGCAACCTCCGCCTCCCGGGTTCAAGTGATTCTGTTGTCTCAGCCTCCTGAGTAGCTGGGATTGCAGGCGCCTGCGATCATGCCCTGCTAATTTTTGTATTTTTAGTGGAGATAAGGTTTCACCATGTTGGCCAGGCTGGTCTCAAACTCCTGACCTCAGGCGATCTGCCCGCCTCAGCCTCATAAAGTGCTGGGATCACAGGCACGAGCCACTGAGACCAGCCTGGATTTTTCAGTTCTATAGGTCATTAAATTCCCTTTATCCCTTAAACCAGTTTGAATCTTCTTTCTTTTATTAGCTACAGTCCTAACTGATTCAGATAATCCACAATACAATTGTACTCTTAGCTATTCCAGAGAGGCCATTTATCTCACTGGCAGCTCTTCCTCTCCTGTGTGCCTTCCTGTTCAGACTTTGTGGATCATGCAATGAATTCCCAAATGGTAGGATGCAAATCTGAGGTGGGCAGGTCCACCTCAAGTCTGCCTGCTTGTTACAATGTGTAACTTTGCCAAAGTTGCTTCAATTTGGTCCTCATCATGGCTTGCCATTTTATTTAAGATGAGACCAGGCTGGGCGCGGTGGCTCACGCCTGTAATCCCAGCACTTTGGGAGGCCGGGGCGGGTGGATCACTTAAGGTCAGGAATTCGAGACCAGCCTGACCAATATGGTGAAACCCCATCTCTACTAAAAATACAAAAATTAGTTGGGTGTGGTGGCACATGCCTGCAATCTCAGCTACTTGGGAGGCTGAGGCAGGAGAATCGCTTGAACCCGGGAGGCGGAGTTTGCAGTGAGGCGAGATGGCACCGTTGCACTCCAGCCTGGGCAACAAGAGTGAAACTCTGTCTTAAAAAAAAAAAAAAAAAAAAAAAAAGACTAGATTGGGCATTTAGAATGTCAGAGTGAAAAGCAAGCTGCAATTACAATGCTTCATTTTGTGAAATACTAAATACCATCATTATCCTGCTGAAAGAAAAGCTGTTTTAATGATTTTTGATTTTGTCTTTGTGAGAGTAAAATCATGACAGATTGACATGGACAATTCTAAGGAAAAAAAAAATAAAAGAATACCAGAATGAAAATACAGAACGTTGCATGTTGGTTTCGTTCTCTCAGAAGAAACTGAGGCACAACGAGTTTAAGTATTTCAGGTTCACAGAGCTAGCAATTGGCAGAGATAGCATTTGCATCTGACAGTCTCACTCGAGAGTTCTGGATATGTTCAAAGTGTTCTGGAAGCAGCATATATATGATGATCCATGGGGACGAGAAATAAATATTTAGAAACATTCCATATTTTTAATCTTTTTATTTTGAGACGGCATCTTGCTCTGTTGCCCAGGCTGGCGTGCAGTGGCACGATCTCAGCTCACTGCAACCTTCACCTCCTGGGTTCAAGTGATTCTCCTGCCTCAGCCTCCTGAGTAGCTGGGATTATAGGTGTGTGCCACCACTCGTGGCTAATTTTTGTATTTTTAGAAGAGACGAGTTTTTACCATATTGGTTAGGTTGGTCTTGAACTCCTGACCTCAGGTGATCTGCCCACCTCAGCCTCCCAAAGTGCTGGGATTACAGGCATTAGTCACCACGCCCGGTCCCATATTTCTACTCTTATTATGCCCTTTATAAAATATATTATTGTAAATGTTTAAAGCTATTAGTGTAGTAGTACTTATATATTATTCCTGGATAACATATATATGTGTGTATATATATGCATCTACATATCATTATATATGTACATACACATGCACACAGATACATTCACACATACATATATGTGGGTATCACAAAGTATTAGTTAAGTGACTCTAATACTTTGAATGTAATATTCAAAGTATTATTTGAATGTAGATTCTGAAATAATACTTTGAGAATCAGCAGGGTAGGGGCGGGGGTCAGTGGGCAGAGGAGTGGGATTCCCCCAGAATGAAAGGAATTTCTCATAGACTCGTAGTTCAGCCTCATAGTTTCACCACCAACTTGGCACTTGACTTCAATTACAAAGTCCCAGAGAAGAACTCTAGAAGGATCTAGCTTGGGTCAAGCATTTTTTTTTTTTTTTTGAGATGGATCTCACTCTGTTGCCCAGGCTGGAGTGCAGTGGTGAAATCTCAGCTCACTACAACCTCTGCCTCTTGGGTTCAAGCGATTCTCCTGCCTCATCCTCCCAAGTAGCTGGGAGGACAGGGGTGTGTCACCATGCCTGGCTAATTTTTATATTTTTAGTAGAGATGGGGTTTCTTTTTTTTCTTTTTTTGAGACGGAGTCTCGCTCTGTCGCCCAGGCTGGAGTGCAGTGGCGCAATCTCGGATCACTGCAAGCTCCGCCTCCCGGGTTCACGCCATTCTCCTGCCTCAGCCTCCCAAGTAGTTGGGACGACAGGCACCCACCACCATGCCCGGCTAATTTTTTGTATTTTTAGTAGAGATGGGGTTTCACCGTGTTGGCCAGGATGGTCTCGATCTCCTGACCTCGTGATCCACCCGCCTCGGCCTCCCAAAGTGCTGGGATTACAGGCGTGAGCCACCGCGCCTGGCCTAGAGATGGGGTTTCACCATGTTGGTCAGGCTGGTCTTGAACACCTGACCTCAGGTGATCCGCCCGCTTTGGCCTCCTAAAGTGCTGAGATTACAGGTGTGAGCCACTGCGCGCCCGGCCGTGGGTCAATCATTTTGAGTTTGGGTCACGTGTTCACCACTTTGCAGCCCCCACTGGAACCACAGTGATGAGTTTTCAGGCATCAACCAATAGGAGACAAGCATATGTAGATCAAAATAGTACCATTATTACTGGTAAAGATGTTTGTAAATGTGGCTTTATTTTTTCTGATCAAATTGGCTTTTTAACAATTCACCCTTGCCGGGCGCTGTGGCTCCTGCCTGTAATCCCAGCACTTTGGGAGGCCGAGGCGGGTGGATCACCTGAGGTCGGGAGTTCAAGACCAGCCTGATCAACATGGAGAAACCCCATCTCTACTAAAAATACAAAATTAGCCAGACGTGGTGGCACATGCCTGTAATCCCAGCTACTCGGGAGGCTGAGGAAGGAGAATCACTTGAACCTGGGAGGCGGATGTTGTGGTGAGCTGAGATCACCCCATTGCACTCCAAACTGGGCAACAGAGTGAAACTCCATCTCAAAAAAAAAAAAAAAAAAAATCACCCTTGATTGCCTAGTCCTGGGGAGCTTTTACTGTGTGACCAAAAGCAGGCAGGAACACATGCCCATTCCAGGTGAGCAGGTTGCCAAAAGAGAACCCAGATGAAGCTGAACCACCACACATCCCTTCATCCCAAACCCACTGTGCTAATTATTCGTCCCATTAATGAAATAGCTGCATTTCTTCTTCTGGGAACATGGTGGGCTCCCTCTTAGAGTGAAGTGCAGGTATGTGACTTGCTTTAGCCAGTTACATGTCATTAGTTGTGATGTGTGTCACCTCCAGCTGGGAGCTTTAAGAGCCTGTGGTTGATTGGCTGCACAAACTCTTTTTCCATTTGATATGGCAAGAGTTAGTGGTCCAGGTGGTACCTGCTTCATTATCCTACGTTCTGGAATGAGGATGACATGGAGAGGAGCCCCAAGACAACAAACAGTGACATGGAGCTTGAGCAACAAAGAAATCTTTGCTGTTTTAAGCAACTGAGATTTTGCAGTTGCTTGTTACCACAGCATAACCTTGCCTATCCTGACTGCTACATTCACCAATCAGATAAGGTGCTCCATCTTCTTTGCGGGAGGAATGAAGAAGAAGTAGGGAGAGAAGTTAGGGGTTTTCTTCTATCTACCTGGAAATATGAATGGGAAATAAATGCTTCTTCCTAATACATATTATTAAAATGAGGATGGAGGAGCACTTCCCAAAAGGAAAAATGGATCAGTCTGGATTATGGTTATAAGCAGCAGAATACAACTTTGGTGATGTTTGTAGAAAATGGTGTTTGCGGACAGGATATTGGATAGTCACTGAGTCTCCAGAAAAGCTGGAGAATCGAGCCTATAAAACAGGCAGGAGTGTGGGAGGTAACACAGTCCAAGCTACCACCAAAAGCACTCCACAGAACTGGTCTGTCAAGCATGCACCATAGATTCACACAACCTTCACCCCCTGCCACTGGGTGTCCTGGTCAGCATGACAACAAAGCCCACAGTGACAGGAATGCCCACAACAGATGCTGCTGCTTGTACCGCTGACAGTGCCACTCCTGCCCCTGCTGCTGTCACCACTGTAAAATAGACTCTCCTCTGTCCCTGCTTTGTGTCACTGGCTCCAGGGACATTGTGTCTGTTTGGTTGATCCTAGGTCATGTAATTAGATCAGTAGTTAGGAAAGTGAACCTTTGGCTTGTTCAACTTCTGCAGTTGGACCTGGGCTGTCTCCAGTCTAGGGCTTTTTTTTTTTTTTTTTACAAAGTCTTGTTCTGTCACCCAGGCTGGAGGGCAGTGGTGTGATCTTGGCTCACTGCAACCTCTGCCTCTCGGGTTCAAGCAATCCTCCTGCCTCAGTCTCCCAAGAAGCTGGGCTTACAGGTGTGTGCCATCATGCCCACCTGATTTTCATATTTTTAGTAGAGATAGGGTTTCGCTATGTTGGTCAGGGTGGTCTCAAACTCCTCCCTCAAGCAATCCATCTGCCTCAGTCTTCCAAAGTGCTGGGGTTACAGGCGTGAGCCACCGCACCTGGCGACGACCATGTAAGTTAATATAGATCAGAATGTGCTTGGGAACTGTAGGGACAATTGTAGGGATAGGTAAATTCAATGGTTGGGGTTAGGGAAGCCCTCATTCAGAGGACGGCATGTGAGCTCAGCCTTGAAGGATGGTTCCCTCACATGGAGTTCTCACTCCATAGGACACTTACTGGGTAACCCACCCAACCTTCCTGAAGACTGTCCATCCCACCCAGGGATGGATTCCCAGGAGCCATATTCTGCTACGTGGCTCTCACCTCTCTCCAAGGCTGATTGGTGGTCTAAGGGTCTACAGCTTCTCCAAGCTGGGCCAATCAGTGTCCATCTCTAGACCACTGGAAATTTGGGATTCACACTAAGAAATGTCCCTTGTAGTCTAGGCTCTTTGAACAGAACACATGTAAAAATTTAGGAGTAGCAGAGAAGAATGAAACAGACAGAGGCGTTATAGATTAGAAATTGCTTTTTTTTTGTTTGTTTTTGAGATGGAGTTTCGCTCTCGTCACCCAGGCTGGAGTGCAATGGTGCAATCTCGGCTTACTACAACCTCTGCCTCTTGGGTTCAAGTGATTCTCCTGCCTCAGCCTCCCGAGTAGCTGGAACTACAGGCGTGAGCGCCATGCCCGAGTATTTATTTATTTATTTTTTGTATTTTAAGTGTAGATGGAGTTTTACCATGTTGGCCAGGCTGGTCTCCAACTCCTCACATCAGGTGATCTGCCTGCCTCAGCCTCCCAAAGTGCTGGGATTACAGGCGTGAGCCATCGAGACCGGCCTGAGAAATTGAAGGAGAGTTCATTTACTGCTTCCAATTTCTTTCTGAGGCTGGTTTGCTTCCCCCTACATGTTCTATGTAAAATCTTTTCCACCCTTTACAGAAGATTTACTCTTAAACCACAAACTTAGATGTGCAAGACATTATGTAATGTTCATTTCTTATAGTTGAAATTAATTTCTGAAGTAGAACCTTTATTCCACCACGGTTGTAATGGAAAACAAAATATAGCTTGCTCCCCATCCCCTGTTACTAGGGCTTGAGCATGATGTCTCAGAGAATCCCCAAGGCCCTGGTCAGCTGTCCTCCCAGATTATACTGATATATCCATTGTCTTTTTTTTTTTTTTTTTTTTTGAGACAGAGTTTTGCTCTCGTTGCCCAGAGTGGAGTGCAGTGGCGTAATCTCGGCTCACTGCAACCTCTGCCTCATGGGTTCAAGCGATTCTCTCGCTTCAGCCTCCTGAGTAGCTGGGATTACAGGTGCCCGCCACCATGCCTGGCTAATTTTTTGTATTTTTAGTAGAGACGGGGTTTCACCATGTTGGCCAGGCTGGTTTTGAAATCCTAACCTCAGGTGATCCATCCGCCTCGGCCTCCCAAAGTGCTGGGATTACAGGTGTCAGCCACCACGCCTGGCCATGAGGTCTCTTTAGATCTGGTGGCTCTCTGCTGCTTCCAAGTCATGTTTGGGCCATGAGATTATTTTGGGAAGCTGCCCAAGCTCCTGCATGCCTAGATGCCCTGTAATCATCATTCCCTGGTGTTGGCGGCTTCCCTGACGGTGCTGCAAGGAGCAAGTGCATGTCTGTCTCTGTCCTCTCCACTACTCTGGGGCATTCTTTTCACACTGGGGGAGATCCCCACTCCTCTGACCACTGTCTGCCTACCCTACTCTGCAGATTTTCCAGGATGCTTTGAATATATCCGGAGTGAGACTGGCCAGTTCAAACGCTGGCTCTGTGACTTAGAGCAAAGGACTTAGCCTTTGTGCCTCAGTTTTTTCTGCTGAAAAACACTGATAATAGGCCGGGCGCAGTGACTCATGCTTGTAATCCCTGCACTTTGGGAAGCCGAGGCGGGCAGATCACGAGGTCAGGAGATCGAGACCATCCTGGCTAACACGGTGAAACCCTATCTCTACTAAAAATATAAAAAATTAGCCGGGCATGGTGTCGGGCACCTGTAGCTACTCGGGAGGCTGAGGCAGGAGAATGGCGTGAACCCGGGAGGTGGAGCTTGCAGTGAGCTGAGATCGCGCCACTGCACTCCAGCCTGGGCAACAGAGTGAGACTCCGTCTCAAAAAAAAACCAAAACAAAACACTGATAATAACAGTTCTTACCTGTGTTTATTTGGGTTCTCCCAGAAGCAGACCCCGAGACAAAGCTTTGAGAACAGGTAGTTAACAGGGAGGTGACTCCATGATGCAATAGTAAAGGTGTAAGAAACTGAGATAGGGAAGGGAAGAGAGTCAATAAGGTGGGGTACAAAACCAGTTACTACTATGAGCAACTAGAGATTGATCCCACTGGGGAACCCTGGGTGACAGCATACAGCAGGGTTGAACAAACTGTGGCCTGGGCCATAAAATAAAGTTTTATCAGAACAGCTGCTCCTATTCAATTATATATGGTCTGTGGCTGATTTCACAGTATAATAGCCAAGTGGAATAGTTGGATAGAGACTGTATGGCTCGCAAAACCTAAAGTATTTACTTATTTATTTTTAACTTTTTTTTGTTTTTGAGAGAGTCTCCCTCTGACTCCCAGGCTAGAGTGCAGTGATGCGATCTCTGCTCACTGCAACCTCCGCCTCCCTGGTTCAAGCAATTCTCCTGCCTCAGTCTCCTGAGTAGCTGGGATTACAGGCATGAGTCACCACGCCCGGCTGTTTTTTGTTTGCTTGTTTGTTTGTTTGTTTTTGTATTTTTAGTAGAGACAGGGCTTCACCATGTTGTCTAGGCTGGTCTCGAACTCCTGACTTCGTGATCTGCCCACCTCGGCCTCCCAAAGTGCTGGGATTACAGGCATGAGCCACCGTGCCCGGCCTATTATCTAGATTTTTTTACAGAAAAAGTTTGTCAGCTCCTGATGTAGGACATGTGTTAGAGATATCCCAACCTAGGAGCAAGGAAGCTAGGGAATTTCTCTGTCAATTCTCCCTGTGTTACTAGTGGACAGCTTCCCTTCAGCTCTCTTCTCCTCCTTCCACCTTTCAGTTTCCGTCTTCTAGGCTTTTGCTTGTGCAACATCAAGGCCAATGACAGTTACATTTACTTTTTGGCTATAATTAAGTCTTCCTTGCTTTGTCCATCTGTTGATTCTAAGAGTTGAAACGCAATGAACAGTGTTTACCTTATATATTGTGACTATATAAATATCTTTTGTTGCAGAGCTAGTAATCACTTAGATTACATTTCCTTTCTTGAACTATTTGTAATTACCTTCTGAAAAACAATGTTTGATACATTCACAAGATGTTATGAAATCTATGTTAGTTGTAAATGATTATAATGTAATAAATACCTGGCCAGGCACAGTGGCTCATGCCTGTAATCCCAGCACGAGCTGTAATCCCAGGTCAAGGCAGGAAGATCGCTTGAGCCCAGGTGCACCACCACACCTGTAGTCCCAGCTACTTGGGAGGCCGAAGTGGGAGGATTGCTTGAGCCCAGGAGTTTGGCTATGATGGTGTCACTGCACTCCAGCCTAGGTGACAGAGCGAGATTTGTCTCAAAAAAAAAAAAAAAAAAAAAAAATACACGTGCACCTATCACCCAACCCAGGAACTAGACTCTTACTAATAATGCGTACGTGTAACACTCCTCATCTCACTCCTCTGCCTTCTTGAGAAGTAACCATCATATGATATTTCATGTTTACTGTGCCACTGCTTTATAAAAACTACCATGCAATCATAAGCTTACATAAGCTTAAACAATGCTTTGGTTGTTGAGCTTGGTTATAGGCTCTATAAAAATGGCATCATATGTACTGTGTAGTCTTCTGGGGGTTACATTTTTCAGGAAACATTCTATTTCCAAGATTCTTCTGTGTTGTGTGTTGCTGTGAGAAATGCTTGTTATTAAAAACCCTTAGAAACTCCAGGAAAAAGCTGGGTGCAGTGGCTCACGCCTGTAATCCCAGCACTTTGGGAGGCCGAGGCGGGTGAATCACGAGGTCAGGAGCTTGAGACCCACCTGGCCAACGTGGTGAAAGCCCGTCTCTACTAAAAATAGCTGGGTGTGGTGGCGGGCACGTGTAATCCCAGCTACTTGGGAGGCTGAGGCAGGAGAATTGCTTGAACCGGCGGGGGCACAGGTTGCAGTGAGCCGAGATCACACCACTGCACTCCAGCCTGGGGGATAGAGTGAGACTCCGTCTCAAAAAAAAAAAAAGAAACTCCAGGAAAAACTTAAAAACTAAAGAGGATTCGAGGGAGGAAGCCCAATCCTGACGACACTGGCTCTGTGTAAATGACCTTCCCAGCAGGCCCACCATCCCCTCTCTCAGTGCTCTCCCCTCCTTCTCCCATCTTCAAGCTTCTGTCTTCTGGCTGGGTGCAGTGGCTCACGCCTGGAATCCCAGCACTTTGGGAGGCCAAGGCGGGCAGGTACGAGGTCAGGAGATCGAGACCATCGTAGCTAACACGGTGAAACCCAGTCTGTACTAAAAATACAAAAAATTAGCCAGGCATGGTGGTGGGCAGCTGTAGTCCCACCTACTTGGGAGGCTGAAGCAGGAGAATGGCATGAACCTGGGAGGCGGAGCTTGCATCACTGCACTCCAGCCTGGACGACAGAGCGAGACTCTGTCTCAAAAAAAAAAAAAAAAAAAAAAAAAGATTCTGTCTTCTGACCCAGTGCCCCAACTGTAGCTGCTTGTTCTAAGGATGACACTCGTCCCTGGCAGGGCCAGAGAATGCTTGGACTTGGGACTGAGAGGTCTCCCCTCCACCAGTTGGAGGTGTTTGATACACAGCTTGGAGTGTGAGGGCCACGTTTCCACCATGTGGACCAGAGCGGAGGAAGAGGCTGGTCTGCAGAGACGGAGGAAGACGCCCAGGGAGGGGCAGAGACCAGAGCCAGAGGAAGTGCCCTCACAGGCTTTGAATTTCAACTTTCAACCATTCCTGAGGTCCCACTGCACAGGTGACATCAGGATTCATAGTTCACTCTCCTTTTGCTTACAAGGAGAGTTAATTTGGAGAGTTAATCTGTTCCATGATTTGCAGACGCCACTGACTGGCAAGGATGCTTGCCAGGAATTATCTTCTGCATTTTTGCTCTTTCCCTGTTTGCTAGTGAAAGACTGTAAAAACAATTAAAATGATAATTTAACAACATAATTACCAGTTGCTGGGAATTTACTATGAACTAGTGAGTGTTTTTTGATCATTATTTCATTCAGCACTCTTACCAAGTCTGTGAGAAAAATATTGTTCCTATGTTACAGATGAGTAAACTGAGGCATAAGGAAGCTATATGACATCCAGGTTCACAGGGCTGTTAAGAGGAAGACCTGGCCGCGTGTGGTGGCTCATGCCTGTAATCCCAAGACTTTGGGAGGCTGAGACAGGTGGATCACCCGAGGTCAGGAGTCTGAGACCTGCCTGACTAACATGGTGAAATCCTGTCTCTACAAAATACAAAAAATTAGCCGGGCGTGGTGGCGCATGCCTGTAATCCCAGCTACTTGGGAGGCTGAGGCAGGAGAATTGCTTGAACCCAGGAGGCGGAGGTTGCAGTTAGCTGACAAAGATTGCGCCGTTGCACTCTAGCCTGGGCAACAAGAGCGAAACCCCATCTCAAAAAAAAAAAAAAAAAAAAAAAGTCGTGGAAGACCCATTTTTCATACCTTTGCCTGTTGGACCCCAAAGCCTATGTTCTTTTTTTAGACAGAGACTCCCTCTGGCCTGAGTGATGAAGGAAGACTGTCTCAGTACATAAATACATAAATAAATAAAATTATAATAATCTCAGAAGGCATGACACCTCTAGGACCCATTCTCATCCTACATCCTCCTCTTTCTGGTGCTAAGAAAAAAAGAAAGGAAAAAGAAAAGTCAAAAGAAGAGGGAAGGAACTGGTGGTGGTGATTGACTAGCAGTGAGTAGAGCTGGGAGGGAGGTAAAGGGTTGGGGAAAGCAGTGGCAAGCTCGATGACATCTTTGCAAGACATGTCCAAAGAACAATGGAAGGAGGATCTTTTCCTGGGGACAAGCTCCTGCTCCCTCCCCCTGCTCCATCAGTGAGCATTTGGGGTTGGGGTTAGGGCAGAGGAACTAGGAAGAGAAAGGGGGACTGTCCTAGTCCATTTTGTGTTGCTATAACAGAATACCTGTGGGTGAATAATTTATAAAGAAAAAAAGGGCTATTTGGCTCACAATTCTGATGGCCAGAAAGCTCAAGATTGGGCATCTGTTGAGGATGTCAGGCTGCTTCCACTTATGGTGGAGGCGAAGGGGAGCTGGCTTGTGCAGAGCTCACAAGGTAAAGGAGGAGCTGAAACTGTGCCCCAAACAGTTAAATAAACCAGTGATTAACAGACATTTTCGAGTTTACAGGATGGCAGCTAAGAAACAGCTTGCTGAAATGCTGAAAATTCCCTTTGCTTATAACAGGACTGGCTGAAATCAGTGGGAACCCATATGGCTGACTGCAATCTGCACAGAACGAGCTTGCTGATGTCACAGCCTGAATTTCCACCTGACGTTTCATACTAACGCCACCAAATTTGCACATGCAACCCATGAAGAAGTTTGAAGAGATAACTGGACACGGTTAAGGACTTTCTAGACTTCTCCTTTCTTTCCACCAATCACCTGCTAATCCCAGAATCCTCCCCCTAAACCTTTTCTAATAAAAGTACTGCCTTAAGGCCAGCAAAGGGAGACAGATTTGAGCTGGATTTCCGTGTCCTTGTGGGTCAGCTCACAATAAAGCTTTTCTTTTCTCAAAACCTAGTGCCCCAGTATTGGAGTATTGGCTTCTATGCATATCTGGCAGTGAGCACTTTTGCTTGGTAACAGTGCCAGGTTCTTTTTAACAACCAGCTATTGTGGGGAGCTAATGGAGTGAGGTCTCAGGGAAGGTGTTAATCCAATCACGAGGCATCTGCCCCCATGACCCAAACACCACCCACTAGGCCCTCTCACCTTCCATCACCACCGCACTGGGGAGCAAATTTCAGCATGAGGTTTGGTGAAGACAAATTAACCATATGCAGACCACAGGAGGGCCTCTCACAGACCATTGCTCATATGTAAAGGGAGGCAGAAGCTGGAGGGAGGTGTCAGATCCACAGTTCTGAGCTGTGGCCTGAGAAACAGGATTTCCAGAAAGAGTTAGAGCTGGAGCCACAGGCCAGGTGAGGTGGCTCACACCTGTAATCCCAATGCTTTGGGAGGCCAAGTGGGGAGGATCTCATGAGACCAGGAGTTTTTCTTTTTTTTGAGGCTGAGTTTCACTCTTGTTGCCCAGGCTGGAGTGCAATGGCGCGATCTCAGCTCACCGCAACCTCCGCCTCCCAGGTTCAAGCAATTCTCCTGCCTCAGCCCCCCGAGTAGCTGGGATTACAGGCATGTGCTACCACGCCCAGCTAATTTTGTATTTTTAGTAGAGATGGGGTTTCTCCATGTTGGTCAGGATGGTCTCGAACTCCCGACCTCAGGTGATCCACCCACCTCGGTCTCCCAAAGTGCGGGGATTACAGGCGTGAGCCACCGTGCCTGGCAGAGGCCAGGAGTTTGAGACCAGGCTGGGTAACATATCAAGACCCCATCTCTACAAACAATTGAAAAATTAGCCAGGCATGCTGGCACAATCCTGTAATCCCAGCTACTCAGGAGGCTGAGGTGGGAGGATCACTTGAACCCAGGAGTTCAAGGTTGCAGTGAGCCAAGGTTGTGCCACTGCACCCCAGCCTGGGCAATAGAGGGAGACCCTGTCTCTCTAAAAAAAAAAAAAATTGCCGAAGCCTTGGCTCCCCTCCCCCATCTCACTGTGCCCCAGGAAAATTCCGTGGCAGTTAGGGGACCTGGCCTGCTGAATGGGTTGGGGCCTTCTCTTGGATCAAGAGTCTCTTTTTTGATCGAGGTCTTTTATTAGACTTTCATTCTTTCTCAGACCTCAGGCTGCATGGTGGCAGCTGATGAAAATATCTAAAAGATGAGAAGAGACGATTGAGCCTGGTGAGGGAAGGGGGAGACAGGGGGTGAAGTGGTGCTCAAGATGGATGCAGAGTACTCTGGGAATGAGTTCCCCAGGTCAGAAGGAGAAAGAGACCAACATCAGAGACCTGGAAAGGAAAGGAAGAGTGGGGAGGCAGGATGGGGCACAGGTGAGCTGGGACAAGATGGGAGACTGCTGTCCTCCACCCTCTCCCTCAGTAGTAACAGGTCCTTGGGCCAGCGCCGGAACTCTCCGCTGCCCTTTCAATGGAGAATCACACACAGCTTCCGCTGGATGGCCCAGGTGTTGGCTTCTGAGCTCAGCCTGGTTGCCTTTATCCTACTATTGGTCATGGCCTTCTCCAAGAAATGGCTGTACCTCTCTAGGAGCCGCTTCTACCAGCGCTGGCCCGTAGATGTCAGCAACAGAATCCACACATCAGCCCACATTATGTCCATGGGGCTCCTGCACTTCTGCAAATCCAGGAGCTGTTCTGACTTAGAGAATGGGAAAGGTGAGCCCCTCCACCCCCCATCCCAGCCCAGGCCGCCAGCCTGTCTTGGCCTCTGTATCTGCACCCTGGATGTATTCTTGTTCCCTCTCTCTGGTCATCTTTACTTTTTGGCCTGCAAGATGGTTCCACTGGCACTGAGACCTCCGATGATCATTTCTCATCCTGTAGCCTGGCTAAATAGATTTGATTGGTGCAATGGAAAATGTCACTGCTTTTGATAAAACCCAGAGCCAAATCTGTGTTTCTAAGAATGCTGTGAGAGAGTTGGGCATGGTGCTGCACACCTGTAGTCTCATCTATCCAGGAGGCTGAGGAGGGAGGATTGCTTGGGCCCAAGAATTTGAGTCTAGCCTGGGCAACTTAGTGAGACTCCTGTCTCAAAAAAAAAAAAAAACAAAACAAAACATCAGGCTGGGTGCTGCGTCTCATGCCTGTAATCCCAGCACTTTGGGAGGCCAAGGCAGGCAGATCACCTGAGGTCGGGAGATGGAGACCATCCTGGCTAACATAGTGAAACCCCGTCTCTACTAAAAATACAAAAAATTAGCCAGGCATGGTGGCACATGCCTGTAATCCCAGCTACTCTGGAGACCGAGGCAGGAGAATTGCTTGAACCCGGGAGGTGGAGGTTGCAGTGAGCCGAGACCGCACCACTGCACTCCAGCCTGGGCAACAAGAGTAAAACTCTGTCTCAAAAAAAAAAAAAAGTTACGAGGGGCATGGACTGTTAGCACAAGAGAATCATTCATTAATCGCCTAATTTACCAGGGACAAGAGCCCCAGTGAGATGGGGATTTCCTTAGTCTTGTGTACCCAGAGCTTTGAGAGGACTGCTTGCAATGTCCCCTCTCAGGCCCTGATTCCACACATTCTCCTTTCCTTCTGCCTCAGGCCTTGTTTTTTCTGGATCATTTTCCTTTTTCCACATCTGGCTTCTGTGTTCCTTCCTTCCCTGAATTCTTGCAGCTGCTTCATTCCTTATCCTTGTTTTTTTCTGTTTGTTTCACTGATTCTTTTAGAGACAAGGTCTCACTCTGTCACCCAGGCTGGAGTACAGTGGTGCAATCATAGCTCACTGCAGCCTCGAACTTCTGGGCTCAAGGGATCCTCCTGCTTTAACTTCTGGAGACGCTCAGACTACAGACCGTGGCCACCACACGTGGCTCTTATTCTTGTTAGTCTCTGGTTATGCTGTTCCCTCACCCCTCAGGAATTTGGAGTTCTTTCTCTGCTCCTGGGGAAAACCAGAGCTTTTGACCCTTATTTCCATTTTTTCACTCTCCTTAGCATGAAAAAAAATCACACAGCTATTATTTTCTGAAAGTATTACGTCCTTATTATATGAATATGAAAGTATTCATATAATGAATTATGAAAGTATTATGAAATATTATGTCCTTATAATAAATTTGGAGAAACAAAAGCTATCCTTTATTGTACACTTAATCCATTTGTTCAATTTAGTCCTCAGTCAACCCTAAGGGATAGGGATAATTATCCCTATTTTAGAGATGAGAAAATTGGGACTCAGAGAGATTAAGTACCTTGCTCAGGGTCATAAAGCTATTAGATTGAACCAAATGACATGCTAATATTTGACTGCTTTTCACCTACGAAAGGAGCATTTCACATGGATCAACCTAATAATGACAGGTTTGGAATAGCAACTCAGGTGTGCCTGGCTCTAAAACTCACATAGGCGCCTTGCTCTATGGAGTTACTCAAAGACAGCCAGGCTTTTTATTTATTTTTGTTTTTTTATTTTTTTGAGACAGAGTCTTGCTCTGTTGCCCAGGCTGGAGTGCAGTTGTGGTCTCAGCTCACTGCAACCTCTGCCTCTGGGGTTCAAGCGATTCTCCTGCCTCAGCCTCCCAAGTAGCTGGAATTACAGGCGCCCACCACCATGCCCAGCTAATTTTTGTATTTTTAGTAGAGATGGGGTTTCACCATGTTGGCCAGGCTGGTTTTGAACTCCTGACCTCAGGTGGTCCGCCTGCCTCGGCCTCCCAAAGTGCTGGGATTACAGGCGTAAGCCACCGCATCCGGCCAAACATCACTGATTTTTAAAATTTATTTAATTAGGATTAGGTAGTGTATAAAAAGTGAAAATTCAAAGAATACAAAAGATTGTATAGTGAAGTGAGTCTGTTATCTCTTAGTATCCAGTCTCCCTCCCTAGTTTCTCCTGTTTCTTTCCAGAGACACTCTATTCAGAGACAAGCATCTATTTTTATTTTTATTTTGAGACAGTGTCTCACTCCGTCACTCAGGATGGACTGCAGCGGTATGATTGTAGTTTATTGCACTGCAGCCTCAAACTCCTGGGCCCAAGTGATTCTCCCACCTCGAAGCTCCCGAGTAGCTGGCACCATAGATGCCACCATGCCTGGCTACTTTTTTTTTTTTTTTTAAATTTGTAGAGACCAGGGTCTCCCTCTGTTGCCCAGGCTGGTCTCCAACTCCTGGGCTCAAGTGATTCTCCTGCCTCCACCTCCCAAAGTGTTGGGATTACTGGTGTGAGCCATTGTGCCCAGTCTATCACCTATCACCATTTTAAATGAACACACAATAACGCAATGTATGGGGATAGTATAATTTATTTTACAGATCTCTTGTAAATCAAGGAGCTTATTGGACATTTTTTTTTTTTTGAGACGGAGTCTCGCTCTGTTGCCCACGTTGGTGTGCAGTGGCGTGATCTCGGCTCACTGCAACCCCTGCCTCCTGGGCTCAAGTGATCCTTCCACCTCAGCCTCCCCAGTAGCTGAGACTACAGACAGGTGCCACTGCACCTGGCTAATTTTTGTATTTTTAGTAGAGATGGGGTTTTTACCATGTTGGCCAGGCTGGTTTCAAACTCCTGACCTCAAGTGATCTGCCCACCTCAGCCTCTCAAAGTACTGGGATTACAGGCGTGAGCCAGCGCACCCAGCCGACATATTAATATCTCTGCAAAGAAAATTCCTGTACCGAGATTTTGCTGCAGATCTCTGATTATTCCTTAACATAAATTCCAAGAAGAAGCATTGTAGGGTCAAAGAATGTAGATTTTCTGGATCTTTTGTACCAGATCATTCACCACAAATGCTGCCCACCAGGAGTGTATGAGAGGACCTCTTTTCTCTACATACTCTCCTATACTAGGTGTTATCAATCTTATTTTGATCTTTGCTAATTTGACAGTTTATATATATATGTATGTAGAGACGGGGTTTCACCATGTTGGTCAGGATGGTCTCCATCTCCTGACCTCGTGATCTGCCCACCTCGGCCTCTCAAAGTGCTGGGATTACAGGTATGAGCCACCATGCCCAGCCAAGTGTGTGTGTCTGTGTGTGTTTGTGTGTGTGTGTCTATATATATACATATATATATATATATTTTTTTTTTTTTGCGACGGAGTCTCACTCTGTCCCCCAGGCTGGGATGCAGTGGTGTGATCTCAGCTCACTGCAACTTCGGCCTCCTGGGATCAAGCAATTCTCCTGTCTCAGCTTCCCAGCAGCTGGGATTACAGGCACGTGCCACCATGCCCAGCTAATTTTTATATTTTTAGTAGAGATGGGGTTTCACCACGTTGGCCAGGCTGGTCTCGAACTCCTGATCTCAAGTGGCCTGCCCACCTCGGCCTCCCAAAGTGCTAGGATTACAAGGGTGAGCCACCGCACCCGACCCCAATTATATATTTTTAAAGAGACAGGGCCTCCCTATGTTGTCCAGGCTGCTCTCAAACCCTTAGGCTCAAGAGATCCTCCCACCTCAGCTTCCCAAAGTGCTGGGATTACAGGTGTGAGCCACTGTGCTCGGCCTCGATGGTTTTTCACAAGTCACATTTAATTAGCAATTCTTTGTGTTGAGCTTTATATGTTTATCAGACATTTGTACTCCTTCTTTGGAGAATTGCAGTTTAAGTCCTCTGTCCATTTTTTTCTGTTGAGTTATTTATTTGCATGTGGTTGTGGTTATCAAACAATATCCAAATCAAGGATCTTGGATTATTTAAGAAGTGAAAGCAATATTTCATTGTTATTTCAAATGTGCATTTCTCTGATTATTAATGGGCCTGTACATTTTCTTTCCGTCTTTTTTGTTTTTTGTAGGCGGAGTCTCACTCTGTTGCCCAGGCTGGAGTGCAGTGGCTCACCACAACCTCCGCCTCCCAGGTTCAAGTGATTCTCCTGCCTCAGCCTCCGGAGTAGCTGGGATTACAGGCACGCACCACCATGCCCAGCTAATTTTTGTATTTTTAGTAGAGACAGGGTTTCACTATGTTGGCCAGGCTGGTCTTGAACTCCTGACCTTGTGATCCAGCTGCCTTGGCCTCCCAACGTGCTGGGATTACAGGCGTGAGTCACCGCGCCCGGCGGTACATTTTCTTATGTTTGCTCATTTGATTATGTTTCGTCTTTTGTAAATCCTTAGTTGATCTTGTTTGTTTGTCATTTTCCCCAGACAGTTTTAAGCTGTGGACAAATCAGCCTATGTTTAAGGTGGCTAAGTTAAGCTTCAACCTGACTCTGGGGCTGGGCCTCGTCCTCACCATCTGGTTGCACCTGCCCTACCTGCCCGCTGTTCAGAAATTGCCCTTTGTCGGCTTGATCGGGACCATCTTGAGCTTCTGTGAAGGTGCCTCCTAGCTCTGGAAAGGTCCTTTGTTTTCCTAATCCCCATCTTCCTGGGCACTTCTCCTTCTTCTTTGGGTGTGGTATGGGGGGTTTTGTGGGTGGTGGGAGAACAGAACTGAAAATGGAGTTACATCATTCCCCCGTCACAGGAGAGGTAGAAATGGAGGGGTTGACTCCTGGAGCCTCGGGGGCCAGTCACTCTGTGCGTGGTGATGTGGTTTGTGGCTGTAGCCCAGCAGATGAGGAAGAACCTCCTGTGGGACTCTTGTATGACAATGAGACCCTCTGCTTCCTGTCTCCTAGTCACCTTCATCTTCTCCACCCTCATGCTATTCCCCATTAACATCTGGATCTTCGAGGTGGAGAGGAATGTATCCATCCCCATCGGCTGGAGCTATTTCATCGGTTGGCTGGTGCTTATCCTGTACGTCACCTGCGGTGAGTGGCCAGAGGGCCCTGGGGGAAGGAAGGGACATGGGTAGGTTAGGGCAGGGAAAGTGTGGAGGGAAGAGGCTGGCAATCCCCAGGGCTAGATTTTTAGGGTCTTATCTTCCCTTTGGTCTCACCCTGCTTGTCACTTAACCTCCCAGTCACAATTTTCCTCTCCCCTGTCCCTGTCCTTTCCCAGCGATCCTTTGCTACTTCAACCATAAAAGTTTCTGGAGTCTGATTCTGAGCCACCCCAGTGGCGCCATGTCCTGCAGCAGCAGTTTCAGCTCAGTAAAAGAATCTCCAAGGGCACAGACGATCACAGACACCCCTATCACCCAGGAGGGAGTCCTGGATCCTGAGCAGAAGGGTACACACGTGTAACCTTTTCTGAACTCCTGGCACCAAGTTCTGTCCATTCATCTGACCCCATCTCCTCATCCTCCCCCCAGCCCTTGAATAGGTTGGTCCTCATCATTGCAAGGAATGAGAAAGGGAGGATTTTGCACTCCTCTGTTTTCTCCCTGCCTTGATTGAGCTTGAGTGATGTGGAATAAATTGTCCGTCTCTTTTTTCTCATATCTGGCTGTTGTTGAGGCAAGCTAGAGGAGGAGGGAGAGGAAGGGAGAAAGAAGAAGTTTGTTTTCCAGTTCTTCCTGCCCAGGAGCCTTTTGGCACCCGTTAGTGCCTAAACCTGCCCAACCTCTACCAGAGCATACTTGTACATGGGCAAACACCTCTGGAGAGCTAAACCTCTTTTTACTTTGTTATCCCTGACCCAACATTTGCTAGTTAGTGGGTGGAGGAGGTAGAGCTGATTAGGAGAGAGGTATCACTTGCCAACTTGTTGGCTTAAGCATAGTGAAGGATTCAAAAGCCAAATGGCTCAAAGATAAGAGGCAGGTTAAACAAGGAGCACCACAGCACAGGTGGTCAGCCCAGGTGTGTGTCCTGGGCAGCAGTCCCACCCTCTTTGTACAGCTCCGATGACAGAGCGCATAGAGCCTGTGCCCTGGAAACCACCACTACCACCATCCCCCCTGGCTGCTATAGCTTTCCACCCAAGCCTCCCACACCCTCCACCATGTAACAGCAGGAATAAAACATGGCAACAAAGGAAAGCATTAGGGTTAGGTCCTAAGACCAAAAGTTAAGTTGCATATTTGGGTTTTAAAGCCAGCTTGGGGAGTGCTGGCAATGCCCATCAGGCTTTGGACATGTTGCCCAGAGAGGCCAGCCTCCTAGGAGAGCATCCATAGCTGATCTTGGTCATGTCTATCCCTCCAGATAAAACCACAATACATCCCGCTGATTGGTAGAGCCTAGTGGTCTGTTTTGATAGGGCGCTGATTGGTGCGTTTACAATCCCTGAGCTAGACACAAAGTTTCTCCAAGTCCCCACCAGAGTAGCTAGATACAGTGTCGATTGGTGCATTCACAAACCCTGAGCTAGATACAGGGTGCTGATTGGTGTGTTTACAAACCTTGAGCTAGATACAGAGTGCCAATTGGTGTATTTACAATCCCTTAGCTAGACATAAAGGTTCTCCAAGTTCCCACCAAACTCAGGAGGCGAGCTGGCTTCACCCAGTGGATCCCGCACTGGGGCTGCAGGTGGAGCTGCCTGCCAGTCCGGCGCCGTGCACCCGCACTCCTCAGCCCTTGGGTGGTCGATGGGACTGGGCGCCGTGGAGGAGGGGGCGGCGCTCATTAGGGAGGCTCGGGTCGCACAGGAGCCCACGGAGGGGGTGGGAGGCTCAGGCATGGCGGGCTGCAGGTCCCGAGCCCTGCCCCGCGGGAAGGCAGCTAAGGCCCGGCGAGAAATTGAGCTCAGCGCCGGTGGGCCGTCACTGCTGGGGGACCCAGTACACCCTCCGCAGCCGCTGGCCCGGGTGCTAAGCCCCTCATTGCCCGGGGCCTGCAGGGCCCGCCCGCTGCTCCGAGTGCGGGGCCCGCCAAGCCCACGCCCACCCGGAACTCCAGCTGGCCCGCAAGCGCCGCGCGCAGCCCCGGTTCCCGCTCGCCCCTCTCCCTCCACACCTCCCTGCAAGCTGAGGGAGCGGCCTCCGGCCTTGGCCAGCCCAGAAAGGGGCTCCCACAGTGCAGCGGTGGGCTGAAGGGCTCCTCAAGTGCCGCCAAAGTGGGAGCCCAGGCAGAGGAGGCGCCGAGAGCGAGCGAGGACTGTGAGGACTGCCAGCACGCTGTCACCTCTCACAGGGACAAATTGTGAGTAGATCAGGTATGTTAAAAATATATGTATTAGGTTGGGCCGCATGAGGTGGCTCATGCCTGTAATCCCAGCACTTTGGGAAAACGAGGTGGGCGGATCACTTGAGGTCAGGAGTTCGAGACCAGCCTGGCCAACATGATGAAACTCCGTCTCTACTAAAGATACAAAAATTAGCCGGGTGTGGTGGTGCATGCCTGTAGTCTCAGCTACCTGGGTGGCTGAGGCATGAGAATCGCTTGAACCTGGAAGATGGAGGTTGCAGTGAGCCGTGATCGCGCCACTGCACTCCAGCCTGGGTGACAGAGTGAGACTGTCTCAAAAAAAAAAAAAAAAAAAAAAAAAAGCGCCAGGTGCAGTGGCTCACGCCTGTAATCCTAGCACTTTGGGAGGCTGAGGCGGGTGGATTGCCTGAGTTTAGGAGTTCGAGACCAGCCTGGGCAACACGGTAAAACCCCATCTCTACTAAAATACAAAAAATTAGCTGGGCATGGTGGCATGTGCCTGTAATCCTAGCTACTCGGGAGGCTGAGACAGGAGAATAATTTGAACTTGGGAGGCAGAGGTTGCAATGAGCCGAGATTGTTTCATTGCACTCCAGCCTAGGTGACAGAGCGAGACTCCATCTCAAAAAAAAAAAAAAGCATATATATAATAATATATAACATAATTATATAATATTTGGTTATAATAACCTAATACATGTATATATGTATTAGGTTGAACCATATATGTTGTGTTAGTAGTTAAATGTGGCAATTTTATATGGTTCAACCTAATGTATATGACCGACTTTATTTATTTATTTATTTATTTATTTATTTATTTATTGAGACGGAGTTATGCTCTTGTCGCCCAGGCTAGAGTGCAATGGTACCATCTTGGCTCACCACAACCTTTGCCTCCCGGGTTCAAGCGATTCTCCTGCCTCAGCCTCCCTAGTAGCTGGGATTACAGGCATGCACCACCATGCCGGCTAATTTTGTATTTTTAGCAGAGACGGGGTTTCTCCATGTTGGTCTGGCTAGTCTTGAACTTCTCATCTGCCCGCCTCAGGTGATCTGCCCGCCTCAGCCTCCAAAGTGCTGGGATTACAGGTGTGAGCCACCACGCCCAGCTGACTTCTATTTAATATGAGCCCCTTTTGAGATTCTTGTTCTTACCACACCTGATCAGCAATTGTAGAATTCCTAACCCAGGAAAGGTTCCTAACAAAGCAAAGATTCTGAGCAAAGAACATAATACAAGGGCTTGAAAATTAGGCACAGCAGACATTCCACAAATCTCTACTCTGTATCCCACTTTAATCCTCTCCCCAGCAGCTAACAAGGATTTACTGGGGGACTTACTGAACTAGTCATCCTGGAGGCAGGGACACCAAATAAAGGAATGTCATGGTCTCTGCCTTAGGTACAAACACACGTGTATATATAATGTAATTAGAGAAACTAACTTTGTGATTTTGTGGGGGTCACAAACTCCAATGCATACAGGGGCTAGGCGGGTAACATAAATAAAGGGGGCCACTCTCACAGTCTGTATATAATTTTTCCCTTTTGATAAAGATCTGGTGTATTAGCTATTTATTGCTGGATAACAAATTACCCCACATTTAGTGGCTTAAAATAATAAATATTTATTATCTCACATCATATCTGAGGGCCAGGAATGTGAAAGCAGCTTAGCTGAATAATTTGTCAAAATTATTTAAAAAATTTTAAAAAACTTTTAAAAATTATTTTATCATATACAACATGATGTTTTGAAATAGGTTTACATTGTGGAATGGCTGAGTTGAACTAATTAACGTATGCATTCCCTCACGTACTATTTTTTGTGGTGAGAACACTTAAAACCTACTCTCTCAACGTTTTTCAAAATGCAATACATTGTTATTGACTATAGTCACCACGTTGTACAATAGGTCTCTTGAACTCATTCCTCCTAATTAAAATCTTATAGTGTTTTTGTTTTTTTTTTTTGAGACAGAGTCTCACTGTCTCCCAGGCTGGAGTGCAGTGGCGCGATCTCAGCTCACTGCAACCTCCACCCCCCGGGTTCACGCCATCTCCTGCCTCAGCCTCCCGAGTAGCTAGGACTACAGTCGCCTGCCACCACGCCCGGCTAATTTTTTTGTATTTTTAGTAGAGACGGGGTTTCACCCTGTTCACCAGGATAATCTCCATCTCCTGACCTCGTGATCCGCCCGCCCGCCTTGGCCTCCCAAAGTGCTAGGATTACAGGCGTGAGCCACCGCGCCTGGCTTTTTTTTTTTTTTTTTTTTGAGACCGAGTTTCATTCTCATTGCCCAGGCTGGAGTACAATGGTGAGATCTTAGCTCACTGCAACCTCTGCCTCCCGGATTCAAGCGATTCTCCTGCCTCAGCCTCCTGAGTAGCTGGGATTACAGGTGTGTGCCACCACGCCCGGCTGATTTTTTGTATTTTTAGTAGAGACGGGGTTTCACCATCTTGGTCAGGCTGGTCTTGAATTCCTGACCTCAGGTGATCCACCCGCCTCGGCCTCCCAAAGTGTTGGGATTACAGGCGTGAGCCACCACACCCGGCAATCTTATAGTCTTTGACCAATATCTCCTCAGTCACATCCTCCCCCAGCCCCTGGCAAACACCATAATACTCTTTGCTTCTATGTGTTTGACTAATTTAGATTCTACATATAAGTGAGATCATGCAGTATTTGTCTTTCTGTGCCTGGCTTATTTCACTTAACATAATGCCATCCAGGTTCATCCATCTTGTTGTAAATGATAGGATTTCCTTCTTTTTTTTTTTCTGTTGAGACGGAGTTTCACTCTTGTCGCCCAGGCTGGAGTGCGATGGTGTGATTTTGGCTCACTGCAACCTCAACCTCATGGATTCCAGCAATTTTTCTGCTTCAGCCTCCCAAGTAGCTGGGACTACAAGCGCCCACTGCCATGCCTGGCTAGTTTTTGTATTTTTAGTAGAGACGGGGTTTCACCATGTTGGCCAGGTTGAACTCCCGACCTCAAGTGATCCACCTGCCTTGGCCTCCCAAAGTGCTGATATTACAAGCATGAGCCACCGCGCCCGGCCTGTGGACATATTTTATTACCATTACATTTTGGTATAAAAAATATCTTACAACAGAAGGGCATAATTACAAATGGAAACTGGAATTTCATTTTAATTTTAGGAGACAAGTGGGATTGGGACATCCCGGAAGACTGCCTTATGTAACAGGGGAAGGTGCAACTCAGCTCCATGGGTTATTGCTGTGAGGAACATTTGTCATTTGGAGCTGCTCAGCATTCATATGGTTTTCCTATTTGGGGAGAGTGTCAACGTAAGTGGGAAGTGGAGTCGCTTCCAATTATAGAAGGTGCAGGAGAGGAAGACACCTGGGACTGCTTTCAGTCAGCCAGAGTGCCAACATATAACTAAGATTGTTCACCTGAGGCAGGGCACAGTGGCTCATGCCTGTAATCCCAACACTTTGGGAGGCCGAGGTGGGCGTTTCACTTGAGGTTGGAAGTTCGAGACCAGCCTGCCAACATGGAGAAACCCTGTCTCTACTAAAAATACAAAATTAGCCGGGCGTGGTCATGCATGCCTGTAATCCCAGCTAATTGGGAGGCTGAGGCAGGAGAATCGCTTGAATCTGGGAGGGGAAGGTTGCAGTGAGCTGAGATTGTGCCGTTGCACTCCAGCCTGGGCAACAAGAGCAAAACTCCATCTCAAAAAAAAAAAAAAAAAGATTGTTCACCTGCGACTTTGTATCCTTTTCATTAAGTGCAAAGAATTAAGGGAATATTGGAATCACTCTAGTCCATGCAGGATCCTGCATCCTGCAGCAGAGGTGACAGGGCCATGGTCTAGGGGACAGCACAGGGTCGTTCTCCCAGAAAACTCATGTGGCATGACTAGGGTTGTAGCTCTGACTGCTCAGCCTCCCTTTGTTCTTACTCCTCTAAGCCTGTTCTTCAACTTTCTGTAAGTTATTTCATATCCTTCCTTTTCTGCTTAAGTTAACCAGGGTTGATTTCTGTTGTATACAACCGAAAACCTTAAATAGAATATTTGCTAGAGCTTCTGATTTTTTCAAAAGATGCCCCCAATCCAGATGTTTTTGTAAATTCTGATCTTTAAATTTTATTACTCTAATTTTTTTCTAGAGAGAGACTCTTGCCCTGTCACCCAGGCTGGAGTGCAGTGGCATGATCATGGCTCATTGCAGCCTCAAACTCCTTGGCTCAAGCAATCCTCCTGCCTCAGCCTCCTGAGTAGCTAGGACTACAGGGATGCGCCACCATGCCCGGCTAATTTTTATTTACAAAACGTTTTTTGGGCCAGGTGCGGTGGCTCATGCCTGTAATCCCAGCACTTTGGGAGGCCGAGGCGGGTGGATCACTTGAGGTCAGGAGTTCGAGACCAGCCTGCCTAACATGGCAATACCCTGTCTCTAATAAAAATACAAAAGTTAGCTGGGCATGAGGCCGGGCGCGGTGGCTCATGCCTGTAATCCCAGCACTTTGGGAGGCCAAGGTGGGCGGATCACCTGAGGTCAGGAGTTCGAGACCAGCCTGACCAACATGGAGAAACCCCGTCTCTACTAAAAATGCAAAATTAGCAGGGTGTGGTGGCACATGCCCGTAATCCCAGCTATTAGGGAGGCTGAGGCAGGAGAATCGCTTGAACCTGGGAGGCGGAGTTTGCGGTGAGCCGAGATCGCGCCATTGCACTCCAGCCTGGGCAACAAGAGCGAAACTCCGTCTCAAAACAAAACAAAAAAAATTAGCTGGGCATGGTGGCAGGTGCCTGTAATTTCAGCTACTCGGGAGGCTGAGGCACAAGAATCACTTGAACCCAGGAGGTGGAGGTTGCAGTGAACCGATATTGTACCACTGCACTCCAGCCTGGGCAACAGAGCAAGACTCTGTCTCAAAAAAAAAAAAAGTGTTTTTGGAGATGGTGAGGGGGGATCTCATCATGTTGCCCAGGCTGGTCTCGAACTCCCAGCATCAAGAGATCCTCCTGCCTCAGCCTCCCCAAGCACTGGGATTACAGGCATGAACCACCGTATCCAGCCTAAAATTTATTTTAATTGAATGTCTTGGTCCATTTGTGCTCTATAACAAAGTACCTGAGATTGGATAATTTATAAAAAACAGAAATTTATTTTTCACAGTTCTAGAATCTGGGAACTTTAAGATCAAGGCACCAGCAGACTCAGTGTCTAGTGAGGGCTTGCTCTCTGTTTCCAAGATGGTGCCTTCTTGTTGTGTTTTCACATGGTGGAAGAGAGGGAAGGGCCAAGCAAGTCTCTGAAGACTTATTTTAAAAAATTAGGGCCAGGTGTGGTGGCTCACGCCTGTAATCCCAGCACTTTGGGAGGCCGAGGCGGGCAGATCACCTGACGTCAGGAGTTCGAGACCAGCCTGGCCAACATGGTGAAACCCCGTCTCTACTCCAACCCAGGCTGGAGTGCAACCTCTGCTTTCATGTGTGAAGAGACCACCAAACAGGCTTTGTGTGAGAGCAGTAAAGCTGTTTATTTCACCTGGGTGCAGGTGGGCTGAGTCCAAAAAGAGAGTCAGCAAAGGGTGGTGGATTATCATTAGTTCTTATAGGTTTTGGGATAGGCGGTGAAGTTAAGAGTAATGTTTTGCGGGCAGGGGGTGGATCTCACAAAGCACATTCTCAAGGGTGGGGAGAATTACAAAGAACCTTCTTAAGGGTGGGGGAGATTACAAAGTACATTGATCAATTAGGGTGGAGCAGGAACAAATCACAATGGTGGAATGTCATCATTTAAGGCTATTTTTACTTCTTTTGTGGATCTTCAGTCACTTCAGGCCATCTGGTTGTATACGTGCAAGTCACAGAGGATGCCATGGCTTGGCTTGGGCTCAGAGGCCTGACACCGCCTCCTGGGTTCAAGTGATTCTCCTGCCTCAGCCTTCTGAGTAGCTGGGATTATAGGCATGTGCCACCACGCCCGGCTAATTTTGTATTTTTAGTAGAGACAGGGTTTCTCCATGTTGGTCAGGCTGGTCTCGAACTCCCGACCTCAGGTGATCCGCCCGCCTTGGCCTCCCAAAGTGCTGGGATTACAGGCAGGAGCCACCGCGCCCAGCCTAGGATTGGGTATTCTTTCTTCCTTACCTATTTGGTGTATTGTGTCAGTTTAGCTAAACTGCAACTATCTTCCAGAAGTCTCTTTCCTGCAGTGTTTCAGGTTAGCTTGAGCCACAGAGATATTTGGTAGGAGATTTGGAAGTGGATGTGGAGCATTTAATTACTAGTGTGAATTCCCTCTGCCACAGTAACGACATTCAAGGTAGTGGCTGATCTGTCACCCTGGGTGCTGGAATGAGGAGACGTGGAGAGGAGCCCACAGCAGATACCTGATGGATAGGTAGTGCTATGGATTAAACCGTTTCTCCCTGAAATTCATATGTTGAAGCCTTTACTCAATGTTGCTGTATTTGGAGATAGGGCTTTTTAGGAGGTAATTAGGGTTAAATCACGTCATAAGGGTGGGAGCCCTATCCGATAGGATTAGTGGTTCTTTATAAGAGACACCAGAGCTGTTTCTTTCTCTCTGCAAACATGCACTGAAGAAAGGGCATGTGGGGACATAGCTAGATGGCAGGTGTCTTTGAGCTAGGAAGGAAGCCCTCCCCAGAAACGGAATCAGCCAGAACCTGGATCTTGAATTTCTTGCCTCCAGAATTGTGAGAAAAATAATTCTGTTATTTAAGGCACCCAGTCTATGGACTTTTGCAATGGCAGCCTGAGCAGACCAAGACACACGGTGTGGGTGAGAATTTAACCTGGTTGTTGTAAGCATCTAGGATTTTAGGGTTGTTTATTACCTTAGCATAACTGAGACTGTGCTGATGGACACAACTTCTTTGGCTAAAGGGAGGATAAAAATAGATTGAAACTAAAATTGTTCTGCTTTACAAAGACAACTCCCGATCTGCAGACCTTAATTTGAATTACAATCAGACAGCAAGGCTTGAAGAGGCTGGTAATATTGCATCAGAGAGAACAATAAATGTATGAAGTCTGAATAATGAAGGAAACATTTACAAATAAACTTGACAGAAGAAGGGAGGCAGGGTGGTGGCTCACGCCTGGAAGCCCAGCACTTTGGGAATCCAAGACAGGCAGATTGGTTGAGCTGAGGAATTTGAGATCAGCCTGGGAAACATGGCGAAACCCCGACTCTACAAAAAATACAAAAATTAGCCGGGCATGGTTGCACAGGCCTGTAGTCCCAGCTACAAGGGAGACTGAGGTGAGAGGAGTGCCTGAGCCCAGGAGGTCAAAGCTGCAGTGAGCCGAGATCGCACCACTGCACTCCAGCCTGGGTGTCAGAGTAAGACCCTGTCTGAAAACAAACAAACAAAAAAAAAAGAAAAAGAATGTAAAGATTTTAAGATACAGCACAGTTATGCTTTTGATGATCATGTCTTCGTTCCTCAATATAGATTAGAATTTACAGTAGTTCCCTTACTATCTGGTAGTTCCTTATTATCAGTAGTTCTCTCATTATCAAGAAATCCAAGATCAAGGTATCTCGTGGTTTTGCTTCGCTTTCCATGGTGTCAGTTACCCGTGGTCAACTGGGGTCCAAAATTATTAAGCATGGCCGGGCGCAGTGGCTCACGCCTATAATCCCAGCACTTTGGGAGGCCCAGGTGGGTGGATCACTTGAGGTCAGGAGTTCAAGATCAGCCTGGCCAACACGGTGAAACCCCGTTTCTACTAAAAATACAAAAATTAGCTGGATGTGGTGGCGCGTGCCTGTAGTCCCAGCTACTCGGGAGGCTGAGGCAGGAGAATCACTTGAACTGGGGAGGCGGAGGTTGCAGTGAGCCAAGATCGCACCACTGCACTCCAGCCTGGCGACAGAGCAAGACTCTGTCTCATAAAAAAACAAAAAAACAAAAACAAGCAACATTCTTAGGTTTTATTAGTTTCCTAAAGTGACTGAGTGCTAAGCATATTGATTTTGATTTTCACAGCACTGGAGTAAACTTATCTTGAAAACAACCTTTTTTTTTTCTTTTAAAAATCTCTATTGTTGTTAGTTCAATAGTTTGTAGTCTCTGGCTCTAGCCAAGATTAGCCAGCCAGCTCTGAAACAGAGAAATAGAAATAGAAATAGGGTAAATAAAAACCAAGTGTTGGGCCGAGCCCAGCCATGGGGGAGGCTGAGGCGGGAGGATTGCTTGTGGCCAGTAGTTCAAGATCAGCCTGGACAACATAGTGAGACAGTCAAGTGTCTCAAGAGTATGAAAAGACAAAGCACTCACTGGGACAAAATACTTGCAAAAGACATATCTGATAAAAGACTGTTTTCCACAGTAGGCAAAGAATTCTTAAAACTCAACTAACCAATTAAAAAATGTGCAAAATATTTTAGAGTATGCAAAAGATCTACAGACAGCAAAGATGATATACATATGGCAAATAAGCATATGAAAAGGTGTTCAACATCATATGTTCTCAAGGGAATTGCAAATTAAAACAATGAGATACCGCTGCACTTATTAGAATAGTTAAAATCCAAAATACTGATAACACCAAAAACCAGTGATGATGTGGAATAAGAGGAACTCTCATTCATTGTTGATGGGAAGGCAAAATGGCCAGCAACATTGGAAGACAGTTTGGCAATTTCTTTTCTTTTTTTTTGGGGGGACAGTGTCTCCCTCTGTTGCCCAGGCTGTAGTGCAGTGGCGCAATCTTGGCTCACTGCAGTCTCCGTCTCCCGTGTTCAAGCAATTCTCCCACCTCGGCCTCCGAGTAGCTGGGATTACAAGGGCGTGCCACCATGCCCGGCTAGTTTTTTTTTTGCATGTTTAGTAGTGACGGGGTTTCACCACGTTGGCCTGGCTGGTCTTGAACTTCTGACCTCGGCCTCCCAAAGTGTTGGGATAACAGACATGAGTCACTGTGCCCGGCCTGGTTTGGCAATTTCTTAAAAAACTAAACATACTTTTTTTTTTTTGAGATGGAGTCTCGCTCTGTCGCCCAGGCTGGAGTGCAGTGGCGCAATCTCGGCTCACTGTAAGCTCCGCCTCCCAGGTTCACGCCATTCTCCTGTCTCAGCCTCCAGAGTAGCTGGGACTACAGGCACCCACCACCACACCCGGCTAATTTTTTTGTATATTTAGTAGAAACAGGGTTTCACCGTGTTAGCCAGGATGGTCTCGATCTCTCGACCTCGTGATCTGCTGACCTCAGCCTCCCAAAGTGCTGGAATTACAGGCGTGAGCCACCGTGCCCGGCCAAAACTAAACATACTCTTAAAATACGATCTCGTGATCATTGTGCTTCTATTTACTCAAATGAACCAAAATCTGATGCCCACACAAAAACCACACACAAATCTTTATAGCAGCTTTATTCATAATTGCCAAAAATTAGGAGCAAGCAAGATATCCTTCAGTAGGTGAATGCATAAACTGTGGTATGGATCCATACAATGGAATATTACTCAGTGCAAAAAAGAAACGAACTATTCAAGCCACAAAAGACGCGGAGGAACCTTAAATACACATTGTGAAGTATAAGAAGGCAGTCTGAAAAAGGAACATACTATATCATTCCAACTATATAACATTTTGGAAAAGGCAGAACTATAGAGAGTAAAAAGATCAGTGGTTTCCAGGAGTTTGGGGAGTAGGAAGGGAGGGATGAATAGCTAGCTAGAGTACAGGGGATTTTTAGGGTAGTGCAACTATTTTGTATGATACTTTAATGGTAGCTACATGTAATTTTACATTTGTCAAAACCCATAGAATGAGCCAGGCATGGTGGCACATGCTGTAGTCCCAGTTACTTGGCAGGCTGAGGTGGAAGGATCGCTTAGGCTCAGGAGCTTGAGGCTTAAGTGGACCATGACTGCGCCTCTGCACTTCAGCTTGGGCAATAGAGTGAGACCCTGTCTCTAAACAAACAAACAAACACAATAGAATGCATAGCACAAAGAGTGAACCCTAATGTAAACTACAGACTTGCAAAGGCAGGAGAATCACTTGAACCCGGGAGGTGGAGGTTGCAGTGAGCCGAGATCGCACCATTCCACTCCAGCCTGGGCAACAAGAGCGAAACTCCGTCTCAAAAATAAAAATAAAATAAAAATGAAGTCCATTATTAAACAATAAAAAAGCACCCCAAAAACCAAGGGCCAAGAAAGAGGGAATATTATTTTTTTTCTTTTCTTTTTCTTTTTTTTTTTTTTTTTTTGAGACGGAGTCTCCCTCTGTCGCCCAGCCTGGAGTGCAGTGGCGCGATCTCGGCTCACTGCAAGCTCTGCCTCCCAGGTTCACGCCATTCTCCTGCCTCAGCATCCCGAGTAGCTGGGACTACAGGCGCCCGCCACCACGTCCGGCTAATTTTTTGTATTTTTAGTAGAGACGGGGTTTCACCGTGTTAGCCAGGATGGTCTCGATCTCCTGACCTTGTGATCCGCCCGCCTCGGCCTTCCAAAGTGCTGGGATTACAGGCGTGAGCCACCGCGCCCGGGCCTCTTTTTTTTTTTTTTTTTTTTTTATGGAGACAGAGTCTCTGTTGCCCAGGCTGGAGTACAGTGGCGCAATCTCTGCAAACTCTGCCTCCCAGGTTGAAGCGATTCTCGTGCCTCAGCCTCCTGAGTAGCTGGGGTTATAGATGCCCGCCACCTCATCTGGCTAATTTTTGTATTTTTAGTAGAGACAGGGTTTCAGCATGTTGGCCAGGCTGGTCTCGAACTCCTGACCTCAAGTGATCCACTCGCCTCGGCCTCCCAAAGTGCTGGGATTACAGGCATAAGCCACCGCACCTGGCCTGATTTTCTATAATGGAGAAAACACAAGGCTTATGATTTTCTGCTTCCACAAAGCATTGGCAGAAATAGGCCAGGAATCCCTATTTTGTAGCCAGGGGAAAGGAATAATTGTTCTCAGCAGGGAACCACTCTCTAGGGTGAAGCCTGGTCAGTGCCATAGAAACTGTCCTTGGTATTTCTGAGAATTCTGGTTCCATGCCTGGTTAGCTGAGAAACTTGTCAGACACCATATTCTAGTGAGTGCCTGGAAGATACCTGTGAACAGAAGGGGTACAAGGCCTGGGGGCTTTCAGGCAGCTTTTGGGATCTGCTACATAAAATGCCAGGACTTGAAGACAACTGACTCTCACTTACATGAATACTGCCTTTGCAGGCCAAAGAGCAAACTGCCAAGTTATTGCCCTGTATTTCCATGTTCAAAACTGTCTCTCCTCTTTGGTGGGACCTTGTCAATTCTTCTAACTTTTTTTGGATGTAATTGTAGACTTACAGAAAAGTTGCAAGAATAGTACAAAGAATTCCCACTCTTCACCCAGATTCCCCAAATGTTAACATTTTACTGCAATTTTTTTTTTTTTTTGAGACGGAGTCTTGCTCTGTCACCAGGCTGGAGTACAGTGGCGTGATCTTGGCTCACTACAACCTCCGCCTCCTGGGTTCAAGCAATTCTCCTGCCTCAGCCTCCTGAGTAGCTGGGATTACAGGTGCGTGCCACCACGCCTGGCTAATTTTTGTATTTTTAGTAGAGACGGGGTTTCACCATGTTGGTTAGGCTGGTCTTGAACTTCTGACCTCATGATCTGCCCACCTTGGCCTCCCAAAGTGCTGGGATTACAGGCGTGAGCCATCGCACCCAGCTGCATTTGTTTTATATCTCTCTGTCCCTCCCTTCTCTCTCTCTCTGCACACACACACACACTCACACACACTCATTTTCCTGTACTATTTGATAATAAGTCGCCGACATAATGCTCTTTATCTCAAGATATTTCAACATCTATTTCCTAAAAACAAGGACATTCTCTTACATAACCACAGTACAATCCTCAAGATCAGGAAATTAACTTTGATACAATATTATACTCTTCAGACAATATTCACATTTTACCAACTGTCCCAGTGATGCTCATTGTAATAAAAGAATATCCTGGATCATGCATCGCATTTGGTTCCCACGTCTCTAGCCTACTTTAACTGGAATAGCTCTTCAGTCTTTGTCTTTCTCAACATTGCCATTTTTTAAAGAGTACAGGGCAATTATTTTGCTGAATGCCCCTCAATCTGGGTTTGTCTCTTGTCTCTTCATAATTAGATTCAAGTAGCGCATCTGTGGTAGAAATGACACAGAAATGTTCTCAGTGCATCCTATCAGGGCAGCAGTAGTTGTACATGTACTGGGGAGGTTAACTTTGATCACTGGGTTAAGGTGGTGTCTGCCAGGTCTCTGAGTGAGGATCCTGCTGATTATACTTCCCCTGCAAGAAATCCTCTAATACAAAGTAGGCCGGATGGAGAATGTTCAGCAGTGATCTGCAAATGGTCCTTCGAAACTTAGTTTGTGTGACTTCTCACTGAGCACTCCTTTACAGACTTACAAGTCTTTACTCTGTGCCCATTTTTCTGCATTTAGCAGTCTCTTTATTTGTTGGTACCACCAAAGGCCAGCATGCCTGGTACATACTTAGTGCTTATAAATGTCCAATGAATGAGTGAAACTGACAGGCTAGAGAAGGGGGTAGGTAAGGAGAGCTGGTCAAGGAAAAGCCCAGAATGACAGTGGATTTCAGAGAGGCTCTCTTCCTGATACAGAGGGCCCCTGCACCTACAGATGAAGAAGGGTGGCAGTTTCAGGTGTCTGGACTGGTTCTCTGCACCCCATTCAGGGCAGAAAGGCAGGGTTTCAGGACTGGGAGGCAGCTGTGTTATTACAGGTGACCTGGGTTCTGTGTTGAGCGAGATCCTAATGGTCCCTACATTTAAGGCAGCCATTTCCAGCATTCTGGCCATTGCATCAGGAGAAAGAGAGGCAAAAACAGAGGGGATGTCATTCAAAGAACAGTAGACTGAATTGTGGGGTAGAGTGGGGAGGAGGAAGGAAGCAAACATCTGGCCACTGAATGACTCACCAAAGTTAGGAGTGAGCCATCTGTGTGAAACCCAGAGGAAAGGCTCACAAGCACTCATCTGCTACATACTCACCCTGTAATATCGCGGGAAATGCATAAAAGTGAAAAGAACTCCTACGCCAAAGTTCCAGGTGTGGAAAAGTTATTCTGAGCAAGGAGCTAGTCAACAGAAAGGATGTAGCAATTCAAATTAAATAGAACAATAAGATTTAACAAATTGAGGCATGGGGAAGCAAAAAGCAAAATATCAGGACCAAATTTTAAATGGAAAAGGGAAACTCTAACTAGATCCAAACCAAAATGATAATAATAATAACAACGAAGAAAAGTAAACATATGAAAAATATGATTCTAAAAGGCAAAGTCGCATATTAAAACGGAAAGGCAATTTGCTCAGGAAGCTCACATTTCCTGCCTTCTTTGTTTGCTTGGAAAACACAGTAGAGTCGACCATCTGGGGTAATTAGTTCTAGGGTAAAAATGTCAGAACCTGGGTAAACAAAGATTAGCACCATGATAAAAATAAGGAAGAACCAGGAACTAAAAAGGAAACTAAATTCAATAAGTTCAAAGGGATAGAATTCTGAAGAAAATTCTGAAGATTCCAGGGACAAGCTTGTTTTGCCATCAGTCAACTTTTTGAATGAGAGTCCTGGGATAACTCTTGCTCTTTTATATTTCAAAGTATCTCAGGTTTCAAATCAATTTCTATAAGGCTTCCACAAAACAAATGGAAGGAAGAACTGTGAATCACAAACTAAAACAAACAAAACAAAAAACCTTTCTCCCTTATAATTCAACAACCCAAAGTCACCAAATTGAAGAAGGGTAAAGTAATTGCAGAGGTAACAGGCTCATGCAGTGATTGAACCTAACCTTGGCAAACCATACTTCAATGGTCTGTTGTACTAACGTCCAGAAAGCATGCAAAATAATTTGGAAGCAAGAATGTAAGTCTGAGCTTCTCGGTTGCCTCCCCCACTGTCCTTCCTTCTCAGTGCTAATGACATTCCAATGCTTAGTCTCAAAAAAACCATTGGTAATAGGGATCTCAGAAATATCAGAAGAAAACGTTCCTTCTACCCCTAGAGTTGCAGACAAGCAGATTCTATTCCACAATATAAGGCCAAAGCTAGTTCTGAAAAAGTGGGTAAATAGAGAACATTCACAAAAGCATTCATCTCTAAGTCTCCCATCTTCTCTCCTTCTTGGAAGTGGGGATATGTGCCCTGGCAGGAAGCTCAGGCTGGGGTTCTAGAAGAGGTAGGAAGTACAAAAGTACAAGATGACAGTCTTCACACTACACAGGGCAGAACTGGAAGAGAACTTTAAAACGAGTTGGTTCAAGTGTCCTCATCACCTTAGATGAGGAAGACAAGTTCTGGAAAGAATAAGTGACTCTGGCAGTGCCTAGAGTAGCCGATGGCCTGAGTTTCTTCCTGCCACCCCACACAAAACAACAGCAACCAGGAAATTCATGTGCCTAGACCTGATGCCTGAATTCCAAAGCTGCAGCCTTGACCTCCTGGGCTCAAGCGATCCTTCCACCTCAGCCACCCAAGTAGCTGGGCCTACAGTGTGAGCCACCAAACCTGACTTATACCATGCCTCTCTATGTTGCCCAGGCTGGTATCGAACCCTATGGCTCAAGCAATCCTCCTGCCTCAGCCTCCCAAAGTGCTTGGATTACAGGCATGAGCCACTGCACCTGGCCCAATGGAGATTCTTGAGCAGGGGAGATGGTTATAAGCACTGACCTCGTACTTGACACTTAGGTTTGAACCCTGGGCTAGTTATTACTTTCTGAGCTTTATTTCTTTCTTTATAAGAGAGGAAAATTAAGTTCTTAATACACCTATATAAACTTACTTCTTCAGCTTCAACTGACTTTGTAGGGCTGTATGAATTTAACGCCAGGCACGGTGGCTCAGGCCTGTAATCCCAGCACTTTGGGAGGCTGAGGTGGGTGGATCACGAGGTCAGGAGATTAAGACCAACCGTCCTGGCTAACACAGTGAAACCCCGTCTCTACTAAAGATACAAAATAGCCAGGCGTGGTGGCAGGTGCCTATAGTCCCAGCTACTTGGGAGGCTGAGGCCGGAGAATGGCGTGAACCCGGGAGGCGGAGCTTGCAGTGAGCCGAGATGGTGCTACTGCACTCCAGCCTGGGTGACAGAGCAAGATTCCATCTCAAATAAAAGAAAAAAAGAAAATGAATTTAAAGCTCAATACTAATACTGTAGGTAAGTCAGTATTCAGCAGTGTTAACTATTATTCCAAGCAGAGCTTTACTTCTGGAAGATTCAGTGGGTGGGTTGTCTCCAATCAACCAAGGTAACAAGGGCCTGTCCTGGGGGAATGGAGAGATGGTAACAGATTTAAGACATTTCAGAGTTAGCCTATCAGTTATGTATTGTTGCATAACAAACCACCTCTAAACTCGGTGGCTTGAAACAACAACATTCATTTATTTTGCACATGACTCTGCAATTTGGCCAGGGGTTGTCTCTGTTCTATACAGTATTGAATGGATGATGAACTGGGGGCTGGGGAGTCTCCTTTTAAGATGACTCACTCACATGGTTGGCAGGTTGGTACTGTCTGTTGGCTAAGAGCTCAGCCAGGGCTGAGGGCCCAGGGCTTTGGCTCCTCTTGATGTGGGCCTCTCATTAAATGTTTAATGTTTAGGGGGTCAGACTTCATTTTTGTCAAATGGACAGCCTATTGATCCAGCACCGTTAACTGAATAATACAACCCTTCCCACTGATTGAAATGCCACTTCTATCATAAGTTCCTAGAGATACACAGGTCTGTTGCTGGCTTTTTTTTTTTTGGAAACAGGGTCTCTGTCACCCAGGCTGCAGTGCGGTGATACGATCACGGCTCACTTTAACTTTGGCCTCCCAGGTTCAAGTGATCCTCCCACTTCAGCCTCCCAAGTAGCTGGGATTACAGGTGCATGGCACCACGCCCCGCCCTGGCCTTTCTTCAGCAGTGGGCCACAGAAACGCATATGCATGTGAGTGGCTGAGGGTGGCCACCTGGAGAGTGCCACATGCACTGCATCTCCTCATTTGCTGCCGAGCAGAAATTGTGGACCCACTGTGGCCACATATGTCGAGTTCTCAAGAGGTGCTAGACATCCAGATTTTTATATGAACTCTCCAGTGTTTAAAGTGTTGGCAATTAATTAAAACAAAAAAATTTAAAAGGCCAGGCACCATGGCTCACATCTGTAATCTCAGCACTTTGGGAGGCCAAGGTGGGTGGATCACCTGAGGTCAGGAGTTTGAAACCAACCTGGCCAAAATGACAAAACCCCGTCTCTACTAAAAATACAAAAATTAGCCAGGCGTGGTGGCGGGCACCTGTAATCCCAGCTACTCAGGAGGCTGAGGCAGAAGAATCACTTGAACCCGGGAGGTGGAGGTCGTAGTGGGCCGAGATCACGCCATTGCACTCCAGCCTAGGCGACAAGAACAAAACTGTTTAAAAAAATAAAAAATTAAAAACATTATGTGGACAAGATATATTTGCAAGCTGAGACTAGCCTGTGGCACAGCAGTTAGTGACCTCTATTCCAAATGCTGAAATAATGCAGGCCAGACTGGGTCCAGGAATCCACCTCTAACTCTTTCCCACTGCTAATATTAAGATGCAAAAGAGGAAGAGTGATGTGGCAGCTCCTGGAAACCCAGGCATCTCTGGGAAAGCAAGCAGTGTTATGGCTCATGTGTCACCTTTTACCCACAGGAGTTGATGATGTGGTTCCCGGTATGCCAAGTAACTAGGAGGGAGGAGGTCAGCACTGGGGAGGGGAGGGTAACATCCTCAGTCAAAGTTGGACCTCCCAGACCTGTTAGGCGGAGTTACAAAGAAAGACAATGGGTTGGAAGGAGGATGGAAAGTGAGGTGCTGGCCAAAAACATAGCAAGATTTTGGCCCCCCAAAACAAGCTGGAAAGTGATGTCACTTCCTATGTAATAATAATGCGGCTTCCGTGGAAACCTTCCAACTTAACACTGCAGAATCTGAAAAGAAATGGCAATGAGCAGAGGTCTCCCACTCTCACGTGGAGGACAGGGTCTGCAGATGAGTCACATTGTAGAACTTCACTATTCACAGAGAAGGCCCCTTCACATGCAGAATGTCGCTGGTCTCTCAGGACAATCCTGTGAGGTAGGCAGCACCAGGGGTGTTACTAGCCCCTTACAGAAGAGGGAACTGGCATTAGTGATGATCAGAATGGGTCTTAGATGGCTCTGGGATGTGCAGGAAGGACATTTGTATAAAGAATAAAAGACTGGCCGGGCGCAGTGGCTCACGCCTGTAATCCCAGCACTTTGGGAGGCCGAGACAGGCGGATCATGAGGTCAGGCGTTCGAGACCAGCCTGGCCAACATAGTGAAACCCCGTCTCTACTAAAAATACAAAAAATTAGCCGGGCGTGGTTGGCGGGCGCCTGTAATCCCAGCTACTTGGGAGGCTGAGGCAGGAGAATCGCTTGAACCTGGAAGGTGGAGGTTGCAGTGAGCCAAGATCGTGCCACTGCACTCCAACCTGGGCGACAGTACGAGACTCCATCTCAAAAAAAAAAAAAATAATAATAATAAAATAAAAATAAAAGACTGCAGGCCCTTTCTCCTTCCCTGTGCCCATTTCTGTAGAATCATTTATTCATTAAATTCACTGAACACCTTCCATGGGCTGGGCACTCTTAGGCGTTGGGAATGTAGGAGTACACAGATCCTGGGCACTGTCCTCCCTGTGGCTGGGTCAGTCATCCTTATTCTGAATCATGACCCAGACTGGCCTTGCCCTACTCCTCTCTAGGTAGAGCAGTGATGTCAGGCCAACTCTTGCATTTTGTTCCAGAAACCTTGATTATTTCCCTGACTACTGGTCACTTCCCGAAATGCACTGAACTGTGCCAGGAATAGGATATGTTTTTAAGTGCTTGAGACACAGACAAGTGGCAGACGCATACTCAAATTCCAACCATACCTTACTTCTGACCTAATTTTAATATATGTTTCATGCAGTTACACAATTATCTGTGCATAATGTTCTGAGAAAAGGGATGGCACAGTTTCTCCTGAAGCGGGAAACAGAGCCGTTGGTAAGGTGGCCAGTCTCTAGGGCATCTTAGATGAACCTCGTTTCTTCCTATTACTTTTCCTTCATCTACTTTTTTTTTTTTCTGAGATGGAGCCTTGCTCTGTCACCCAGGCTGGAGTGCAGTGGCATGATCTCGGCTCACTGCAACCTCTGCCTCCTAGGTTCAAGGGATCTTCCCACCTCAGGCTCCTGAGTAGCCAGGATTACAGGTGCATGCCACCATGCCCGGCTAATATTTTGCATTTTTGTAGAGACGGGGTTTCACCATGTTGGCCAGGCGGGTCTCGAACTCCTGACCTCAAGTGATCAGCCGCCTAAGCCTCCAAAGTGCTGGGATCACAGGCATGAGCCACTGTGCCCAGCCTTCCTTCATCTGCTTATTTTCCTGTGATGCCTCCATGTTTTAGGGTATGTGTCTGAGAGGCAGGAATATGTATTAGATATATCTAGGGCAGTCCCACCAGCTTTACATTCTTGAGACCTCATCCATCAGTTCTTGTTTTGCAAACATATTCTTCTATTGACTATAATGAGAACTGTGTCTCTTAAAAATGTAAGTCCAGCCGCATGTGGTGGCTCACGCCTGTAATCCCAGCACTTTGGGAGGCAGAGGCAGGTGGATCACGAGGTCAGGAGATCAAGACCATCCTGTCTAACGTGGTGAAACCCCATCTCTACTAAAAATACAAAAATTAGCTGGGTTCGTCGGGGTGCGTGCCTGTAGTCCCAGCTACTTGGGAGGCTGAGGCAGGAGAATCGCTTGAACCTGGGAGGCGGAGGCTGCAGTGAGCCCAGATCATGCCGCTGCACTCCAGCCTGGGCGACAGAGTGAGACTGTCTCCAAAAAAAAAAAAAAAAAAAAAAAAATTAGCCGGGTGTGGCAGTGCACGCCTGTAGTCCCAGCTACTGGGGAGGCTGAGGCAGGAGAATTGCTTGAATCGGGGAGGTGGAGGCTGCAGTGAGCCCAGATTGTGCCACTGCACTCCAGCCTGGGTGACAGAGCGAGACCCCGTCTCAAAAAAAAAAAGTCAGTCCTGGTTAGGTGTAGTGGCGCGAGCCTGTAATCCTAGCACTTTGGGAGGCCAATCCCTTGGGCCCAGGAGTTTGAGACCAGCCTGGGCAATATAAGGAGACCCTGTCTCTAAAAAAATAAAATAAATTAAATTAAAAAAAAAAAAGATAAGTCCAAGTTCAGGTCCCTAGTACCTGTGAACGTCACCTTACTTGGAAAGAGTATTTGCTGATCTAATTAAGGTAAGGATCTCGAGATGAGATCATCCTCATTAGTGTGGGCCCTAAATCCAGTGACACGGATTTGGTGTCCAATGATGTCTTTACAAGAGACAGGAAAGAATACACACAAGGTGTTCCTGTGTATCTCAGGTCAACTTGTACATGGTAGTCCTTGCTTAACAAGGGAAAAGTTCGGGTCTGTGTATTTATTCTCAGGGGAGAAAGCCACATGAAGACAGAAGCAGAGACTGGACTTACACTGTCACAAGCCAAGGAATGCCAAGGATTGCTGACGGCCACTAGAGGAAGGAGAAAGGCATGGAATGGACTCTCTCCCAGAGCCTCCAGAAAGAACCTACCTTAACTAACACTTTCATTTCAGACTTTGGGCCTCCAGAACTGTGAGACTCGATTTCTGTTAAGTCACCCAGGTGGTGGTAATTTTTTTTTTTTTTGAGACAGAGTCTTGCTTTGTCACGCAGGCTGGAGTGCAGTGGCATGGTCTCAGCTCACTGCAACCTCTGCCTCCTGGGTTCAAGTGATTCTTCTACTTCAGCCTCCTAGTTAGCTGGGATTACAGGCACACGGCTCCAAGTCTGGCTAATTTCTGTATTTTCAGTAGAGACAGGGTTTCATCATGTTGGCCAGGCTAGTCTTGAACTCCTGACCTCAAGTGATCTGCCCACCTCGGCCTCCCAAAGTGCTGGGATTACGGGCATGAGCCGTGCGCCCAGCCGGGTTGTGGTAATTTTTTATGGCAGCCCTAAGAATAAATACACAGACCCAAACTTTTGTCTTTTTGAGCAAGGACTGCCATGTACAACTTGACCTGAGAGTGCAGCCTTCAATCCTTTCTGCCGGGGCCTCTGGCAACAGCTCTCAGATGACTATGCTCAGAGAGACACCTGTGACTGTCCACCCAGTGGCCATCTGTTCACCAGCAGAGGAGACTGGAAGTCCCTTGTGAGGTGCTGGGTTCTGCAGCTTCAGGAGTGGGATCCATGTCATCGTCCATATCAGATCTGTCTGCTCCAATCTCAGCCCTTTCTTCCTGCCTGATCCAAAGGCTATTTTCTAGCTGTTCTTCGGCAATTTCTAGCTCTTCTTCCGTTTGTAAAGTAGCCACAGTTTCCCGGGGCAAGTTTGAGGAATATAGCCCAAATTTGGCTTTACAACCAAACATTGCCTCAAATGGACTTTGCTGCAAGGAAACGTCGAAAGCCTGATTCCTCACCATCTGCATGAATCGGAGGCCTTTGGCCCAGTGACATGAGTGGTTACTCTGCATCCAGGTACTTATCATGTTCTTTACATCACGGCTTGCTTCTTCCAGGGAGCCCTGGCTTTGGCCAGGGTGGTACTTACCAGACACAATCTTTAGGTCTGGCCACAACTCATTGAGCTCATGAACAACCTGGTTTGTGAACTCAACGCCACTGTCAGAGTCTAACACACTGGGTGTACCAAGAATTGTGAAAATATCTAACAAGACACTGACCACCTCATGGGCCTGTTTGGTTCTTAATGGCCGTAAAATAATAAACTTGGTTAAGTGGTCCTGGTAGTATAAAATGAACTTGAACTCACCATCGGCACTTGACTGCATGTCGAGTATTTCAACTTGGCACGTGGAGTCTATGTCCTTAAAAGTCATGGGCTTTGGTGCAAGGCCTCTCTTGGGTACTGGGTTCTTCTGGTGGCACTGTTTACACAGAGTCAGATATAAGACAATAACTTCTTTGGTGACATTCCCATATTTTCCTTGCAGCTCTTTGAGCATGCGTGTCCGCCCACCATGTCCAATACTGAGATGTGTATCATGAAGAATATCAAACAACTCTTCCTTATGTACATAATACCGTATTCGATCACGTTCTCCATGAGTAGCCTCTATCAGTTTCTCTGTGCCCTGTACAGAGATCACATCGTATTTTGCTGCACGGCGATAATCACGTGATGACTTCTTCCCTTTTTCTTTAGCTTCTTTAACTTCCTTTATTGTTTGAAAGTACTTTTCTTTGGAAAATACCTTGCTGTTGTAACTTTTGCTTTCTACCAGCTTTGTTACACTCATAAGAAACTTTTCTCTCATGTTACTTATCTCCATTTCCATTTCACTTGCATTTGAAACCCCAGGTGGATCATTTCCAGCTCTCTGAGGCATCATGGAGAACTTTAAGAAGGATCCTAAGAAAGGAAGAAAAGAGAACAAAGTTAAATTCACTGACACTCCCACCTGGAAGACTTTCCCTCTAAAGTTCCTCATCAATTCTTTCATCTAATTTTTGAAGATGATTATATGGAAGAATGATAATAGAATAACAGTTAAAAAGCAACTAGAAAGCCAACTAGCACCATCTAAAACCAGAGCATAGCAATAGAATTTGAATCAGTAAGATCACAAATATGTAGAGGTTTTAGACTTTAGGCAAACAGCAAAGACAATGAAGCCATTAGCTTATAGCAAGAAACCTAATCAACTGGTTTTTATTAATTGAATAGGAGAGAGAATAAACAGAAACTCCTAAGGCAGTAAGCTAAAATCTTACGCTCAGTACCCTTTAAAATAATATAAATGGGAGAATGTTGCTAAAAGGTACCACATAATAACAGCAAACTCTTAAATTTGTACCAGGGATTGCTTCTGAGCCTTCCCATGATCAACAGAAACAATTTCTTGGCCGAGCACAGTGGCTCCCGCCTGTAATCCCAGCACTTTGGGAGGCCGAGGTGGGTGGATCACTTGAGGTCAGGAGTTCGAGACCAGTCTGGCCAACATGGTGAAACCCTGTCTCTACTAAAAATACAAAAATTAGCCAGGTGTGGTGGCAGCAGCCTGTAATCCCAGCTACTCGGGAGACTGAGGCAGGGAGAACTGCCTGAACCCAGAAGGCGGAGGTTGCAGTGAGCTGAGATTACACCACTGCACTCCAGCCTGGGCAACAAAGCGAGACTGTTTAAAAAAAAAAAATTTCTTATGGCTGAAGAGTCTGTCCTTATCTTGGGGGAATCGAGAAGAAAGCTGTGGGGATATTTTTAAATGACGGTTTCCCCTTGACAGTTGCCCACAAGATTAATAAAGGAAGATTCTGAGTCCTTACCCTGTGGGACCGTGTTCTCATAACTGTCCAGCATTGTGTCTCTGTAGCAGTCCTTTTGAGAGCCTTCTAAATAATTCCAATCTTTGGTCATATCTTCAAATGCTGTTGCCTCCTGAAACAACACTGGCTCTGCCACAGGGACCATACAGTCTTGGGGCCTGGGCTAAAGAGCAGCTTCAGCAGGACTGGGGAAGAGACAAGAGAGGGCACCAGGAATGAAGGCGTGCAGCATAAAGGACTCTGAAAGCGAGTCAGGTGAATAAATGGAAGAAATAAGAAATAGGTCTCACATCCAACAAGATGAGTACAGCTTCATGGATGAGGGAAAGGAGTTTTGCTTTCCTGGGAGGTCTGTTGGTCTGGCCAGTTTTGATGCTGCCAGAGCTGTAACCCATGTATTAATCTTTCCAGAATAAAGCAGAGTCCAAGTGAACTTGGGCACAGGCTTGATGACTCCTAACGGGTGGCAGGATCTGTTTCCAATGGAAATATTATGTCTGTGTACATAGAGATATGTCAGGAGATTATCCTGCAGAAAAGAGATACCCCAAATGGAGTCTACCTGCCACTGTGATCAGATAATTCCTTAGGGAGAGAACTTGATACTACTCAGTTGTCTAAACTGGGATTCCTTAGTCAGAACAGCCCTAAGACAGGATGCTGATGAGGCCAGGGGAGTTCACATGAGGACTGCAGGAATTCCAGCAAGCTTAGGAAAACAGGATCCCGAGATCCCAGCTGTCAGATGCAGAGCGGAGAGGCAGGGCAGAATCCTGAGAAGCAGAGAAAGATGGAAACTTTTAAAGGCTCTGAGCGAGAGTCTCAGTTAAGCAGGGCCTGCTTCCAGGTCCTGAAGGTCCTCCACTAAAAGGGCTTCAAACTCCCTTCTTCAGCATTGCTGGTTAATCATGAATATTCCTGATTCTAAGACATTACTGATTGTAAAACCACTAACTTAATAACAACTTTCTTTTGAGAGGAAAAACAGTGTGTATTAAATGAATGTATTGATAAGACACATCCAAAATTTAAAATGTGAAAAATATGCATTTTCATTTTTTCTTTTTTTGTATTTTTTTATAGAGATGGGGTTTTGCCATGTTGCAAAAAACCCAGGCTGGTGTCGAACTCCTGGGCTCAAGTGATCCACCTGCCTCAGCCTCCCAAAGTGCTAGGATTACAGGCCTGAGGCAGTGTGCCTGGCCAAAACTATGCCTTGCAGAAATGAAGAAAATGCACATTTGCAAAATGTTCTTTACTCTAAGCCTGTGTTCAAGATCTTCTGCAAACTGACGTTTTAAAGGCTCTGAGGCCAGGCATGGTGGCTCACACCTGTAATCCCAGCACTTTGGGAGGCCGAGGTGGGCAAATCACCTGAGGTCAGGAGTTCGAGACTAGCCTGGCCAACATGGTGAAACCCTGTCTCTACTAAACACACAAAAATTAGTTGGGCATGGTGGTGTATACCTGTAGTCCCAGCTACTCAGGAAGCTGAGACAGGAGAATCGTTTGAACCCAGGAGGCAGAGGTTGCAGTGAGCCAAGATCACGCCACTGCACTCCAGCCTGGGCGACAGAGTGAGAGTCCGTCTCAAAAAAAAAAAAAAAAAGGCTCTGAGAAGCACTGCAGTAAAGAAACCAGCTTCAATTTGTTTCATCGACTAGTACCATTCATTCATTGACATGGGACTTTGTTTCCCAAGGAATATCTATTACCATCTTACTAGTTTTTTTTTTTTTTTTTTTTTTTCTACACCGGGGCACACCACTACGCCCGGCTAATGTTTTGCATTTTTAGTAGAGATGAGGTTTTGCCATGTTGGCCAGGCTGGTCCTCGAACTTCTGACCTCAAGTGATCTGCTCGTTTTGGCCTCCCGAAGTGTTGGAATTACAGGTGTGAGCCAGCGCACCCGGCCGGTCCTACTAGTTCTAACAGACTTGAAACCACAAGGTATTCAATGGAATCCCGAAAAAGCACCTTCCAGATTCCTTTCTGAAACCAGCATCTCTCAGAACCTGAGTGCTGTGTTGGTTGTTATTTGAGTCCCTTCAGGGGACCGCAAAGGAAGGAAAAGCCTCATCTTCATTCTATAAAATAATGAAGGCAACTGGGCACGCTGGCTCATGCCTGTAATCCTAACACTTTGGTAGGCCAAGGTGAGAGGACTGCTTGAGGCCAGGAGTTCAAGACCAACCTAGTCAACATAGTGAGACCTTGTTTCTAAAAATAAAAAAATCAAGAAGAATGAAGGCAACAAGCTAGAAACAATTTATAATCAAAAGATGTAGAATCTCAGTCTTTAGTAGAGGTACAGTCCTTACCATACCATGAAATTCTATAGTAGAGTCCGAGGTACAGTCCTTACTATACCATGAAATTCTATAGTAGAGTCCAAGGTCTACAATTGTCTAATAGACCTATTTTGGTTGGTCCATCTAGTGATTTTAAAAAATTTGAATGACTCGGCTGGGCGTGGGGGTTCACACCTGTAACCCCAGCACTTTAGCAGGCGGAGGTGGGTGGATTACAAGGTCAGGAGATCGAGACCATCCTGGCTAACACGGTGAAACCCCGTCTCTACCAAAAATACAAAAAATTAGCTGGGCATGGTGGCGAGCGCCTGTAGTCCCAGGAGGCTGAGGCAGGAGCACGACATGAACCCGGGAGGCAGAGGTAGCAGTGAGCCGAGATCGTGCCACTGCACTCCAGCCTGGGCGACAGAGCCAGACTGTGTCTCAAAAAAAAAAAAAAAAAAAAAAAAATTCAATGTTTCACCTATATTTACAGATTGGGAGATTTCACATAAAAATCTCGATTTCTTGCTTTCTTTTTTTTTTGAGACAGAGTTTTGCTCTGTCCAGCCTGGAGTGTAGTGGCGTGATCCCGGCTCACTGGAAGCTCCGCCTTCCGGGTTCACGCCATTCTCCCGCCTCAGCCTCCCGAGTAGCTGGGACTACAGGCGCCCGCCATTGCACCTGGCTAATATTTTGTATTATTTAGTAGAGACGGGGCTTCACCGTGTTAGCCAGGATGGTCTCGATCTCCTGACCTCGTGATCCACCCGCCTCGGCCTCCCAAAGTGCTGGGATTACAGGCGTGAGCCACTGCGCCCGGCCTCGATTTCTGGCTTTCTTGAAAAGGCAACGTTCTGGCTGCACTGGCGGCATTGCTGCCTGGCAATAGTTGGCTGTGATGGAGAGGCGGCATCTTCCTTTGGATCAAGCTTGTCCAACCTGTGGCCTGTGGGCCGCATGCAGCCCAGGACGTCGGGACCTACTAACCTATTCATCTTACTTGCCCACTGCTGCAGATTTCTAAGCTTTCAATATCTTTTTTCCTTTTTTTTTTTTTTGAGAGGGTAGGGTCTCACTTTGTCACCCAGGCTGGAGTGCAGTGGCATGATCACGGTTCCCAGGGTCAAGGCATCCTACCGCAGCCTCCCGAGTAGCTGGGACTACAGGCATGCGTCACCAGGCCCGGCTAATTTTTTTTTCTTTTTTTTTTGTAGAGACGGGGTCTCATTATGTTGCCCGAGGCTTCAGGATCTTTTCCAAAGCAACATGAAAAAAATGTGACCGTAAATCAATCAGCTTCTTGGTGTGATCTATGCTGACGGCTAAGTGATAAACGAGTTGGTCAGAGAAAACTGGAAATATTTCCAAAGCCATGTTTACTCCCTTCACCCACCTGTGAGTTTTTGCCTTGACTGTTTCCGACTCGGAATGGCCTCGCATTGATCTTCCTAATCACAGCCAGCTGAAACCAGCCTCCTTCCTGACGTATTCAGTAACTTCAGCTGATTGCCATCTCTCCTTCATCTCAACAACCTGTACCACACTCACTGGAGCACTTGGCTTTGCATCTTTAGTCGACCAGTTCAGAGGTATACAACCTAGAAGGTAGGGACGGAGGCTTCTACCTGCCTGTACCCCCTTTGGAGGGCCCACGAATACAGAGCTGAGCACAAAACATGTTTAAAGGACATTTAGTCAAAAATGTCGCTTACAGGTAGGTCGTTATTAGCAAGGTAGAGCAGCGGTATGGCTGAGTCTACGCTTGGGAATTCATTTGCTCACTCATCATTTACTGACTAAAGCAAAGTTACTGAGGCCTCAGTTTCCTCATCTACAACCCGGGGAGATGACCAGTACCCATCACAATCGATTGCTATGAAGATTCAATGATAATGCAGATAAGGCATTTAATACAGTGTCCCCTCACCGTCCACACCACACGGGCACGCCCGCTTATTCCTGAGGACCGGGCTGGGACGTCGCCTCCTTTGTGTAGCCTTCCTACCCTGACTTCGCAGACTGCTCCCACCGCCTGGATCCATGCCCGTCCACCCGCCAGCTCTGCAGGGCTGAACGGCTGAGGCGGGCGCGCAGTGGAGAAAAGAGCCGCAGACTGAGGAAGGTCGGGAAGGACAAAGGGACACACCAGACGCGGCGTCTGAATCCCTCTCCACCCAGAAGCCCCCGAGCACCAGCACCTCCGCCCCACCTCCCGCCCGCTCCGCCGGAAGCCGGTCAGGGCCAGCCGGAAGACCCGCCCCCTAGAGGCACCGCGGACACCGTGCAGCGCTGTTCACCCAAATGCCAGCTGTGACCTTGGTTAAGCCAGTGACTTAACTCGGGCCCGTTCCCCGTTCCCACGTTGTTGCCAAGTCTCCAGCCTGGAAAGTAAACTGGCTTCAGGTATCCTGTTTAGATCCTTAAAATGAGGAACGGCAGGAGCACACACACTGCTGCCATCTCACACCTTTTCACTTCATCCTGACGAAGCTGCAGTTTAGTTCGTATTTCAACTCAAAGACGTGTTAGGTTTTGGTTTGATGGCACTCACTCAGCACTTGTGCAGAAAACAAGGTAAAGGGGGCCCATGGGTCTATCAGATAACCTGAACCCGAGACCTCTCAATCTAGAGGAACAGCTTGAGGAAGTGATCTAGAAGCTATAGTCACAAAAGCTTCTTATCCTATTGAAAGCAAGACTTCCTATCCAATGGCAATACAAACTTTTACACAGTAAGTGAAAAAATATAGCCTGTCCATATAGCAACCTATCCATAGTAAGAAAGTTAAAAGACAGGTTCAAGAGGAAGTGTTTCCAACTAGCTTTTCTTATAGGCCGTCTCAATGACACCCCTCCAGCTTCTGATATACCCGCAAATGCTGCTGCCCACTATAAAAAAAAAATCTCATCAGTCCTGATTTCAGAAAAATTTTAGACCAACAAATCAGAGGTAAGAGACTGATACACTGAAAACTAGGGAGTGTCCTAAATCACCACACACAAAACACAGGCTCTTTGTTTTAAGTTTTAATCAAAGCTTGTATATAAGATTACTTTATTCCTGCATCTTCTCAATTGTTTCTTCCTTGTATTTGCCCTTTTCCTTTCCTACTTGGCGAGATTTGGCTTTCCGTTCAAGGATCTTTTTGCGGTCTTTGTCCAGTTTTAGCCTAGTGATAACCACCTGCAGAAAAATAAGAAAAAAACACTCCCAAGCTTTAAATAATCACTAAAACACAAGGGAAAGCCGAACATTCAATACCATTTTCCCAAACCTGGGGTAGGTGGATGCCTAAAAAGAAAAGATTATTTAACTTTTAAAAAACTCCAGAAATCACTCTTTAGCCATCAAACCTGGCTTATTTACTAATTTCCTACCAACAAAGGAGAGAAGGCAAGATGGTATCAGTAATTCTTAAAGCCTCTTCTGTGCTTCATTATAAGATTTGTTTCTTTTTCACTGAGAAATATATGATTCTGCTCTTCTCACTACAGTTTTACAAGCTGTCATATACAAATATATTTGTTTCCAAAGTAACTTCAGGCTGGGTGCGGTGGTTCATGCCCCCAATCCCAGCACTTTGGGAGGCAGAGGCAGGCGGATCACCTGAGGTCAGGAGTTTGAGACCAGTCTGGCCAACACGGTGAAACCCTTTCTCTACTAAAAATACAAAAATTAGCTGGGCATGGTGGCACATGCCTGTAATCCCAGCTACCTGGGGGGCTGAGGCAGGAGAATCTCTGGAACCCTGGGGGGCGGAGGCTGCAGTGAGCTGAGATCGTGCCATTGCACTCCAGCCTGGGCGATCAAGCGAGACTCCATCTCAAAAAACAAACAAATAACAAAATAGCAGGGTGTGGTGGTGAATGCCTACTCAGGAGGCTACTGCGGGAGAATCGCTTGAATCCGGGAAACAGAGGTTGCAGTGAGCCGAGATCGCACCATTGCATTTCCAGGCTGGGCGACAAGAGCAAAACTCTGTCTAAAACAAAACAAACAAACAAAAAAAACCCCACCCCCAAACAGAAAAATAATAAAGTAACTTCAGAATTTTAATGGTAGAAATTAAAGGTAGCATCCACACATAATTCCACCTGCAAAATCTTTAGTGAGAAGATGACAATACAGATCTTACTCCAACAGTTCCAATCCTAAAAGACATCCAAATTATGATAAACTTTCGTCTTATGAATGCAAGGAAAGGGTGAAAAGAGGTGCTAGAAATACAGCATGCAGACCAAACAAAAATCTCCAGAGTCACTGAACTCATATTCTAGTATAGGGAGCCCGAAAACATTTACAAGTGAATCTACATCACTTTGATAGAGAAAGAAGGCAAGTATGAGGAGGCCGAGGGGCTTTCCAGAGTGATCAAGCAAAGCCCTACATTTGAACAGAGACCTAAAGTAGTGAGCAATCTATCTATGCACAGGTATCTGGAAGAGAACAGCAAGTTGAAAGGTTCAAAGGCAGGAGATTATCAAGTTTCATAGGTTGGTAAAACTTATTCAGTTTCTCAAACTTGAGTAAGAATCAACTGGAGGGCTTATCAAAACATACACCTGGGTCATAAACCCTAATTTTGCCTCAATAGGCCTGGGCTCTTAGAATTTATAATTCTACCAAGTTGCTAGGAGGCAAGCAGACTAGCACATATAGAATGGAAAAAGATGTCAGAAGTAAGGGAAGATCAGTTAAGGTCTTTTTTTTTTTTTTTCTGAGACGGCGTCTTCACTTGTTGCCTAGGCTGGAGTGCAATGGTGCGATCTCGGCTCACTGCAACCTCCGCCTCCAGGGTGCAAGCAATTCTCCTGCCTCAGCCTCCCAAGTAGCTGGGATTACAGGCGCGTGCCACCCTGCCTGGCTATTTTTTTTGTATTTTTAGTAGAGATGGGGTTCACCAGTTGGCCAGGCTGGTCTTGAACTCCTGACCTCAGGTGATCTGCCTGCCTCGGCCTCCCAAAGTGTTGGGATTACAGGCGTCAGCCACTGTGCCCAGCCAGATCAGTTAAGGTCTCACAGGCCAATGTGAAGGGAAAAAGCAGACAGAATTCTAGGTGTTATAATGAGACAGCAGCCCACAGATCTCATAAACTGATGTGGGGTATATAATACATCAGTCAAAATGACATTTTTGGTTGGAAAAGGCAGCTCACGACTATAATCCAAACACTTTGGGAGGCCTAGGTGGGAAGATAGCTTCTGGCTAGGAGTTCGAGACCAGCACCTGGGTAACACTGCAAGAGCCCGTATTAAATTTTTAAATGACATTTTGGCCTGAGCAATTAGGAAGAGAGCTGCCATACACTATGACGGTTTGAACATGCCAAATTTGGGATACTAATTAGATATCTAAGTTGAACTGCGCAATTGCCAATTGGATACTGAGTATAGAGTTTAGGGGAAGAGGAGAGTCCTAAGACTGGAATGAGACATGAAGATGATTACTGAGTTACTCAAAGATCGACCGTCACATGCCGCACTAACATGTACAGTACAAAAAGACTAAGAATCTGCTACCAAATTGGTGACCTTTTGAAACAACTTATCTGGTGATGAGTTGACTGGAGTAGGAAAAATGACTGGAGTAGGTTAAGGAATGGGAAAGTCCTTACTCTTAAGAAATACACACTGAAGTAATTACAGGTGAAGTGTCATGATCTTTTTTAAGTAAATTCACTAGGGGTGGAGAAAATCGATAAAGAACACATGACGAAATTTTAATAGAGAATTCTAGGTCAGAGATATACAGGTGTTTTACTATACCAGCCTTTTGACTTCTCTGAGGTTTAAAAATTACATTTATTGGCCGGGTGCAGTGGCTCACACCTGTAATCCCAGAACTTTGGGAGGCAGAGGCGGGCAGATCACGAGGTCAGGAGATCGAGACCATCCTGGCCAATATGGTGACACCCCGTCTCTACTAACAAACACAAAAAATTAGCTGGGCGTGGTTGCGGGTACCTGTAGTCCCAGCTACTGGGGAAGCTGAGGCAGGAGAGTGGCGTGAACCCGGGAGGTGGAGCTTGCAGCGAGCTGAGATCACACCACTGCACTCCAGTCTGGGCAACAGAACAAGACTCCATCTCAAAAAAACAAAAACAAAAAAACAAAAAAACAAAAACAAAAACCAGGGCCAAAGTGCCATTTCATCTTACAAAAACCTACTTCCCAAATTTTAAGATCTATGAATTATTGATTGTTAATCAGCTTACTAATAGCTTTTGAAGAAAAAGCACATTTAATATACATAATGGGACGGGCATGGTGGCTCATGCCTGTAATCTCAGCACTTTAGGAGGCTGAGGCAGGCAAATCACCTGAGGTCAGGAGTTCAAGACCAGCCTGGCCAACATGGTGAAATTTTGTACTAAAAAGTACAAAAATTAGCTGGGTGTAGTGGTGCACGCATGTAGTCACAGCTACACTCATGAGGCTGAGGCGGGAGAATCACTTGCACTTGGGAGGCAGAGGCTGCAGTGAGCCGAGACTGTGCCACTGCACTCCGGCCTGGGTGACAGAGCAAGAATGTCTCAAAAACAAACAAACTAAGAGAAACATAATGACCATTAAAGACACTTTGATGTCAGAAACATTTTAAATGGTATTAGAATTTTCAATACAAGTGCAGTAGTATTTACTTTAAAATATGTTTTTTGCCAGCACATGTAAAATCAAGGACTATTTCTATGGGCTTGCTCTGTAAATAATCACATGTCAACAATAATTACCATAATTTCCTTCTCTTAAGCATTCTCAAAAACACCTACCTTGCTGGGGTGAATGCCTACGTGGACAGTTGTGCCATTAGCCTTTTCCCGCTGCACCCGTTCAATGTAGATAACATATTTCTTCCTGTAAACCTGGACTACTTTGCCAATTTGCTGACCTTTATAGTGTCCACGTACAACCTAAGAGCAAATTCAAAAGTAACAAATAATTGAATAAAAGATTAACCTTGTAAATCAAGTAAACAAACTCATGCATACACCACTCACCCTATCATTATATTAAAAAGTTAAAAAAAAGAGCCCACTTCGGCAACTTGTAAGAAGTTGACAACAAGGAATCTGTTACTCCATCTCAAAAGCAGCAACAGACCAAGAGTATTTAAATCTGAACCCATTAATGTGTCCAACCTAGTGCTAGTCAGAGGGCAGCAACAAATGCTTAACGGAACAAACCAATTCTTTCCCAAAGGTTAATGGACAGGAATCCCAGCGGTCCTCAGTTTGTGAGGACAAGTGTTTCTGAACAGATTCTTCTTCCCAGTTTGTGACTTCCTTGCATTGGTATGTATTGAAAACAGAGATGACTGTTTTCAAGGTCTACTGGCAAGTTTAGCACTACTGCAGCAGGGACCAATGGCTGTTCTCAACCCACACTGCTTATTTGGGAACCCATTTCATCTTTTTGAAATAGGCATGAAAAAATATTGATGACGTGTATGTAAATGGCTTTAGAGACTGCCTGAATTCTTTAATCACTAGCTGCACTACAGATTGCACCTGAGGGTCATTTATAGAAACCTTCACCTAAATAGATCCAACAAATTATTTACCTGTAAGCACAAACGATAACGTGACTATGCTTCAGTTACAGCTCCTGAATCTAGATTGGGAGCAATTCTGTTTACTGGTCCTCAACTGCCTCTTCAATGACCAAACATTGAAACCTCGTTTGCAAAAATTGCAACAGTGAGAAAATTACAGCAGTTAAACAGATCTGACATAACTCCCATCTTGCTTCTAACCTCCAAGATGTTCTTGTTCATTCCTGGGCATAGATCAAACTAACTTTGGGAGGAACTTAGTCTACAGTTTAACTTTGAAACAAAGACGCTAACAGTCCTTTCCTGAAACAAACCCCCTTCTTGCCTGGGTACCAGACTGCCTTTGTAGGCTAACAAATTAGCTGCAAGACTAGAAATTACAGTTTAGGCAGCTAGAAGCTTCCCCAATTGCTCCTAGGGATAACACACTATAAAGTCTAAGATTTGTGTGATTTTTTTTTCAGACCCTGCACTGATGGATCCGCTGGTGCCACCCAGATCAATAAACTGGCTCATCTGATCTTGTGGCCCCCATCCAGGAACCAACTCAGAGCAAGAAGACAGCTTCAACTCCCTATGCCTTCATCTCTGATACGACCTATCAACACGCCCCACTCCCTGGCCCCCTACCTGCCAAATTGTTCTTAAAAAAACTCCTGTCCCTAAATTTTCCAGGAGAATGATTCGAGTAATGAACTCTGGTCTCCCGTTCCGGCTCTGCATGAATTAAACTCTTTCTCTATTGCAATTCCTGTCTAGATAAATCGGCTCTATCTGGACAGCAGGCAAAATGAGCCTGTTGGGTAGTCACAATATATTGATAAAAGGATAATCCAAAAGCAATGTTCTCATTATGTCACCTAATTATGGTCACATCATGTGACGTTTGAGGAAACTGATTTTCGGGCAGGATCCCCAGGAGTTGGAGACCAACCTGGGCAGTAAAGTCAGACCCCTCTCTACAAAAACAAAAAAAGGTCCCACATGGGAGCATCACTTGAGCCCAGAAGAGCCATAACCACGCAACTGCACTCCAGTCTGGGTAAGAGACCCCGTCTCAGCCGGGGGCGGTGGCTCGCGCCTGTAATCCCATCACTTTGGGAGGCTGAGGCTGGCGGATCACCTGACGTCAGGAGTTCGAGATCAGCCTGCCCAACATGGTGAAACCCCGCCTCTACTAAAAACACAAAAATTAGCCGAGCCGTGGTGGCGGGCACCTGTAATCCCAGCCACTTGGGAGGCTGAGGCAGGAGAATCGCTTGAACCCGGGAGGCGAAGGTTGCAGTGAGCTGAGATCGCACCATTGCACTCCAGCCTGGGGGGACAAGAGCGAGACTTCGTCTCAAAAAAAAAGAAAGAAAATTGATTTTCACCAAATAATACAATTAAAAACTGAAAAGCAGCATACTTACTGTTTTTTGGTCCCTGGCTCAACTCATCTTGCCACTCTTTGGGAGCAAGAGTCTCAGATGCATCTTTCTCAGGAGTGCAATCCCTCTTCTAAGCTGAGTGCGTAAAATATCCATCAAGACAACGAGAACAAGTAGGGATACATACCTGAACTTCATCATCCTTTCGGATGGGCATGGATCGCACATTGTATTTCTGTCTCAGCTCTTTGGAAAGAGGAGAAGACATAATCTTCCTTCGAATGTGGGAAGGTGCATTGAAATGCCTTTTGCGATTCTTGCTCCGGTCGGAAGTCACAAAGGGATTAAACTTCATTTTGGCTAAACAAAAAGTTAAAAAGACTCTTAAATGACCAAAATCTCATTCAGCTTCCAAACAAATAACCGCAATGATTTTATCTTGATAGTCTAGAATGATCATAGGCATGTTGTGCAACTTCAACAAAACCTGTTTGATCGGAAGGGCCTATCAACCGAAGCTCGAAACTTTTTATTTTTTGTTTTATTCGGGTGTTTTCCGTATATGTTTACGGACTAAAGACTTTTGCATCAAAAACACTTGTCCTAGTTATAAGACCTTTTAGTTACACTCTCCCAAGTCCTCAAGTAGTGCCTGAGGGAATCAAGACTGGAGTTACATCTCTGCTGAGCAGACCGACAACGCAATTCTCTTAACTATAACCTCACGTTTTAGAAGATACAATCAACATTCATCTTCTACGGGCTTAAGAGTGAATACATATAGCCCCTCCAAAATGAATAAGGCCCACCATCCCGAACCTGGAAAAGCCTGCACACGTCTCGGGTCCTAAAAGCCTCCCAGTGGGCAAGTGTGGTCTGGAAGTTCCGTGAAGACTTTACCGAGAAGTTACTTCGAGACCATTCTCTAGGAAACGACACTACCCAGACTCCAGTCTATTTCCACAGGCTCCCTTTCCTCAGCTCGTTTTCGAGTCCCCAAATCCCCGGTCCCTCCATCCCTCTCCGGCCCGGCGGCCCTTGATTTAAGAGAGCAACAGGTAAAAAACCATCCCAGCCTCTCCTTCCTGGCTGCTACTCGGCCGACGGGAGACTCTCCGGGTCCCCGCGGTCGGAAGCCACCATGCCCAAGAACGGATGGCTGCGGATTACACCGGCTTACCCGCCGAATCCTCACCCGCTCCCGCTTCGGTGATGGCCGCAAAAGGGAAGAGAACTACACGCTGCTTCCGGTTCTGTAAGTTTACCAAAGATCTCGCGAGACCTATGTCTCTCGGAGCGAGAGGGGCGCGGAGTTTGAGCGAGAGGAGTAAACTGGGAAATAAATTTATGGCTAGTGTCACCTACTGGCTAGGAGGGGAACTGCGAGGGATTGCAAAACTCCCCTCCTCCAGGTCCTAGTGTCTCCCTTCCGAGACCCGGGTGCTGCCGCTGAATCCCCTGGGAAGGGTAGTCCCCGGGCTATTGGCTAAGGCTGCTCAGGGTCCAACTGCCCCTGGGGGTGATGAAGGAACGAGCGGCCCCAGGAGACCGCCCAGGAGACACCCTGGTACCTTCACTCCCAGGGGCCGGGGCGGGGGCCGGCACCCCTTAGCCGGGGGCCGGCACCCCTTAGCCGGGGAAGGGCAGGCCCTGCTTCTGGCCGCCAGGAGGCGCGGGGACGCCGGCCGGCCGGTCGCCTGGGTCCCTGCACTCACCGTCCCCGCCCGCCCGTGGCGTGGGCACGGCCAGCGTGCCGGTCCTTTAACGAGCTCCACCGCGACGCCGGCCACGCCCCCTGCACCTGGGCGTCTGCTGACCGCACAGCGGGGCCCCCCAGAGATTCAATTCTGGGTGGTGAGGGGCCTTGCGAAGACCGGGGCCACCGATCGCCGCCTGCCCCCGCGGAAATAGGTCCAAGGCCGCGTTTCTAAGACGCCCCCAGTGCTGTGGGAGGTGCTGGTCCAGACCACGCTTCGAAGGAGCCGGGCGAGAGGAAGCCTCTCGGTGCGGGGAGCTGCGCGGGTTTCTAAATGCTCGGCCTGTTTGCGTCCAGTTCAGGACCAGACGGAAGCCGTGCGCACCCTGCAAATGGTTTATTTCTTTTCTTCTTCTTCTTCTTCTTCTTTTTTTTTTTTTTTTTTTTTTTGCGTGTGTGTGTGTCTTTTTCTTCTTTTTGAGACAGTTTCGCTCTTGTTGCTTAGGCTGGAGCGCACTGGCACGATCTCCACTCACTGCAACCTCCGCCTCCCGGGTTCAAACGATTCTCCTGCCTCAGCCTCCTGAGTAGCTGGGATTACAGGCGCCCGCCACCACGCCTGGCTAATTTTTGTAGTTTTAGTAGAGACGAGGTTTCACCATGTTGGCTAGTATGGTCTCGAACTCCCGACCTCAGGCAATCCGCCCGCCTCAGCCTCCCAAATTGCTGGGATTACAGGCGTGAGCCACCGCGCCCGGCCCCTGCAAATGGTTTCTGAGGCAGCGGCAGTGCAGCAGGCACCGGCGCTGAACGGCTTCTTCTGAATGAATGACACGGGTGTCACAGTGACAGAGGACACGCGTTTCACAAGAATACCGAAGACATAGTGAGCCTTCTGAGTGTGGGGACGCTCTTCTCTACACTTTACATCATTAATTCTTTTAATCCACAAAATGGCCCTGTTGTTGCTGGTATTATTGTCCCCATTTTACAGATTGGGCAACTCAGTCACAGAGAAATGAGAGGAACTTGGTGCAAGGTTATACAGGACCCATACGTCACAGCAGAACCCGTGCAAGCTGGCTCCCCGGCCTCTTCTGGGAACTGTATATGGCCCCAATTTGTGGGAACCTCACAGTCAGGACTGCCCACAGGATGGTCAGCGACGAACATGCGTTTTCATGATTTAAAAATAGTTGTGTTCTTAAATATGCTGTGAAGGAAGTAGCCCTAGATTTTATTCATAACTGAAAAATTCAGCAAGAATTCCTCTGCTGCGACCCTTTTCAACAAATATTTACGAGGCATCTCTCCTGGGCCAGCCCTGAAACTAGACACTGGCGATGCAAAATAGGTCAAAGTTTGTGCCTGCCGGAAGTTTACTGTCTACAAGGAGAGAGAGACAAGGGAATCAACAGCCACGAGACGACAGGAAAAGTGCTCGCTGAGCCAGCTGCCTTTGCTATCTTTGTGATTCGGGAGCAGAAGGGAGCTCTGGGGTCAGGAAAGACTTCTGGGGTGAGGTCAGCATTGACTGGAATTGGAAGAATGTTAACATTCGCTCCACAAGGCAGTAGGAATTGCTTGACGGAAGGCTTGGAGGTGTGAAGCAGCGTGACTTGTGTTTTCCAGGAACCAGGTCCTTGCCGCTGAAGACAGGCATTTAGACGGGAGCCCAGGGGCTCTAGGGCTGAGCTGAGTGTCATTTGGGTCTGGAAGTCCTAGGGAGCTGCCGAAGGGGCCTGCCTTCCTTCCTTGCTTGCCTTTCTGGCCTTCACATTGTCACTCCTTCTCTTTCTTCCTACTGTCCTTACTAGTTTCCCAACTCCCTTCCTGTTCGGGTGTCCCCATCGTCTTCCTCTGTTCCCACCAAGGCCCTCTCTGTTTCCTCAGCCCTCGCATCCTCTGCTGACACCCTACCCTCCCAGGCCTTCCTTCCTTTCTCCCTCTGTTCAATACCGAGTCTCAAAATGAAACCTTCAGGCCGGGCATGGTGGCTCACGCCTGTAATCCTACCACTTTGGGAGGCCGAGGCAGGCAGACTTGAGGTCAGAAGTTAAGGCCAGAAGTTTAAGACCAGCCTGGCCAGCATGGCGAAACCCCATCTCTACTAAAAAAACAAAAATTAGCCGGGCGTGGCGGTGTACACCTGTAATCCCAGCTACTCGGGAGGCTGAGGCAGGAGAATGGCGTGAACCTGGGAGGCGGAGCTTGCAGTGAGCGGAGATCATGCCACTGCACTTCAGCCTGGGAGACAGAGACAGACTCTGTCTCAAAAAAAAAAAAAAAAAAAAAAAATTAAACCTTCAGCCCACCATCCATACAGCATGACACTTGATACAGTGTGAAAATTTGCAGGGTACAAATTGTCCATACAGATGCAAATGGCCAGCAGCCTAGTTAGAACGTCCCTATCTGTTTCTTTTTTTTTTTTGAGGCGGAGTCTTGTTGTGTCACCCAGGCTGGAGTACAGTGGCGCAATATCGGCTCACTGTAACCTCTGCCTCCTGGGTTCAAGCAATTCTCCTGCCTCAGCCTTCTGAGTAGCTGAGATTACAGGCATGAGACACTACTCCCGGCTGGCTAATTTTTAAATTTTTAGTAGAGATGGGGTTTCACCACGTTGGCCAGGATGGTCTCGAGCTCCAGACCTCAAGTAATCTGCCCGCCTCGGCCTCCCAAACTGCTGGGATTACAGGTGTGAGCCACCATGCCTGACCGTCCCTTTCTCTGTCTCTCTTTTTTTTTTTTGAGACGGAGTCTCGCTCTGTCGCCCAGGCTGGAGTGCAGTGGCGCAATCTCGGCTCACTGCAAGCTCCACCTCCGGGTTCATGCCATTCTCCTGCCTCAGCCTCCCGAGTAGCTGGGACTACAGGCTCCTGCCACCACGCCCGGCTAATTTCTTTCTGTATTTTTAGTAGAGATGGGGTTTCACCGTGTTAGCCAGGATGGTCTCGATCTCCTGACCTCGTGATCCGCCCGCCTCGGCGTCCCAAAGTGCTGGGATTACAGGCGTGAGCTACCGTGCCCGGCCCCGTTTCTCTTAACATGTGTCTGTTGGGTGCCTTGCCTTCACTCTGCAGCCTAGTCTGACTGCCCTCTCTCTCCCCCTCGCTGCCCACATTCCTCTTCCTGGATTTGAAAAAGGTCCTTTGAGGATCATTTTGAAGCCTTCAGACATAGCAAAGCAGGGATTATAGCTACATTCCACACCCAGAGTTGATTAGACTCAACTTTTTTCTAAACACCAAGCTGTCAGGTTTATTCATTCATTCACTCATTCTCCAAATATTTCTCCAGCTCTTACTGTTTACTAAATTCTGTGTCAGGCACTGGAGATACCAAGATCTATAAGATCTAGCCTCCCCTGAAGGAGCACTTTGTTAAGGAGGAGACAGATGTGACCAGATAAGCATAATCAAGTGTCACCAATGGATGCTTTGTGGGGGATGGGGGTGCGGCGTAGGAGCCGGCAGTTCCCTTGAGCAAGGAAGTGGGCACGTCTTCAGAGGTAACCCTGGAACTATACAGTTTCTGAAAAGCTAGGTAGGAGTTTTCCAGGTAGATGGGGTGGAGTGGGGGTTGGGGGTGGGGGGAGTGTGTTTCAGGCGGAGGGAGGCTCATAAGCAAAGGCCCAGGCCTGCACCCCACTGCGTATTGGGAACTGCAAGTGGTTTGTGCTGAGAATGAGCTGTGGAGTTAATTTATCCCGGTAGGAGGAGGAGTTGTAAGGGTGAGGCAAAGTTGTTTATTGTGTGTCCCTGAAAAAGGACTTTTTTTTTTTTTGAGATGGAGTCTCGCTCTGTCGCCCAGGTTGAAGTGTAGTGGCACAATCTCGGCTCATTGTAACCTCCACCTCCCGGGTTCAAGCGATCCTCCTGCCTCTGCCTCCCGAGTAGCTGGGATTACAGGTGCACGCCACCACGCCTGGCTAATTTTTGTATTTTTAGTAGAGACGGGGTTTCACCATGTTGGCCAGGCTAGTCTCGAACTCCTGACATCATGATCTGCTTGCCTCGGCCTCCCGAAGTGCTGGGATTACAGGCATGAGCCACTGTACCTGGACCCAAAAAGGACATTTATACTGACAAGGAGGTCAAAAGGAGATAGCAGCTGAGTGGTCTTGTGAGTCACACAGGGTTCAGAGAGGGGAGAGGTTATGGAACTGTTTCTGAGGGGCACAGAGGTCTCTAATATGCCTGCCCAGGATCCTGGCAACCCTCATCAGGGCCCTGCTGGCAATGCTATGGATCCTTAAGCTTGACTGGTAGGCTCAGACTGTGTAAGTGTGTATTACAGTTAAAGTTTATTATGATGATGGGAAGTGGCTGTGTGCGTGCGTGTGTGTGTGTGTGTGTGTGTGTGTGTGTGTGTGTTCCAGGGGTTGGGGTGCCTCTGGACAAAGGGAGGAAGAGAAGAGCAACTAAGTTTAACCCTAGGCATCCATCCCTCTATCTATCTGTATATCTATCTACCATGTATGTATGTATGTATGTATCTATCGATCTATCTATCTCTGTCTGTGTAATGGTATTGTCCTGTAGTGCCCTGACTGCATGATGCTACTTAAAACAAAAGATTTTATTTGAAAACAAAGAGGAAAAGAAGAGAAGGGGGAATCAAAATAAGCACATTCAATGACAGGGCCCAGAGAAATGCTCAGGAACTCAGGAACACTGAGAACATTAAACTTTTAAACCTTACTCCTTGGGCGCTTGTTAGCATAAGATGTCACACCTCCAACCAGACAAACCAGCCCCACTAAGCCAGTAGTTGACATTCTCAAACCACAGGACAAGTGGTTTGGCAGCTATTGACTGTTCTTGGGGCAATCTTACCTGGCAACAGGCGTGTACACTGAAGATACCTTTAGCTTCTAATAATTTTTCAATTCAGTTTTTGAATGATACATTTACTTGGTTCAAACATCAAAAGGTATAAAAGGTAAAGTGAGGCCAGGTGCGGTGGCTCACGCCTGTAATCCCACACTTTGGGAGGTCAAGGCGGGTGGATCAAAAGGTCAGGAGATCAAGACCATCCTGGCCAACACGGTGAAATCCTGTCTCTACTAAAAATACAAAAAAATTAGCTGGGCCTGGTGGCGGGTGCCTGTAGTCCCAGCCACTCAGGAGGCTGAGGCAGGAGAATGGCGTGAACCCTGAAGGCGGAGCTTGCAGTGAGCCGAGATCACGCCACTGCACTCCAGCCTGGGCGACAGAGCAAGACTCCGTCTCAAAAAAAAAAAAAAAAAAAGGTTAAGTGAAAACTCCCCTTCCCATTCCATCATTTTCTCATTCCTTTCCATGGCTAGTCAGAATTATTAGTATTTTGTACATCTTCCCAACTAACTTCCTTCCTTCCTTCCTTCCTTCCTCCCTCCCTCCCTCCCTCCCTTCTGCCCTTCTTGTCTTTCTTTTCTTTCTGCCTTCAAGGTCTTACTGTGTTGCTCAGGCTGGAGTACATTGGTGCAATCATAGCTCACTGCAGCCTCCTGGGCTCAAGGGACCCTCCCACCTCAACCCCCTGAGTAGCTGGGGCTACAGAGGTGTGCCACCACACCCAGGTAATTACAATTTTTTTTTTTTAAATAGAGATAGGGTCTCACTATGTTGCCCAGGCTGGTCTTGAACTCCTGGCCTCAAGCGATCCTCCCACCTTGTCCTCCCAAAGTGCTGGGCATGAACCACCGTGCCCTGCATTCTCACTTTTTTGATGCATAAGTAAGCAAACAGGAATGTAAATTCTTATTCCCCTGCTTTCTTTATTTTTCTTTTTTTTTTGAGACAGAGTCTCGCTCTGTCACCCAGGCTGGAGTGCAATGGTGCGATCTCAGCTCACTGCAACTTCTGCCTCCTGGGTTCAAGCAATTCTCCTGCCTCAGCCTCCCTATTAGCTGGGATTACAGGCACGTACCACCACGCCCGGCTAATTTTTGTATTTTTAGTAGAGACGAGGTTTCACCATGTTGGCCAGGCTGATCTCGAACTCCTGACCTCAGGTGATCCGTCCGCCTCGGCCTCCGAAAGTGCTGGGACTACAGGTGTCAGACATTGTGCCTGGCCTATTTCCTGCTCTTTCTATACAAATTGTAGTATCCAGTATCCAGTGTTCCACACCTTGCTTTTCCTCATTTTCCATTGTAACTTGGAGACATTCCATATAAGTTCATTGAGTCCTTTCTTGTTTTTTTTTTTTTTTTTTCTTTTACAGCTGCATGATATTCCCTGGACCTTAAGATAGATAACCAGTACCCTATTGATTAGCATTTAGGGTTTTTCCAATCCTTTGTTTTTATAAACACTGCTGCAATTATATAGCATCATATGTATGCTGCTGCCCATACATGCAAGTATATCTGTAGGATGTTTCTAGAACAGGAATTGCTGGAGCAAAGCAGAAATTTTGGTAGATAATGTCACATTGCCCTTGATAGGGATTTTAATAATACGCATTCCCACTAACCATTCTCCTGCCTCCCTCAGCTTCAGTAGCAGAGTGGGTTATGAGGCGTCCAGGTTTCGACAAGCTCATAGGTGAAAAATGGCATGCCAGCAGAATTTTAATTTCTTTTGCACCTGTGGTTGAATAGATGTGTAACAGCCATTTGTGTTTGCGTTTCAAACTTTTTCTTTTCCTTTCTTTCTTTTCTTTTCTTTCTTTCTTTTTTTTTTTTTTTGAGACGAAGTCTCGCTGTGTCACCCAGCTGGAGTGCAGTGGCATGATCGCGGCTCACTGCAACATTCGCCTCCCAGGTTCAAGCGATTCTCCTGCCTCAGCCTCCTGAGTAGCTGGGATTACAGGCATGCGCCACCATGCCCAGCTAATTTTTTGTATTTTTAGTAGAGATGGGGTTTCACCATATTGGCCAGGCTGGCCTCAAACTCCTGACCTCGTGATCCACCTGCCTCAGCCTCCTAAAGTGCTGGGATTACAGGAGTGAGACACCGCATCAAACTTTTTCATCTAAAGTGAATTGTCCTTGAAGTCCAGGCTCGGAGCTTCCCACATAAATTGCAAAGTCTCTGGAATCTTTGAGAAAATATATACTTTTATTTTAAAAATAGCTTTTGGCATTCTCTGAAAATAAAAGGAGTTGCAGCTACAGGTCACCATTGAACATACGAAAACACTGAGGGTATTTTGAAAGAAACTTTTGGCAAATACGACAGAATCTGAAAAGACTAGAACCAGGTTCCTAGAAATTCATGACACTGTTTAAAACAGCCTGGCTGAGGTTAAAAGAGACTCATTGGAGTCTTTGCAAATTTAACATTATTTTTATTCCTATAATAAATATTTTCCCCATGGAATCCATCTGTATCCCTCCCCTCCAATAGCACCTGTGCTCTTCTGTAATTTTTTTTTTTTTTTTTTTAGACGGAGTCTTACTCTGTCACCCAGGCTGGAGTGCGGTGGCGTGATTTCGGCTCACTGCAACCTCCGCCTCCCGGGTTCAAGCGAATCTTCTGCCTCTCCCAAGTAGCTGGGACTACAGGCGCGCACCACCATGCCTGGCTAATTTTTGTATTTTTAGTAGAGACGCGGTTTCACCATATTGGCCAGGCTGGTCTCGAACTCCTGACCTTGTGATCCACCCACCTCGGCCTCCCAAAGTGCTGGGATTACAGGCGTGAGCCACTGCGCCTGGCCACTTCTGTAATCTTGAAATGAGCACAGAGAAGCCCACAAGTGCTTTTAAAGCAGCCCTCTCTATGTCCCAAATATCCCCTGTAATGGGGCCCAATTCCCCAGCGGTCCCCAAATGACCACCACTGCAGGCATTTAGGAACTAGATAAAACGTAGACTGCTATTTCTTCCCCCGCAGACAGCAAATTGCCCAGAGGGGTATAGGTTGAGGGAGGTTGGGGGGGGGGGGCTCAGCTGTGGGCACAGCTGGGTGCAGACCACCACTTATTTGAGATAATTGCTGGAGGTTTTTGTTGTTTTCCGTTGAAAGGTGTTGGTTGACTTACAGACCTCAGTAAAGAGCCAATAGCTATCCCCGAATGACTCAGGCTAGACCCATCCTGAGGCTCTTCACAGTCCAACGTGGGGGCCCCAGGCAAAGAGACCTCGAGGAGCAGCTGAGGGCACCTGGGCCTCAGCATTCCTCAGTTGAGATGGCGGCGTCCCTGACAAGCACAGCTGTTTTCCTTCCCACCCTTGCTCACCCAGCCCAGCCTGGCAATCCACCTAGGAAACTGGCCCAGCTGGTGTGGCCTCTAAATGAGTGGCTAGGTCATGAGGAGGAGGACTAGCTGGGAGGGAGGCGGGAGCCCCCAGGGGTTCGTTTGCCCACATAGTTCTCAGCTGACTCAAGGCTCGCCTGTCAGGCTTCCCCTCCACTCCCTGCCACCCTTGAGAACCCCAGGAGTCAAAGTTTGGATCCCTCCTTGGGCCTGGAGGGCTCAGGAAGACCTCTGGCTCCGTTCCTGGGGCACTCTGCTAGGGTGGCCTCTATCAACAAACTCCTGTCTCTGGATCTGGCCTCAGCTCTCCAGGAAGAACAGTTTCTGTTCATTCTCTCAGAAATTCTGGGGCAGCCTCTGAGATCAGCTTCTCCTTCAGGGAAGCCCTTCTAAGCTGGCAGGTTGGGGACCGGGAGGGTTAGGGGATGGGATGCTGTGGTGGAGGTCGGGGGTGAGTGCTGAGATTCTGGGCGCTCCTTCTGTCTGTTCCAGAGGGCAAGCCACAAATCCTGGGTGGGAATTCTGGCCTGGAGGATCCTGCCATCGGCCAGCCCAGCAGGACGTCTGCCGACAGGGCTTCCTTGTCCCTGGAGGGGCCCACCTGGCTTTGGGCAGGTCACCTGGCAGGTAAGGTCTGCCGCTCAGGGCTGGTGAGCCTGCAGGAGGGCAGTGCCCACCCATCTTCCCAGCCTAGATGAGGGGGAACTCATCTGCTGAGGATTCACGTGGGGAACGCGCCGCGCGCATGGAGTCAGCTCCAGCCTCTCCGTGGAGCGGAAGCCCCTGCGGGGGTCGGGGAAGCCCAAGGCCCTCTCTGTGCCCAGGTCCTCCCCTCTGCCTGCCCGCGTGCCCCTCGGAGCTTGGTGGCACCAGGGCTGCCGTGGGGCCTCCTGTCCCACCCCAGGCCACGGCTAGCCCGGCGGCCTCCCTGAGGTGCGGCTCACGCCTGCTTCCTCACCAGCAGCACCCAGGGCAGGATGGCGGCCACCACGGCCACCACTGCGATGAGCGTGATGAGCAGCAGGGCCCGCGATCGGCAGCAGAAGGCGCGGGCGGAGCGGGGCGCCGGGGAGGCCTCCGAGAGCTCTGCCAGGCTGCGGCGGGGCAGCACGCTGTCCTGCTCCCCCAGGGGCATCCCGTGGCGGCTGATGACGAAGATCTGCGACTCCCGGGGCAGGCTGGGCAGCAGGTCCAGGGGGAGCTGGGCGCTCTGGCCCGGGCTGCCTGGCGGCCTGGCCTGGCCCGGAGGTGGCCTCCAGGCGGACGAGGAGGCGGCCAGGGGGTTTGTGTGGCCCAGGCTGTCCAGTGGGGGCACGGAGGGCAGGCCCACGGGCACAGCCAGCGTCTGGGAGCTCTTGTCCAGCATGGAGGGCCAGCGGGAGCTCTTCTTGCTGAGGAACGTGACGTAGCGGCAGATGGGGCAGACCAGGGTCCTCTGGACCTGCCCATCCACGCGGGTGGACAGCAGGTACTTGACCAGGCAGTCATGGCAGAACACATGGCCACAGCTCAGCGTCCGGCTGGCACCCTCCAGGTCCCGGAACTTCTCGTAGCACACGGGGCACTCACTGCCGGAGCTGTCCTTGCTCTCCCCTTCTGACATGTCCACTGGGAGATGGCACGCTCAGCTGTGGGCGGGAAGGGTTGTGAATATTGGGGCATTTCCTCTTGCCCTCCCCTGTCCTAACTCCCACCTACACCTCTGCCTCCACTGCCTCTTATCCCCTCTCCCTGTCTTCCGCCTCCTCTCTCTTCCTCCTACTCTTGGCTCTTCTGCTGCTCCTCCTGTATGGCCCACCTGACTCAAATCTAGAGCCCAAGACCCTTAGGAGGAGAGGAGCAGATGCTTCTGGAAGTGAGAATCGGGAGACAGAGAACCAGAGAACCCAGTCACACTGGACCCCAGGAGGAGGTGTGAGGAGTTCCTGATGTCTCACCTCAATCACCATGTACACACATGGTGAGGTCACCGCCTCACCTCTTCCTGCTTCAGTGATGGAAGTGAAGAAAGGAAATCCCTGTTACCAGGGGAAGCAGGTGGCTAAGAAGATGCATGCACAGCCCCAGTCCAGTCTCCAATTTGGGCCTGCACCCAGAGTGGCCATTTTCCAGGAAAGCCCATGCTAGTCTCAACCTCTGCCCTCACCTGGGGTTGGCAGGTCCATTGGATTTCCTCCAGCCATTGGATTGCATTCCTCCATGCTAAGTGTGGCTATAAAGCAATGACTGTTTAAAAAAACAAAGCTTAGAACTTACACATTCAAATGCCTGCTGGCCCTCCACATAGACACGTCAGGGAGCTTTAGGTTCATTCCCTCACCTGCCACAGCTCAGTCATTTTCCAAATTCTTCTTATGGGGCTGCCTGAGGCAGTGAGAGAAGCATCTGATTAACTGTGATGGAGACAGAATTTCATCCTTTGAGAATATGTCTGATATTTTGGAAATGCCCAGAAGTCTCTGGGAGCCAAGTCTGATAGGAAAGTAAATGAGTGATCAAGTGGCATGATATTGTTTGAAATCAAAGCTATGGAGTCACTATAAAGTAACAAGATGGTTTTTTTTTTGTTTTTGTTTTTTTTTTTGAGAGAGAGTTTTGCTCTGTCGCCCAGGCAGGAGTGCAGTGGCGCGACCTCAGCTCACTGCAACCTCCACCTCCTGGGTTCAAGAGATTCTCCTGTCTCAGCCTCCCAAATAGCTGGCATTATAGGTGCGTGCCACCACCCCTGGCTAATTTTTGTAATTTTAGTAGAGACAGAGTTTCACCATGTTTGCCAGGCTGGTCTTGAACTCCTGACCTCCGGTGATCCACACGCCTCGGCCTCCCAAAGTGCTGGGATTACAGATGCGAGCCACCGTGCCCAGCCACAAGATGGGTTTTAAACAGAATCTGAGAGCAGATTTGTTTGATTAAGTACATGGCTTCCCAAGTCTATGGCTTTGAAAGGAAACATCCACTGGGGTGTGTGGTGAGGTCCAAGTGTCCTCACTGAAAAGTTCCCAGTGTCACAACTGTGTAGCCTAAACTTATCTAGAACAGCTTCTTTAAAAAGAACCATGATTCCTTGTTATTGCTGCTTTCTTCCATCCATGACAGAGACAAAAGACCCCTGGACACACTGATAAAATAGAGTTGCATGGCAGCCCCCAGACCTGAGAGATGACATAATGGGAGCAAAATCAATGTGTAGGAAGGACAACTGTTAAGATCACAAATCTTTCAGAATCCCTCCCTCTCTTGGCTTGGCTCCAAATCTATTTTGCCGAGTTGAAAATGTCCCATAGTCAAAGAGCAAAAATATTTGGAGGTGGGATAAGGAATCTGGGATCCTGGAGGAGGCCCCCAAACTTCTTCGGGAGTTTCCAGCTTTGGTCTTTGAGGTGGTCAATGTGTCCCCCAGGATGGGGGACGGGGGTTCAAATCTTTGATCTACCCATTACTGTCTGTATAAGCTTAGCCAAGTCATTTAACCTCTCTGAGTCTCAGTTTCCTGTCCATAAGATGAAATTGATAATAATGATACCATCTTCCTTGGAGAGATGTTGGGGGAATTAAGTGAGCTAATGTGAGTGAAGAGTCTGGCTCAGAGTAAGTGCTCAGTAAATGGCAGTTGTCATTATTAAGACAGACCACATCCTGTCCCCTCTTCTCCCAAAGGGGACTTGGAGACCCCGTCACAGCTCTTGAGGCAGCCACAGCATTTGCCTTCCTTTCCTTCCCTCTCATCCCCAAATGTTCCTTAGTATGTGGAAGATTAAAAAATTGTACCCATTTGACAGAGGGCAGCTCACCTCAAATTAGAATAACTGAACAAGATGACAATGGATAAGATAAGTGACGGGCGATGGATAATAATTTAAATGGTTATTCCAATGTTTCTTAATAGTTATTTCATAACACATTTGCAAATGTTTATACCAAACAGCCATTGTAATCAGGATAGCCATGATTTTCTTAAGCCAATCAACTATTAATATGTTTCCCTGCATTTCATAACTCCCCAAAGTGTATGATGGCAAGAGTTCCGTCCTTCTATCCATCCATCCATCTATCTAATTATTCAACACATATTTATTGAGCACCTGCTATGTGCTAGGTACTGAGCTTACATATTGGGGATAAGTGGTGGTCAAGGAAGTTCTTATAAAACTTTAGAGCCTAGTGGACATTTATAAGTTTTCTTGAAAAAGATTTTTTTTGAAAGGAGGATTGATGATCAATGGTTTAAGTTGTTTGGATAACTGAGAAGTAGAGATCAAGGCTGACAAGAAGAGCAAATAAGGAATACTAGAGGGAAAAAGGACTTTAGAGATCACTTAGTTGAAGCTCCTAGTTTCAGAGATGAGCAGATCCATGTCTAGAGAGAGGGAAGCGAGTCACCTGAGGTGACTGGTGAAGGTGACGGAGAGGGAGTTAACAGAGACAGAGAAGATTCCGTAGATGGTAGAACATTGTTAGAATCAGCTGATAGATTGGGTGAGTAGGTATTAGCCAAGTTAGGAAGCACCATCCTCCTTGAGACGAGCAGGGAAGGAGGAGGAGAGCCTCTACTTTTCATCCGAGTTAGAGGAAAAGTAAAAAGGACCCAGGGAGTGCAGAAGACATCCCAGGCCCCAACGATGACCTCTCTGGGCAATCCTTCCCCTTTCCCGTGCTTCTGGAGAGCCACACCGTCAACACCTGGACAATGCTACCTCCTTCCCCAACTTCCTGCCTCCCTTTCTCAGTCTTTCCCTGACCCCTCCCTCTTTGCCTCTCTCCTTTTCTGAATCCCATTCCATTCTCCATCCTTGAGTTCCTCTTATGGCCTGATTCTGTTTGGGTGCTGTGGTGAGGGAGAGGGCAACAGAAGAAATGCAAGGAACATACTCTAGTTTGAGCACAAATGAGTTCAAGAACAATGCAGTAAGTGCCAAAGCATCCCTATTGGTGCCTTAGGAAACTGAGAGGAGAGGAGGGCTGGAAGGTATTCCTAGGTGAAGTGGGACCAGTGTTGAGCTAATAATAAATAATTACAACAGCGACCATTTATTGAATCCTAACTATGCGCTTGGCATTTTGCATCCCTTCCTCATCTGATCCTGACAACAAGGCTGGGGGGTAGGGATTATCTTCATTTCACAGATAAGGGAACTGAGGCTCAGAGCTTAAGACTTTGTCTTCAGACTTTGGTCAAAGGAATAGAAGAAATAACACTGTTAGAAAAGTGACTACCCAGACTTCCTTCCTCTTTAGGTTTAGAGTCACCCTAAACAAGGATGCCCCTCTGGCCACCTGGGAGGCAGGGGGAAGGCAATGGCTGGCCCAAGGGAGCTGACCTCGGGAAGCCCCAGTACTGAGCCTCCCCCACAGCAGTAGCCCATCTCCGGGACAGAGTGAGGGGGGCAGGTGTCCCCATCCCAGAGAAAACACCCTCCATCCCCACCTCAGCACAGAAGCCAGTGGGACAGAATGACACTTCCAGGCACCTGGGATTCCCTCCTGGAGCCCCAGTGCAAGGTCCTATAGCTTTAACTGTGACTAGTTGTTCACCCACAGGTATCTCTTCTCTCTCTCTCAATTTCTCTTTCCCTCATTCTCCTGCATCCTTCCAATGTTGGCAACCTTCCAACATTGCCAAGCTCCTTCCCCACGCCCAGCTAGGCCCCTAGACTCACTTTGGCTGGGACTGGAGAGAGCAGCATCCACCTTCCCTCCTTGGGCCTCCAGCAGATCTGAGCCGCCCCGAGGTGCTGAGCAGCAGCACGATCTCCTCCTGTTGCTGTTAGTGTGACCGCCGCCGCCGAGGCAATTCCTAATGACAGAGCAGGTCGGGAGGACAGCGCGAGGAAGTGAATGTCGCCCAACCCGTTTGAGGCCAGGAGGCTTTGGCGTTGCCCAGGGGGTTGGCAGCTGCTGGAGTCAGGTGATCTTGCTGAGGATGCCAGGAGAGGAACCCCCAGTCTGAGGAGGAGCCCAGGGGTGGGTGCTCAGGAGAGTCAGAGGGTCTCACAGTGGAGGCAGTGACCCAGGACCCCTTTGACTGAGGCTCGCCAGGCATGGGTCTCCCTATCAATAGGAAAGTCACCCACACTGTCCTTCCCACCCTCCTGGACCCATTTCTGTGATCCCCATCTTCCCCCGACACCCCTATCCTCATACCATGCACAGGGTGAAGGGGTCGGTAGTAAATCAGCCTTGGGAAGTCTATGACACTCAGAGTCATATATTTGTGGGATCTGCCTGTGTGCATTTGTCATTCATGGAACACCCAAAGGCGCTTAAAGCTCCAAAGACCCAGCACCACTGGCATAAAGAACGAGGTGAGTAAGACCAGTGAAGCAGGAATGCACACAGATATGGAAAGAAGTCCCCGACATCATGATAAATGGAAGCAACTTTCAGAACAGCCTGTGTAATACAATTCTATTTATGAAGATAATAATACATGATCATATTCATAGAGGAAAATCTGGAAGAAAACACATCAGACTGTTAATAGCAGTTATCTCTGGAGAGACTTTCTAAGTTTTATATTTCTGTGATGTTTGTGTTTTCACCCTGAATGTATGTTTCTTTTGTGATTAGAAAAAAAGTCATCCGCTGGGTGTGGTGGCTCATGCCTGTAATCCCAGCACTTTGGGAGGTTGAGGCGGGCAGACTGCTTGAGGCCAGGAGTTCGAGACCAGCCTTGCCAACATGGTGAAACCCTGTTGCTACTAAAAATACAAAAATTAGCTGGGCATGGTGGTGTGAGCCTGTAGTCTCAGCTACTCGGGAGGCTGAGGCACAAGAATTGCTTGAATCCAGAAGGTGGAGGTTGCAGTGAGTGAGCCAAGATTGCAACACTGCACTCCAGTCTGGGCGACAGAGTGAGACTGTCTCAAAGAAAAAGAAAAAAGTCATCAAGAATAATGGAGGAATGAAGTTCGGGGAACTGGAAATCATTTTGGAGGATTCCCTCCCAGTCCTCTCAGGAGGTCCCCAAGAAACCGGTTTTCTTCTGAAAAAAGTAAGCTACTGGGTCCAAGGCACAGCCCAGCATGTATGTGACCCCATAGGATGACACAGGATGACCCCTCTTCTGTCCGATCAATCATGGCCCTGGCTCAATGGACACCTTGAAGCTGGTGGGGAGGACAGTCAGGGCAGTGCACTTGGCCACTTCACCATGGACAGAGATCGGTGAGTGCAAGCCGTCGTCATGGTCTCTCTTGTTCTTTCCCTGGGAGTCCCAGGTGGTCCTAGATTAGCAAATGAAAATGCAGTATGCCCAAGTAAATTAGAATTTCAGACAAACAACAAATGCTTTTTAGTATAAATATGTCCAGTACAATACAGTACAATATCTGGGATTTTTTTTTTTTTGAGACAGTCTCGATCTGTCACCCAGGCTGGAGTGCAGTGGCCGCAAGCTCGGCTCACTGCAACCTCCACTTCCTGGGTTCAAGTGATTCTCCTGCCTCAGCCTCTCAAGTAGCCGGGATTACAGGCGTGCACCACCACACCCCAGTAATTTTTTTGTATTTTTAGTAGAGACGGGGTTTCGCCATGTTGGCAAGGCTGGTTTTGAACTCCTGACCTTAAGTGATCCGCCCGCCTCGGCCTCCCAAAGTGCTGGGATTACAGGCGTGAGCCACTGTGGCGGCCCTCTGGGATATATTTATACTAAAGAGTATTCCTTTTCTATCTGAGACTCAAATCTAAGTGGGCATTCTGTATTTTCATCCAGCAAGTCTAATCCCAGAGGGCTCTCCAAATTTTTCTCCCTCCACTGGCACCTCCAAGGGGTGCGTTGCAAAGTTCTAAGCCCCTTCAACAATGTAGCTTATGACTCTGCCTAGGGCTTTCTGGGGATTCCTGAAAAGGTGCCCCAAATACCTCAGAATCAACCCCTTGTGTGTCCCCCAGAGAGGAGACGGAGCCAGGCCCGGCCATCCTTAGACTTTTGTGATGTGATTTATGGGGTGATATAAAGTTCCTAAGGCACCAATATCTTTTCCACTGGCCCTGTCATGAAGCTTGACTATGAAGATTACCTGTAATACGTAAATATTTATTATCATTGTCTGTCTTGGTTTTGTGTTCTAAAAAAAGAATTCTGGCCTGGTGCAGTGGCTCAAGCCTGTAATCCCATCACTTTGGGAGGCTGACGCAGGTGGAAAATGAGGTCAGGAGATCAAGACCATCCTGGCTAACACGGTGAAACCCTGTCTCTACTAAAAATACAAAAAATTAGCCGAGCACGGTGGCATGCGCCTGTAGTCCCAGCTACTTGGGAGGCTGAGGCAGGAGAATCGCTTGAACTAGGGAGGTGGAGGTTGCAGTGAGCTGAGATGGCGCCACTGCACTCCAGCCTGGGTGACAGAGTAAAACTCTGTCTCAAAAAAAAAAAAAAAAAAAAAAAAAGAAAAGAAAAAGAAAAAGAATTCCACTTAAAAAATTGCATATACTTATATATGTTGGCACGGACACACACATTTACCTGAGGAGGTAAATGCATCAGCCAGAGACACTTTAACTTGAATTTATTTTTCAGGTTGGCTCTAGCCATCTAGCAAATTTCTGGGAAAGTGGACCGTTGGATTTTGGCAGGAAGAAGGAATTAGTTATCAGGAAAGGTTAAGAGCACAGGTACACTAGCCAGGAGGAACTACACTATAGGACTTGATGGTAGGGAGCTCTGGGAAATTAGACCAGTGCATGAGCATTCGCGAGTGCTCTATGTGTGTTTATGTGTGTTGGTGACTAAAAAGAAAATGCCATGTGCCTTTGGGTAGGTTACTTAATCCTTCCGTGCCTCAGTTGCTTCATCTGTAGAAACTGCGCCTCAGTTGCTTCATCTGTAGAAAATGGGGATAATAGTACCTACTCTATAGGGTTGTTGTGACAATAAAATGAATGAATGCAAGTAATGTGCCTGGAACAACACCTGCTACACAGGAGGGGCTCTGTCAGTGTTTTTCTATCTATATGTCTATCTGTCTATTAATTGATCAATTCATCTGTCTGTCTGGTCTCTCCATTGATCCATCTATCTGAATTGATCTATGTATCTATTGATCTATTTAATCTCTCTCTATCCTCTCCATCTATCCATCAATCAACCTATCCATTGATCCATCCATCCATCTATCTGTCCATCTATCCGTCTCTCTGTCTAATCTCTCTATCTCTCCATTGATCCATCCATCTACGTAATCTCTCCATCAATCATCTATCTATCTTTCAATCAATCTATCTTTCCATTGATCTATCTACCTAATCTCTCCACTGATCCATCTCTGTGTATCTATGTATCTACCTATTTATCTCTCCATTGATCCCTCTCTCCATCAATCTATCAATTAATCCATCCATCCATCCATCCATCCATCCATCCATCCAATCTCTCTCTCCAATCTCTCCATAGATCCATCTGTATCTATCTATCTATCTATCTATCTATCTATCTATCTATCTATCATCTATCCAATCTCTTCGTCTATCTAATATATATATATTTTTTTCTTCATTTATCTCTCTCTATCAATTATCATCGAAATCATCCTTATTATTATTATGGCAAGAAGAGAAGGCTAAAGGTGGGTAAGGAGATGCAAACACTTTCTGACTCAAGGGGCCTGGCCAATCTTGTGCTGATTTAGTGAATAAGGTGTCTGTTGCAAATCCTGCCATGTCATTTTGGAGTGTTCTCCCCTTCTCAGCAGAAAGGACAAATGCACGCTGGACCACGGAAGAATAGTTCCAGCTCAGGGAGGGACGAGACCAGGGGTCCCTTCCCTGGGCAGGTCATGCTGTAGAGTTTTGTCTAGTTCTGGGGCCACACTGGAAGTGGTGTTGATGAGGCACCAAAGCGTGTCCTGGGGAAGAGCTTGGCCAGGATGGAGATGAGTCTGGAGACCATTTTGGCCCAGTGAGATAAGATCTTCCTTAGAGAGACATTTTTGTGAGGCTAAGGGGCTTTTAGACAAGGGAAGAATCCCACCCCCGCTGACCACTGACTAACTGCAGGTGCGGTTTCTGCAAGGGATGAGTAGCTGGACCAGGACAGAAGTTCCTAATGCCAGAATCACCTGGAGGACAGATTACAGAAACAGATTTCCAGGCCCCACTCATGACTTGCAGGTCTTGGGAGAGGCCCAGGAAAGTACACTGTACTTGTTTTTAATAATTGGATAGATGGATGTATAGATATATGATAATGTAAGAATAGTGCATGCTAATGGTGGAATCTAGGTGGTGGATGTATGGATTCTTGTAAAATTCTTTCATCTTTGCTGTATGTTTGGAAATTTTCATAACACGTGTTGGAAAAACAAAGTACCTTCTTGAATAAGTAATATATTCAGATGATTCAAAAGTTAGAAAGTGGCCGGGCATGGTGGCTGATGCCTGTAATCCCAGCACTTTGGGAGGCCAAGGTGGGTGGATCACCTGAGGTCAGGAGTTCGAGACCACCCTGGCCAAAATGGTGAAACCCCGTCTCTACTAAAAATTCAAAAAATCAGCAGGGTGCCTGTAGTCCCAGCTACTTGGGAGACTGAGGCAGGAGAATCGCTTGAACCCGGGAGGCAGAGGTTGCAGTGAGCCAAGATGACACCACTGCACTCCAGCCTGGGCAATGGAGCAAGATTTGTCTCAAAAAAAAAAAAAAGTGAGAAAGTGTTAAATGACCTGCTGTGAATATTAATCTCCCTCCCTGTCCCTCATCTGCCCATTTCCTGTGCATCCCTTCAGAAGGTAACCATCCCTTCAAAAGGATAAACAAAAACAAGACCAAAACAAAAACAAAAACAAAAACAAAAAACAAAACAAAACAAGAAAACCACACCAGAAAATAACAGGAGTTGGTGAGGATATGAAGAAATTGGAACCCCTCTACCCTACTGGTGGGAATGTAAAATAGTGTACCTTCTTTGGAAAACAGTACAGTGGTTCAAAAACTTAAATATAGAATTACTGTATGATCCATCAATTCCGCTTCTGGATATATACCCCAAATAATTTAAGCACGGACTCAAGTAGATCTTCGTATACCCATGTTCACAGCAGTGTTACTCACAATAGCTAAAAGGTGGAAGCAACCCAAATGTCCATCAACACATAAATGGATAAACACAATGTGGTCCATCCACACGACGGAATATTTATTCAGCCTTAAAAGGAAGGAAATTTTACCACCTGCTACAACATGGATGAACCTTGAGAACATTAAGTGAAATAAGCCAGATACAAAAGGACAAATACTGTATGATTTCACTTATATAAGGTTCCTAGAGCAGTCAAAATCAGAGAGACAGGACGTGAAATGGTGGTTGCCAGGGGCTGGTGGGGGGTGAGGGGACAATGGGGAGTGAGTGTTTAACAGGAACAGAGTTTCCATTTGGGAAGATGAGCGCTCTGGATGGATGGTGGTGATGGTTGCTCACAATATGAGCGTACTTAATACTGTGGAACTGTACACTTAAAATGGTTAAGATGGGCCGGGTGTGGTGACTCACACCTGTAATTCCAGCACTTTGGGAGGCCAAGGTAGGTGGATCATTTGAGGTCAGGAGTTCAAGACCAGTCTGGCCAACATGGTGAAACCCCATGTCTACTAAAAATACAAAAATTAGCTGGGTGTGGCAGTGCGCACCTGTAATCCCAGCTACCTGGGGGGCTGAGGCAGCAGAATTGCTTGAACCTGGGAGGCAGAGGTTGCAGTGAGCTGAGATCACACCTCTGCACTCCAGTCTGGGCGACAGAGCAAGATTCGTCTCAAAAAAAAAAAAAAAAAAGGGTTAAGATGGTAAATTTTGTTATACGTATTTTACCACAATAAAAAAGGTAACTGCTGTTATTAGCAGTTAGTTTTGTGCATGTTATTTATATTTATATATACACAAACAAATACAAATACAAATAGGGATTTGTATTCCCTGTTTTTTTTTTTTCTTTTGAGAGATAGGGTCTGACTCTGTCACCCAGGCTGGAGTGCAGTGTTGCAATCGCAGCTCACTGCAATCTCGACTTTCCATGCTCAAGTGATCCTCCCAACTCAGCCTCCTGAGTAGCTGCGACTACAGGCATGCCACCACACATGGATAATTTTTTAATTTTCAGTAGAGACAAGGTGTCGTTGTGTTGCCCAGGCTGGTCTTGAACTCCTGGGCTCAAGCAATCCTCCCACCTCGGCCTCCCAAAGTACTAGGATTATAGACGTGAGTCACTGTGCCCCTCCTTCCCCCTGTTTTTTGTTGTTGTTGTTGTTTTGTTTTTGAGATCAAGTCTCATTCTGTTGCCCAGGCTGGAGTGCAGTGGCGTGGTCCTGGCTCACCGCAACCTCTGCCTCCCGGGTTCAAGCAATTCTCCTGCCTCAGCTTCCCTAGTAGCTGGGATTACAGGCTCCTGCCACCATGCCTGGCTCATTTTTGTAGTTTTAGTAGAGACAGGGTTTCACCAGATTGGTCAGGCTGGTCTCGAACTCCTGACCTCAAGTGATCCACCTGCCTTGGCCTCCCAAAGTGCTGGGATTACAGGATTATGGGTGGCTGTTAGCCACCGTGACCGGCCCTTCCCCCTGTTTTTAATCTAAAGGTGTGCACCACACGCATGCTGGTGCATCTTGCTTGTTTTACTGGACAGCACAGCTTGGAGCTTTCTCTCTTAGGCGCATGCACAGTTGTTGAATCTGAGTTTTCAGTAGCTTCCCCAGGTGATGTTAAGGAGCAGCCTGTGCTCCTGTGGGAACCTCTGCCCTCAAAGATCACTGGGGTCCTGGGTAGCTTGGAGAGGTACTCCTTCCTCCAGGCTAGGGGAGGAGGACTGGAAGTTGAGGTGGCTCAGCTCAGATGGGGGCCCAAAGGGCCCCCAGGAGCCTCTAGAGTAACCTGCTCTCTGTTCCCACCATCTTCCCCGTCCCCAGCTTTCCCTGCACAGCATCTCCAGGGAAGCAGGATCCATGAAGCTCCTGGCTTTCCTGCTTCCCCGGAGGGACACTGGGTGTCCAGGCGCAGGGGCATTCCGCAGCTCTCTGCACCACCTTCCTGCCACTCCCTGTGGGGACAGGGTGGATGCAGCAGGCAGGGGCAACCCTGATGGGATGGGGTCACTCATGCCATTTGGAATCTTATGCCAGGGCTGACATTTTAATAAGAGTAAGTGTGAGTCACCCCAGATATCTAAGGCAGAGGGGTTGGAGGCTGGGGAGCAAACATGGGGCCAGGAACTGCAGGCCTGACCCAGAAGCAGTGGAGAGAAGAGAGGTGGGGAAGGGGATGGGAGAGAGGGAGAATGCGAGTTTACAGTTAAGGCCAACCTTTGGCAGGGCAGAGACTCTTGGTCTGTTTACATCACTGCCGTCCATGAAAAGACACCTGGCAATGATCTTTGCCATGCTGTTGTGGGCAAGCCTAGATTACGGACCAGGGCCCGGATAGGGGACACTGAAGGTTGTGTGCTGTTTGGAGACAGCCCTGTTGCCCTAAGTGCACATAGTTGGCCAGGTGGGGCCAGCTCCAGTCCTGGCTCCAGATGAGGATGGGCTCATGCAAGGGAGGCAGGGCGAGGCAAGCTGGCTGCCCTGTGTGTGCTCAGCATAAAGACAGTGAGGCGAAGCACAAGGGCAGGAGGTGGGGGCACCTCCCGGCCATGAGTGTGTGTGTGCACATGACCCTTGACCCTCCTCCCGCCACGCCTCCATTTCTCAGCATCCTGCTTGACCCGGTGACTGTGGGCAGATGGGAAGGCCTCACCAGAGAGGGCAAAGGACCCCAAAAGTATGGAGTGAAGTATGGCCGTGTCCCTAGGGAAGCCTATACAGAGGCCAGGGGATGAGATCTGCTGCTTCGGTGACCCCACAGGATGCCGCTGGGGCATCCCGGGTGAGGCTGCAGTCTCCACAGTGAGACCAGGGAAGAACACTGGGTTGGTGCAGCCCTGAGGGCCTCCCCACCCATTTGCAGCTGTTAGCTCTGGCCTGGCTTGCTCCAGCCAGTTCAAGGGTTTGCTTTGCCCCAAGCTTCCCTGTTGTTTCGCCCTCCTGGGCTCTGCCCCATTATTACATAGCCCAGGACTGCTGGTAGCACCAGGGACACCTTGGGCCTCTGAACAGAACACAGAGAGGCCCCTCCCTCTAGGAAGTAAATTGGAAAAAGGCCCTCTTTCTTCTCCGGCTGTGTCAGGGCACATGGCTTGGCAGGCAGAGTAGGAACTGATTTTCATTCCCAATTCACCTGCCTTGGCTCCCAAGCGCCCCAGCCCAGCAATACGCAGTGACCACAGGTCTCACCCCATCCCGTCCCCTCCCTCTGAAGACTTCCGCGGCTCCCCACTGCCCTGAGGCACAGCCCACACTCAGGGAGCTCATGAAGCCCTCACTGCTTTCTGGAGACTTGCTCCAGCCAGCCCCTCCCTGGGCTGTCTTTTGCTACACAGCATGACCACAGCTCTGGCTTCCGGCTCAGGTCCCTTGAAGGCCCTGGGCTTGTGGGCCTCTGTGATCTTTTTTTCTTGCTTTTTTTGGGGTTGTTTCCTGGCTGGAATGCCTTTCTACCTCATTACATCTCTCCTGGCATCTCCTCTACATCTTTTTTTTTTTTTTTTGAAACAGGTTTTCGCTCTGTTGCCCAGGCTGGAGTGCAGTGGCACCATCTCAGCTCACTGCAACCTCCACCTTCTGGGTTCAAGCAATTCTCCCTGCTTTAGCCTCCCGAGTAGCTGGGATTATAGGCATGCGCCACCACACCTGGCTAATTTTTGTGTTTTTAGTAGAGACAGGGTTTCATCATGTTGGCCAGGCTGGTCTCGAACTCCTGACCTCAAGTGATCTGCCTGCCTCGACCTCCCAAAGTGCTCAGCATGAGGCTGGGATTATAGGCATGTGCCACCACACCTGGCTAATTTTTGTGTTTTTAGTTTGTGTGTACATGACCCTTGACCCTCCTCCCACCACAGGTGTGAGCCACCGCCCCTGGCCTTCATCTTTTAATACCTCGATGAAGGGAGATCCTATTTCACACATCTCTGTAGACTCTGGCACAAAGACCCAGTATTATTAGAGCCCAATAAATGTTTAAGTAAAAAAAAGCTGCCTTCTCAAGCCGAACTCGTGTGTTGGGCCAGTAGTGAGGTGAAGGGGGTGTTTGAGCTACACAGTCATTCTACTTTCTATTCTTTTTTTTTTTTTTTTTTTTTTTTGAGACAGAGTCTCACTCTGTCACCCAGGCTGGAGTGCAGTGCAGTGGCACAATCTCAGCTCACTGCAACCTCCGCCCCCCTGGTTCAAGCAATTCTCCTGCCTCAGCCTCCCAAGTAGCTGGGATTACAGGCACCTGCCACCACGGCAGCTAATACTTTTGTATTTTTTGGTAGAGATGGAGTTTCACCATGTTGGCCAGACTGGTCTCGAACTCCTGACCTCAAGTGATCTGCCCGCCTCAGCCTCCCACAGTGCTGGGATTACAGGCATGACCCACTGCACCCAGCAAAAACATCCATTTCTTAAAAATATCTTAAACATGGCCTGGCCTGGCACCATGGCTCATACTCGTAATCCTGGCACTTTGGGAGGCGAAGGTGAGTGGATTGCTTGAGCTCAGGAGTTAGAGACCAGCCTGGGCACCATAGTGAAACACCATCTCTACTAAAATACAAAAATTAGCCAGGTGTGGTGGAGCGGGTCTATAATCCCGGATACTCGGGAGGCTGAGACACGAGAATTTCGTTTGAACCTGGGAGGCGGAGGTTGCAGAGATCGCGCCACTGCAGTGCAGCCTGGGAAAAAATACGAAACAAAACACAACCCTTAAACATAAGCATTCATACCTTTAACAGCCTCAAATATAAGTGTCTGTACCTTAAAAATATAATTAGGGGCCGGGCACGGTAGCTCACGCCTGTAATCCCAGCACTTTGGGAGGCTGAGGTGGGTGGATCACGAGGTCAGGAAATTGAGACCATCCTGGCCAACATGGTGCAACCCCGTCTCTGCTAAAATACAAAAAATTAGCCGGGAGTGGTGGTGCGCGCCTGTAGTACCAGCTACTCGGAAGGCTGAGGCAGGAGAATCTCTTGAACCTGGGAGGTGGAGGTTGCAGTGAGCCGAGATTGAGCCACTGCACTCCAGCCTGGCGACACAGCAAGACTCTGTCTCAATTAATTCCTGAAATGGTACAAACTTTAATTAATTAATGCAAACTTCTAAGTATAAAAAGGTTCACTTGTGTACCATCTGGAGTGCCACGCATGTGGACTCTGGCACGAGTGGGTGAGGGCTGGCGCCCATGCAGGGGACAGAAACTTGGGGTCCCAGAGCTAGAAACAGGCGACTCTAGAACTTTCCGTGGCTGAGCCCAAGGCCCGGGTGAAATGCTTGACCCGAGAGCCCTTTCGATGGGAAACCACTGAAGTGGATCAAACAAAAGAATTCAGAGAAAAGTAGCTTGGACTCTTTCAACAGGATGAAACTAGCAAGGAAGGACGGTGACCCGAGGGTGCGGGCTAGGGAGGAAGTGGAGACAGCAGGGCGGGACGCCAGGTGAGCAGGAAGGGGCTGAGTCATAGCCCAAGCTTGTGCCAGCCCGGAGCCCGGGCAGCGCGGGGCTGCGCTCCTGGCAGCCACCGCACGGATTCCCTCTCACTGTCGTCAAGTGACCCACTCCCGGGGCAGAGATGCTTCAGGACAGGCGGGGGAGGGAAGCCACCAAGACAGCGGAGAGGTTTGTTCTCAGGGACACGGCAGCATTTGGAGAAACAGTGCTTGACGTGAGCTGGCCGCCTTGGAGGATTTTCTGAGTTGGCAGTGTTCATCCCAGGGCTTAAATCCTCCCTGACAGCTGGGAGGCCTCAATTCTTGAGACAGGTAAGTCCAGGGTCAGGAACAGAGTTCAGAGAAAGAACAATCTTATTTTCGGATGATAAAAATAGCACTACTATTGAAAAAAATGTGGAAAATTTTAACACACACATAAACACACATGCACACACACACACAAAATACAAGCTGTACACCACTTCTACAGAAAACTACCATTAATATTTTGGTGTTTATTCCAGCGTGCATATATATATGTTATACATATATAGCCATATAATATATAATTATGTTAAAATGTATAATTGTATTTATACATATGATATATAATTATTTTTAAGATAAATGAGGTCACATTGTATGAATGCTTTCAGGACCTTTTTTTTTTAATTGTTAACTTTTAATCCCAATAAACATTCTTTTAGATGCTCTTTTTTAATAGATGTAGTAATTTGCTTAATTAATCTCATGTTGATTCATATTTAGGTTGTTTCCAATTTTTCCCTATTATAAAAATTGTTGGCCAGGCGCAGTGGCTCATGCCTGTAATCCCAGCACTTTGGGAGGCCAAGGTGGGCGGATCACCTGAGGTCAGGAGTTCAAAACCAGCCTTGACCATCATGGTGAAAACCTGTCTCTACTAAAAATACAAAAATTAGCTGGGCATCGTGGCATCCACCTGTAATCCCAGCTGCTAGGGAGACTGAGGCAGGAGAATTGCGTGAACCCAGGAGGTGGGGATTGCGGTGCGCTGAGATGGCGCCATTGCACTCCAGCTTGGGCAACAAGAGTGAAACTCCATCTCAAAAAAAAAAAAACAAAACAGTCTGCAATAAGTGTTTTTACTGCAATGTATTGGTGGTATTTCCTTAAAATAAATTACTAGCAATGGAATCGATAGCTCAAAGGATAATATTGTTTTAAAGCCTTGTGATAAATATCGTAAATTTGCCTTTTAGGAAGGTTGTGCCAGCTTGGACTCCCTTCCACGGTATATGAAATTGTCTTGTTGTCACCCCCACCCACCTTGCCTGGATATTATTATAACTTTATCTTTATCAAAAGAAAAAAAATCTGAAAGTCATCCACCTCTCTGTCATTAGGGTCAGTATCCTAGCTTAAGGCATTATCATCAGCTTGTTTGAAATTCTGCAATAGCCTGTTCACTTCCTTTTCTGCTTCTACTCTCTTCCCTCATGGTCTTCTCCAGAATGGTCAGAGTTCACTCTCTTTTTTTTTTTTTTGAGACGGAGTTTTGCTCTTGTTGCCCAGGCTGCAGTGCAATGGTGCAATCTCGGCTCACCGCACCCTCCATCTCCTGGGTTCAAGCGATTCTCCTGCCGCAGCCTCTCAAGTAGCTGGGATTACAAGCATGCGCCACCATGCCCGGCTAATTTCATATTTTTAGTAGAGATGGAGTTTCTCCATGTTGGTCAAGCTGGTCTCGAACTCCTGACCTCAGGTGATCCGCCCGCCTCAGCCTCCCAAAGTGCTGGGATTATAGGAGGGAACCACTGCACCCAGGCTAGAATTCTCATTTTAAAAAATATGCATCCATTGCCTTTTGCTTTGGTCATGACAGACTTGCTTCGATCAGATTAGGATTCTTTTAGAGGACAATGTAAAAATTAGATCTCTCTCTCTTACACACACACACACACACTCTCTCTCTCTCACACACACACGGCTGTTTTAAGGCATCAGAAAGCAGTCAGCATGTGTGGAATTAAATAACCAGAATTCTGAAGAGAAGGGAAGCACTTTGAGGTCAGGGGATATTCTCCACTGCTTTTGACTCTCAAGAAATTTGCCAATTTGCTTGGGAGGCATTGAGGCTGTGCAGAAAAGGGTAACCTAAAGCTTGGACAATATCACAGGGCTCAAAAATTGGAATCCAAGGCAAACAGAATTTAAGGAACTAAGATCCTGGGGAAAAGGGCATAAAAGAGGTGAGCCCCAAATTCCACGTAGTTTTTTTTCTCAGAAAATTTGCCAAATCATATTCTCCACATGTGCTGGGGTGAGGGGGAGGGGCAGAAGCAAAGCAGAAAGCTACTCTTAAGCTGAGGCTCGCTTTTGGGCTTTTCAGCGTGGTGAGGATTTAAAAATTGGAGTTCAGGGTCTGATAAGAAGAATGTGGTAAACTCCCTAGGGTTTCAGAGAGAGTCCTACAGGACCATGACCCAGGAATCAGGGCAATCCAGAAATAGACCAGCCCACACAAAGCCAGTAACATCTCAATTCCTGATTGGATTAAATGATTTGACCCTACTCTAATGGGCTGGGGAAAAAAAAAAAAAAAGAAATTTACATATTTTCTGGAGAAGAACATCATCCAGAGCCTCTATAATTTTTCTTTTAGCTCCAACGTGTAAGTGATAATGCAATTTTTCATTCTATCCAGCATTCAGTATTTAACAAAAATTAGCAGATATGCCAGGAGACAAGATCAAATAAACAAAAAGCAAGAAAAAAACAGAACCAGATCTAAAGGAGAACAAGGTATTAGTATTATCATATTTGAACTCTTATACACTGAAGAAAGTAGATAGGGGTGGGGTACAGTGGCTCACACCTGTAATCCCAGCACTTTGGGAGGCCAAGGTGGGCGGATCACTTAAGGATAGGAGTTCAAGACCCGCCTGGCCAACACAGCAAAACCTCGAGTCTACTAAAAATACAAAAAATTAGCTGGGCATGGTGGTACATGCCTGTAATCTCAGCTACTCAGGAGGCTGAGGCATGAGAATTGCTTGAACCCAGGAGGCAGAGGTTGCAGTGAGCTGAGATTGTGCCATTGCACTCCAACCTGGGCGACACAGTGAGACTCTGTCTCAAAAAAAAAAAGTAGATAGCTAGAAATTAGTTTTAAAAAGAATTAAATGGTAATTCTGGAACTAAAAAACCTACTCACCAAGATGTAAAAAACCCTCTATAGATAGGTTTAACAGCAAATTAGATACAACAGAAGAAAGAATTCATAAATGAATGACAGGTGAGTGGAAAATATTCGGTCTAAAGTATGGAGCGGGAAAACAGGTGGAAAATACAGAAAAGAGCATAACAGCATATGGAACATGGTGTAAAGGTCTACATACATTTAATTGGAATCACTTAGATACAGGAGAATGAGTGTCTGGGTCAGAGGTAATAGTTGAGGAGTTACTGACTATGAATTTTGCAATATTAATGAAAGACATTAAACTATAGATTCATGAAACTCTATAACTCTTCAGAAAAAAAAAAAAAAATCCACACCCAGGAGCATTGTAGTAAAACTTCTGAGAACAAAGACAGAGAATTCTTAAAAATCGGCTGGGGAGGAGCCAGGTACAGTGGTGAGAACCTGTAGTCCCAAAATACTAGGGAGGCTGAGGCAGGAGGATTGCTTGAGCTGAAGAGTTCAAGGCCAATTCCAGCAACATAGTGACACTCAGTCTCTTAAAAAAAAAACTGGGCCAGGTGCGATGGCTCACGCCTGTAATCCCAACACTTTGGGAGGCTGAGATGGACAGATCACTTGAGATCAGGAGTTTGAGAGCAGCCTTGCCAACACGGTGAAGGCCTGTCTCTACTAAAAATACAAAAATTAGCTGGGTATGATGGTAGGCGCCTGTAGTCCCAGCTACTTGGGAGGCTGAGGCAGGAGAATCCCTTGATCCTGGGAGGTGGAGGTTGCAGTGAGCCAAGATTGCATCACTGCGCCCCAGCCTGGGCAACAGAGTGAAATTCTGTCTTAAAAAAAAAATCAGTTGAGGAAAAAAAAAGATACGTTATCTTTGGAGAAGCAAGCATAATTCTTTCAAGATAACTGATGGAAATCAGCAGACAATGGAAGTCAAGGATGCACATTATAATCTTTAAAGGGCTGAAGGAAAATAGCTGCCAATCTAGAATTTTCTACACAGAAAAATGTTCTTCAAAAATAAAGGTGGGCAAGCCAGGTGCGGTGGCTCACGCCTGTAATCCCAGCACTTTGGGAGGCTGAGGCAAGTGGATCACCTGAGGTCAGGAGTTTGAGACCAGCCTGGCCAACATGGTGAAACCTGTTTCTAGTAAAAATACAAAAATTAGCCAGGCATGGTGGTGGGTGCCTGTAATCCCAGCTACTTGGGAGGCTGATGCAGGAAAATAGCTTGAACCCAGGAGGCGGAGGCCGCAGTGAGCCAAGATCATGCCATTGCACTCCAGCCTGGGTGACAGTGAGACTCTGTCTCAAAAAAAAAAAAAAAAAAGAAAAAGAAAAAGAAAAAAGAAAGGTGGGCTATAGAGGTTTACAAATGAAAACAGAGATAATTCATTGCCAAGAGAGCCTTACTAAAATAAATACTAAAGGAAGTTATTCAGGCAGAAAGAAAACAATCCAAGGGCAGCACAGAAATGCAGGAATGAATGAGTGAAAAGACGTAAATAGGTGGGGAAAATATATGAATATTGACCATACAAAACAATTAGAGTGTCTTAGGAATTAAAAAATATATGAGGAATTCCATGACTGTAATAGCCAAAAGTTAAGAGGGAAATAGTGGAGTTAAATTGTTGTGAGCTTCTTGCATTACCTGGGGAGTGGTAAAAGTATGAATTATAGTGGTCTACTAATTTAATAATGAATGTCATAATCTCTAAGGTAACCATTAAAAGAATAATACAAGAATGCATAATTTAAAAGCTAATGGGGGCTGGGCATTGTGGCTCATGCCTGTAATCCCAGCACTTTGGGAGGCCAAGGTGGGAGGACCGCTTGAGGTTGGGAGTTTGAGACCAGCCTGGCCAATGTGGCAAAACCCCATCTCTACTAAAAATACAAACATCAACCGGGCACGATTGTGCGTGCTGGTAATCCCAGCTACTCGGGAAGCTGAAGCAGGAGAATAGCTTGAACAGGAGGCAGAGGTTGCAGTGAGCCAAGGTCGTGCCAGACTCCATTAAAAAAAAAGAAGAAGCTAATGGGGAAATGGAGTGATTCTAAAAATCTGATTATTTCAAAAGGGTAAGAAAGGGATAAAATAAGTAAATTTCCTAAAAATGTTTTTGACTATTTGCATTCTTCTGCTATGAACTTATCTGTATCTTTTCCCCAGTTATCTATTTGGATGCTTTCCTTTTCTTATTGATTTAAAATAGATATAAATACAGCTAAATAGAAATATGCCCATGTGGGCCAGGCGCGATGGCTCATGCCTGTAATCCCAGCACTTTGGGAGGCCGAGGTGGGCAGATCATGAGGTCAGGAGTTCGAGACCAGCCTGACCAACATGGTGAAACCCCCATCTCTACTAAAAATACAAAAATTAGCCGGGCGTGGTGGCGCGCTCCTGTAATCCCAGCTACTCAGGAGGCTGAGGCAGGATAATCGCTTGAACCTGGGATGTGGAGGTTGCAGTGAGCCGAGATCGCGCCACTGCACTCTAGTCTGGGTGACAGAGCGAGACTCCGTGTCAAAAAAAAAAAAAAAAAAAAAAGAAGAAGAAGAAATATGTCCATGTGAATGTTGCAAATACTTTCTTATAGGGACCAGTATTAAATCTTTGTGGTTTTACCCTGAGTCAGAACTCTAAGGGCCTGGTTTATTTACTGACCACTTGCTTTAACGCTCGTGAGAAGGCTGTTCTGTTGAAGTCGTAATGCTTTGCACCCAGTAGGAGCTCAACAAATGCCTAATGAGCTGAACTCAATTGAGAAGGTCAAGGGGCTAAGCAAACATGGGGTGCTGCATCATTGCCATTTAGAGAGTAAGGAGTTATCTGAACCAGCGACAGGAATAGTGAATGGTGAATGTTGAAGGGGCAGAAATAAAGAACCAAGGGATCCGTTACAGAAGGCTCAGACCTTGAGCTGCAGCTTTGAGGGGGAATGCCTGGAGCCGAAATGAGCGATACATACCCAACCACGGCCAGCAGGGGGCGCTCTAAAGACGTCTCGTTGCTATCCAGACTCCAGGCCCAAGATCTTGCTGGAGCACCGGGAAGTGGAAACTGAGTGAGGCATGGGGAACTTCCCAGCCCTAAATTTTTGCTCTGTGCTTCCTCCGGAAGTGCAGTTCCCAAGATCAAGAGCCCTGTAGGTATTTTTACTTTGTTTTCCTATGCTTGTTTGGCTTGTGGGTGTCTGTAGAGCACCATCCATTCAATTCAGTTTAGAACAGTATGGTCTCGAACTTTGATGAGCAAACCCCTCACCTGCTTCTCTTGTGAAAATGCAAATTCTGATTCAGTAGAACTGGGGTGGGGCCTGAGATTCTGCATTTCTAACAAGCTCCCTGGTGATGACTCATGCCCAGTAGTTCTAAAATTTGTTAGAACATGCTGTGTAAGGTTCCACCTCTATGCAATATGGGAGGTGAGAGAGAAGCAAATCCAGGCTCTTCTCTCAAAGAGTTTACCAGAGTGAACACAATTTCACAGAAATGTCCGAAATACAAGTTAGAGTGTGAGCCCACTCATGGCATGACCTTGGGCAAGTTGCATGACTTCTTTGGGTCTCAGTTTCCTCATCTGTAAGATGGGAATAGTAATATCCTCTACCTTAGAAAGTTACTTGAGAATTAAAGCAGGATATTATACATAAAACACTTTGCACAGTGCCTAGCACATAGTAAACCTCAGCAAAGCTTGGGGCACCCTAAGAGCAGTATGGAGTCAGGCAGGTTACCCTGGCAGGGTGGTAAATTGGAGGAAGCAAGTGGTGGGGGTCAATCCTTAAGAAGGCGCCATCTTGGGTCAGGTGCAGTGGCTCATGCCTGTAATCCCAGCACTTTGAGAGGCTGAGGTGGGTGGATCAAGAGGTGAGGAGTTCAAGACCAGCCTGGCCAAAATGGTGAAACCCCATCTCTACTAAAAATACACAAATTAGCCAGGTATGGTGGTGGGCGCCTGTAATCCCAGCTACTCAGGAGGCTGAGGCAGAGAATTGCTAGAACCCGGGAGGTGGAGGTTGCAGTGGGCCAAGATTGCACCACTGTACTCCAGCTTCGGTGAAAACGATGCCATCTCAGTTATCAGGATATCCATCATCTGAGAAGAAGGGTGTCAGGAGGTGAGGACAGAGAGCCAGGAAGAGGTCAGGTGCCTTGATTAGCAGGTGGCAAACCCAAGAGCTGCTTTTGAGGGGGATTTAAATGTGCTGAGGCTAAGCAGGAAGCAGGCTTCCTTCTGGAGATGGAGGTGGGCAGGGTTTCCAGGCAGATCAAGCAGCGGCTTTCCGCACACTCCCCTATTTCACATCTTTAGGGGCTTTAGGGACTTGCGAGAGGCGCTAAGAGGAGCCAAGGGTCACCTGATCTTGCCTGTGTGCATGGCTTTGCCACATCCTGTAAAAGCCTCAGTCCCACTGCTATGGATTCCTCAGCCCAGGTCCCTAAGTTTACCCGCATGCTTTAAATAGGGGTGATGTTTCTATGTACCTCTAAGGTCCACAAATATTTATGAACTTAACCTCCAGGGCTCTGATGAGTGCTCCTGGGGATACAGAGACAAATCCACACAGCCGCTACCTTCACGGCTGACCCTGGGGAGAAAAGACATCACCCTGAGAAAAGGAAAAGAATGATCAGTGAAGGGCCTCCTAGCCCTTCTTAACAATGGTGCTTCTTCTAGATCGTAAGACTAATTGACGCATGAGGCCTACAGCCACTGTGGAGGCAAGAGTGTTCAGGGGACTCTTTAGACCAGGATGTCTGACCTAATAAAGCCATAAGGAGTGAGTCAGATCTGATAGGGCTGGAAGGGGACAACCACTAACAGCTAAAGGGACTAATTGGACTTGGGTGGAGCCAATTACGCACGTTATCTCATTTAAGCCCTACACAATACTATGAGGTCAGTACCAGCATTGTTTCCATTTATAGATGGGGCAAATGAGACTCAGAGAGCAAAGCAACTTGCTCAAGTTCTTTTTTTGTTGAGATGGAGTCTTGCTCTGTTGCCCAAGCTGGAGTGCAGTGGCACAATCTCGGCTCAGTGCAACCTCTGCCTCCCGGGTTCAAGTGATTCTCCTGCCTCAGCCTCCCGGGTATGTGGGATTACAGGCGTGTGCCACCATGCCTGGCTAATTTTTGTATTTTTAGTAGAGACAGGGTTTCATCATGTTGGCCAGGCTGTTCTTGAACTCCTGACCTTAGGTGATCCACCCGCCTCGGCCTCCCAAAGTGCTGGGATTACAGGTGTCAGCCACCATGCCCGGTTTCAAGTTCTCACAGCTACAAGTGGCAGGTGGAGGCTATGGGACAAATTCATTCTCTTATGTACCACGTTATGTGCTTGGCTCTTGTGGAGAGACAAACAACACTGGCATTCACTGTCTCCCCAACTTAAGTAGTGACAGCTCTTCCCCATGCCTTTACCCTCCAAATACGGGGATGAAGGCAGGAAACTGGAGGAGAGAACAGGACATCTGTCCGGAAGACCAGTGGCTTCCAAACTACACATGCAGGGCAGATGGGGAGGCTGAAGGCCTGGCTGAGAACTTGAATTTCTTCTTTCCTTCCCGAAGCACTGAAGTCTTGCTCAACCCCAGCTGAGTGACGAGGCGGGCTGGGTTGCCTCACTTCAGGGCAGCAGGCCCCAGCCTTCCTGGCTTTAACCCATTTCCCGTCCTTGCGTATCTTCGGTCGGACGGTGATTCTCACTCTTCCTATTGACTTCTACTTTGTGTCAGCAAGTTCAGCGTGGGCCCCGTATGATGCTGTGGATCTGATCAGCTGAGGCCTGGGACACAGGACCAGGTACACTGGGAGGAAACGGCTGATTGGAGAAGGTCTGGGCCACATGAGGGTTTGCCTGGGAGATGCCAGAATGGGGGGCTCCTGATGTCTGAGGACCCTCTGCCCATGAGGCAGGCAGATTGTCAAAGGCTGAGGTCTGTTTGGAAAGTTGGTTATGTCCCCGTGGCGTGAGGGTTGGGTGACATAAAGAGATGGCTTTGGTAGCTTCCTGAAACCATATCATCTGCGCACATCTTCCCCCTGAGATTCTGATCACCTTGATTTGGTTTCTTATTTCCTGAACTGCCCACGTAGCATTTTTCTGGGTTGCAGAGGGAGTTCATAGGGTTCTGACAGGTTTATCTGGAGCCGACAGAGACAGTCAGCGAGATGCACTGAAGTCATGCTGAGCTTACCAAGTTAGGGGCTTGCGATCACGTCCTGGGACCTTGACTTCATTACTCATGGGCCATTTGCTTCTCTCTGAACATGTTTTCTCATCTACAAAATGTAAGACATCTCTATTTTTTTGGATGTTTGTAAACTTAAGCAGAGTGATGATTGTGAAGGTGTTTTGTAAACTGTATGATTGTATTCTTCAGGGTTTGGGGTTACTTTTATTTCATTTTGTAAATGGAACTAGATGATTTTTCCTGATAATATAATATCTGATAAAAATTTAATCAGTACAGAGACATTGAAAGTGTTTGCATAATTCTATCTCTAAAAATTAATATTTTGGCATACAGACATCTAGACTTTTAAATGAATATTTTTATGTCAAATTCTACTTACTGTCTTTTAACCTTTTTTTCACTTAATAATATCTCTTGAGTGTCATCTCTTGTTAATTCCTAATTATCTACCTTGTCCTTTTTAACAGCTGCATAGTATTCCATTGTGTGGCTGTACCATGATTTATTAAACCAGTCTTCTATTGGTGGGTGTTTAGGGTGTTTCCAATTTATTTCTATAATAATAAACAGTGCCACAGTAAACATCATTGAATGTACATCTTTGCATACTATTATTTCCTTAGAATAAATCCTTAGGTGTTGGATTGCTAAGTGAAAGGTTGTACATATATTTAGTTTTCATTCATTTGTCCAGATTCCCTTAAGAAATGTCATACCATGGCCGGGCGCGGTGGCTCACGCCTGTAATCCCAGCACTTTGGGAGGCCGAGGCGGGCGGATCATGAGGTCAGGAGATCGAGACCATCTTGGCTAACACGGTGAAACCCCGTCTGTACTAAAAATACAAAAAATTAGCCAGGCGTGGTGGCGGGTGCCTGTAGTCCTAGCTACCCGGGAGGCTGAGGCAGGAGAATGGCGTGAACCTGTGAGGTGGAGCTGGCAGTGAGCTGAGATCATGCCACTGCACTCTAGCCTGGACAACAGAGCGAGACTCCATCTCAAAAAAAAAAAAAAAAAAAGTCATACCATCTTATTTGTTTATTTGAGACAGGGTCTTGCTATGTTGCCCAGCCTGGTTTGAAACATCTGGCCTCAAGAGATCTTCCCACCTCAGCCTCCCGAGTAGCTGGGATTACAGGCTTGAGCCACTGTGCCTTCATTTGCTTAGTTTTTAGGTACATATCACTGATCTTCTCCAACAGACCTATAAAATTCCTGGCAATATGATCAAACACATTAGATTATCTCTCAGTCTCTATTATCTATTAGATTATCTCTCAGTCTCTTTCTCTTATTCCTCAGAGACATCTGCCTGGTGCCTCATCCTACTGCTCCCTCCTGGATTGGTTTCTCCCCAGGACTGCTGAATGTTGTCATCTTAGGAGTTCCCTTTTCTCTTTCTTGTGTGAATCCTCTCTCTTTTGGATACCACCTTCCTTTCTTCCTCCTTTCCTCCCTCCCTGCCTCCCTCCCTCCCCCCTTCTCTCTTTCTGTCTGTCTGTCTCCCTCTGTCCCTCTCTCTTTCTCTCCTTCTTTCTTTTCTTTTCTTTCTTTTTTGAGATGGGGTCTTGCTCTGTTGCCCAGGCTGGAGTGCAGTGGTGCAATCACAGCTTACTACAGTCTTGAATTCCCGGGCTTAAGCCATCCTCCCACCTCAGCCTCCCAAGTAGCTGGGGCCACAGGTGTCTGCCCTTATACTTGGCTAATTTTTTGCATTTTTTTAGAGACAAGGTTTTGCCACTTTTTAATTTATATGTATACTTTTTTTTGCCACTTTATAGTCTTAACATTTATTTATTTATTTAGAGATAGGGTCTCACTCTGTTGCCCAGGCTGGAGTGCAGTGGCGCAATCACAGCTCACTGCAGCCTCGACCTCCCCGGGCTCAGGTGATCCTCTTACCTCAGCCTCCTGAGTAGCTGGGACTACAGGCACGTGCTGCCATACTTGGCTGATTTTTGTATTTTTTGTAGAGACAGGGCTTCACCATGTTGCCTAGGCTGTTCTGGAACTCCTGGGCTCAAGCCATCCTCTTGGCTCGGTCTCCCAGCACTGGGATTACAGGCGTGAGACACCCATTTTCCATTTTTAATGTGCCTTGCCCATTTTACATTTTTTATTGTGGTAAATAGAGGGAGTCTCGCACTGTTGCCCGGGCTGGAGTGCGATGGCGCAATCTCGGTTCACTGCAACCTCTGTCTCCCAGGTTCAAGAGATTCTCCTGCCTCAGCCTCCTGAGTAGCTGGGATTAGAGGTGCCTGCCACCATGTCCAGCTAATTTTTTGTATTTTTAGTAGAGACGGGGTTTCACCATGATGGCCAGGCTGGTGTCGAACACCTGACCTCGTGATCCACTCATCTCGGCCTCCCAAAGTGCTGGGATTACAGGCATGAGCCACTGCGCCTGGCCCATTTTAATTATTTTTAAGTGTACAGTTCAGTGGCATTAAGTACGTTCACATTGTTGTGCTTACTATCACCACCACCCGTCTCCAGAACTTCTTCATCTTCCCAAACTGAAACTCTGTACCCATTAAGCACTGAATCCCCATTTTCCCCTCCCTCCCAGGCCCTGGCAACCATCATTCTGCTTTCCATTTCTATGAATTTCACTCTTCTAATTACCCCATATGAGGAGAATCATACAGTACTTGTCTGTTTGTATGGATCTCACATTTTCTTCTTTATTTTCTTCCCTGTTTTGGTGACATGCATCTTCCAATGATAGGAGGTAATTTTGATAGGTTTTGACTATCTGGAAACAGGCCTTCATTCTATTCTTATACTTGTTGAAGGGTCTGGCTTGATTTAGAATACTTGTTGGAAATGATTATTTTCTCTGAATGTTAAAGGCAATGGTTCATTGTTTTCAAGCTTCTAGTTTATTGTTGAAGTCTTCTGCTATTATGATTCAGGATCCTTTGTACTTGTCCTGGTTTTATGTCTGTGGAAGTTTTTAGGAGTGTCTTGTCATCCCTAGGAAACTGAAATTTCATCTGTGGGTGTTTTTTCATCGATTGTCCTGTGTACTCAGGAGACCCTTTCAATCTGGGTGCTCATGTTATTCAATTCTGGAAAAATCTCTTGAATTATTATTTTAAAATAATTCCTTCCTCCTCATATCCCCTGTACTTGCTTTCTGAAACTCCTATTATTTGAATATTAGACTTTGGGGTTTATCCTCTCATTTTCTTCCTTTAATCTCCTGTTTGGGTGATCTGTCTTTTGTTCTTCTGTTTTGGAAGATTTTCTCAATTTAATGGTCATGTTCTTCAAATGAATATTTTAATTTCGACCCTCATTGTTTTTTAAAAAGGGCTCTTGTTCTCATTTCTTTTTTTGAAGCCCCATGTTCTTGTTTCATGATGTAATGCCTTTGTTTATTTCTCTGAAGATATTAAACATTTTTTCAAGCTTACTTCTGCTCCCTGCATTGTGTCTATTGCTGCTGAATCTCTCTCTCTCTCTTTTCTTTTTTCTTTTTTATTTCTTTCTTTTTTTCGAAACAGACTCTTGCTCTGTCTCCCAGGCTGGAGTACAGCGGTGCAATCTCGGTCATTGCAACCTCTGCCTCCCAGGTTCAAGTGATTCTTGTGCCTCAGCCTCCCAAATAGCTGGGATTACAGGCATGCACCACCACGCCTGGCTAATTTTTGTATCTTGACCTCAAGAGATCCACCCACCTTGGCCTCCCAAAGTGCTGGGATTACAGGCATGAGCCACTGCGCCAAGCCTCTTTTTCCTTTTTCTTTTCCTGAACCTATGGCTTATATTGAAGCCCTTGAATTTCTTTTACGCTATTTTGTTCTATCTTTCATACTGGAGGCTTCCTCAAATGTTTGGTGATTCCTTGTTGAATGTTCATTTTTATGATCAAGGAACTAGAAGCCGATTGGAGGGTGTTTGTGTCTGTGTCTGTGCGTGTGTCTGTATCTATATCTGGCCTTGGTTGTTGGATCAAATGGGGGGACCAGTCCATATGATTGGGAACCCCCCCAGAAGAATGCTCCAATCTCCTGCCTGGAGGGTGCAAGCCAGGCTGCTAACATTCTGGGGGGCCATCAGGGGACACGAGGGGGTCCCATCATTCTGTATGTAGCTTCAAAGACTTCCCCTCTCCCAAATCCTTCTTCCCTTTATGTAGTGACTTAACCCTGCCCTCGGATGTGTCCAAATCTGGAGCTATTCTGGTTTAGTTCCTCCAGAGAGCAAACCACCTTCTCCTGCTGGTGTGAGAGAGAAGTAGATGCCTTGGCTTGTTGATTGCCTGGGCTGTGAAGCCTGTGTTGAAATGCTTTGTAAACACATCATATGTTTCGACAGATCTTCCTGTTTTTAGCCCCACCCTACCTTGCTTTTCAAAGTAGCCCGCACCTCCAGTTCCTGAGACTTTCTGGAGTTAGAGGCACAGCACTTCTTGCTTCTGGTTGGCATTTAGTTTTCAGCCTTTTCTGATCTACCGCATCAGCTGTCGCTTACTCATCCACTTTCCAGCTTCCAAAATCCTGTTGACATCCCTTGTCCACTGTTATTTCCTTTCCTATCCTCTGTCCCTGTGGGTTTATAACTTTTAAAATTTTTGTTCGATCTTTTTTTTTGGTGGGATTTCAAGAGGAAGTGAAGATACACTTGTTTAATCCATCATGGTAACTGAGATGGTTACTGCATTTTTCGCTCTGCGACCAGCATGGCAGGAGACAGTGGGCTTCCTTACACTTTACTAACATTGAGTATTACCATTTGTCTTAAATTTTGCTAATCTGATAAGCAAAAAGCAAGGAGATATCTCAATGTCATTTTAATTTATGTTTAAAAGTTATTAATGATGTAGCTGAGGGTCTTCTTAGGTGTTTATTGGCCATTTATATCTCTTCTATGAACCATCTATTTGTGTCCATTGCTCATTTTTCTACTAGGGCAGGATGACTGTTAAATTATTAATGTATGGCCAGCTCTATAAAAAAGTTTATGGCTGCTTCCTTCCTTCCTTCTTTCCTTCCTTCCTTCCCTCCTTCCTCTCTCTTTCTCTTTTCTTTCTTTCTCTGTCTCCTTCCTTCCTTCTTTCCTTCCTTCCTTCCCTCCCTCCCTCCCTCTCTTTTCTTTCTTTCTTTTCTTTTCTTTCTTCCTCTCTCTCTCTTTCTCTTTCTCTCTCTTCTTTTTTATTTTTTTGACCAAGTCTCACTCTATCACCCAGGCTGGAGTGCAGTGGTGTGATCACGGTTCACTGCAGCATCAACCTCCTAGGCTCAAGTGATACTCCCACCAGAGCCTCCCAAGTAGGTGAGACTATAAGCACACACCACCATGCCTGGCTATTTTTTTTTATTTTGTATAGACGCAGTGTCTTGCCATGTTGCCCTGGATGGTCTTGAACTCCTGGCCTCAAACAATCCTACTGCCTGGGCCTCTCAAAGTGCTGGGATTACAGGTGTGAGCCACCACACCTGGCCTGATCCCTTATTTTCTTGTATATGCAGTCTCAGAGCAGACTTTACAAAATAGTGATTCTTAATGACTTCACCTAAAGTTTTTGATGATTTTCTTCCCTTAGATTATAAAAGTAATGTGTATTTGCTGTAAAAATTTGGAAAATACTGATAAACACACACAAAAAATATGAATCACTCAGAGATAACCACCACTTATAAATATATCCTTCCAGTCTTTTTTTCTGAGCATATACTTATAAAAAGAAGAGTAATTTTATTTTGTGTCATGCTTTCAACTTATGAAATCATAATTTGTTCTCATATGCATTGTTCTATGACATCATTTCCAATGGCCATACAGTATTTCTTTGTATGTATATACAATCATTTATTTAGCCAATCTCCTAAATGACACACATTTAGGTTCCTATTGGGTTAAAATTTTGATTAACAAGTTCCTCTCTTGATCATGACCCCATCTAATCCTGTTTCCACCATGTATCTGCTTAGCATTCTCTTTTTTGGGGGGAAAAAGGATAAAGGTAAACTTTAATTCTTTTCAGGTTACATTATTACTAATTCCAATTTAATGAATACAGACTCATAGAGATTTTCTAGCACTTTCCATGTTTGTTGCTGGGTCAGAGGGAGTGATCGGGAAGGGCCATTCTGGGACCCTCATTAGATACCTCCACAGCTTTGCATCACGGTGAAACTGACGAGGGCCAGAAGCACCCATGAAGGAGTGCGGGATGGAATGAGGAGAAATGATAGCTTAACAGAGAGAAAAATCCAAAGACAGAGACTGGTCTAAGAGCTGAAGACTTGAATTTTGTCCCTGAGTCGGCCACTAACTCAGACCCATATGTCCTTGGGCAGATGGCTCAACTTCCCTGGTTTTCTCATGTGGCAGATTATTCCAAAGTTCTCTTCTATGTCTGAGGGTCTATGAATGCTGACCCTGTCATACTAGCTGTGTGACCTTGGAGACATTGCTTAACCTCACTAGGACTGGACTGGGTTTCCTCCTCTGTAAAGTGGGAACACAAATAGCTGCTTCATAGCATTGTTGTGAATGAGTGTTTGTAACTTATCGGAGTTAAGTTCTCTGAGCCTGCTCTGGTTCAAGAGGCTGCCCCCCCAAAATAAAAAATACAACACTTCACACAGGGCCTGTCCCATACTAAATATTCAATAAAGGATAGCTATTTTTTTTAAAATTGCATGCTGATTGTTATGTAAGAAGAGGACAATTACATCATCCCACAGTCTGTGTACAGAAAGGACTCTTGGCTTCTCAAAGGTGGTTTCAAAGTTCAATTTGCATCTGGGACAGATGCCAAAGGGCAAACTACAAAGTCACCACTGGCAACTGACCTCCATTCTCAGCTTATTCTTCCCTGCGGCCTGGACGCTGCCCAGATGTGGGTCAAGTAAACAGGCTGCTGTTTAACACAGATAAGTCAGATGTATGAATGCTGGTTGACAGGGGAAGCAAAGGAAAGCCCTTTATATAAGCCCTTATAAGTCTCATTATATATTTTTCAAATATAAAATACCTATGAGTGTAAGAGAAGGGGAACCAAGCCTTAGATTATATGAATCATCAATGTTAGGGATGCTATTAAGGAAAAGCTGACGTACTTTGAAGTTGTCATTGATGAGCATGGAGACAGGAAGCAGAAGTTGTGGGTGTAGCTGAAGTTTTGCTCTTTGCTGGTGTGTATTCTTGGACAAATTACCCTCTTTTGTAAATTCAGTAGGCTGAACAATATTTTTGTTCCCTAAGTGATGGTCTGTGTACCACTGGTGACAGGCAGATTGATGTTAAGTGGTAAGAGATGCACATTTGAAATTTCAATAGTTAGGTATTTATTTTAGGGAATGTTAGGGAAAATATGATTAACATCAATTCTATAGTTTCATAGAGATGATCGTTTAGAATGACGTTAATGGAAGATTTAAGCTAATCTTTAAATAAGTGAGTACATTCAAATAAATATTCAAAGATGATATGCAGAAACAGCAAATAATGTGCAAGCGGTAAAACTGGAAGATCAGAAAGGGGTAGGCAGAATAATAGGCCCCCCCAAAATGTTCACATCCTAATCCCCAGAACCTGTATGTTACCTTATATGGCAAAAGGGACTTTGCAGATATAATTAAATTAAGGCTTTTAGGTTGGGGGGGATTATCTGGGTCAGCTCAATGTAATCAGAAGGGTCCTTAAAAGAGGGAGGCTTATCAAAGTCAGAGAAGGCAATATGATGATGGCAGCAGCTATTGGAGCAAATGCAGCTGCAAGCCAAGGAGCGCTGGTGGCCTCTAGGAGCTGGAGGAGGCAAGAAACTGACTCTCTCCGAGCTTTCAGGAGGACCCAACGCTGCCCAACACCTTAATTTTAGCTCTTTAAGTATCGGTTTAGACACTCCTGACCTTCAGAAGTGCAAGAAGATAAATCTGTTGGTTTAAGCCACTAGGCTTGTGGTAATTATAGCAGCCATAGGAAACAAATACACCAGACCTTAGATGCCCATGAAGTGGTTCATTCTGCAAGATCAGCAATTCCTTAGGGCATGGAGAGGAACGCTGGCAAGAATAAGACTATCCTTAGTCATTACCCTCACCCTCCCAGGAGAGGGCTGACTCTGCCATCACGTTCTGCAGGCTGGCCGAGGAGAGGAAGGGCTCTCTGCTCCACCGGGATGGTGCTTGGCTAGGTGTCAGGGTGGGTCCTGACTCACTCACTGTCAACAATGTCATCTGGTTCAACCTGATCATTTTATAGATGAAGAAACTGAGGCCCAGAGAAGGGAAATCCCTTTAACAAAATCAGCTGGGATGGCGCTGATTTGGCCAAGGTGAATAACACGAGGCATGGCTGGGTTCTCACACCAGTGTGGGAGCCCTGAGAAAAGGTGGTGCCTGCAATGGCTGGGGGTGGAGGGTGGACCTTGCTGTCCTTTGATCCTCTTCTCTATGTCTCTGGGCCTCTTGCTTTCAAACTACTTCCTCTAATATCTTTTTATCGGGGTGTTAATAACCATCCTGTTAACACATAATCTTTAGAAAATTGTTGAAACAGCAACGTGCTTGGAGAAAGGGCTCCCCTGCCTATCCCCTCCACCCGCACCTTTTTTTGTTGTTGTTGACGGAGCCTTGCTCTATTGCCCAGGCTGGAGTGCAGTGGTGCGATCTCTGCCCACTGCATCCTCCGCCTCCTGGGTTCAGGTGATTCTCCTGCCTCAGCCTCCCAAGCAGCTGGGATTACAGGTGCCCGCCACTATGCCCAGCCCCCGCCTCCCCTTTATCTTGTCCCCAGCACTTCAGTGAATGTCTTCTCTTCTGCCTGGCCTGCTTCCCTCTCCTGGAAGGGGCATTTCTACTGTGATTAACATGGAAACTGGGATGTTTCAGGTCTGCAATTCATTGTTTATGAATAAAAATCCACCTCTATAGTATAGGCACTCCTGAGTGAAGAAGTCCCGTCACCTAATTTTCAGCGGAAAATGTTTTCCATGTAAAGGCCATAAAACCGCCTTGTAATTTTCTTTTTTCCTTTTCCTTTTTTTTTTTTTTTGAGATGGAGTCTTGCTCTGTCGCCCAGGCTGGAGTGCAATGGTGTGATCTCGGCTCACTGCAACCTCTGTCTCAGCAATTCTCTGCCTCAGCCTCCTGAGTAGCTGGGATTACAGGCACCCACTACCACACCCGGCTAATTTTTGTATTTTTAGTAGAGACGGGGTTTCATCATGTTGGCTGGTCTTGAACTCCTGACCTCGTGATCCACCCGCCTCAGCCTCCCAAAGTGTTGGGATTACAGGCGTGAGCCACCGCACCCGGCCCCCCCTTGTAATTTCGAAGCAGACATCTAGATTTGTGTTGTATCATACAGGGATGGATGAAAACTAGTGTGAAATTTCTTCTGCGATCCCACATGCTGTTATTTTATCATATTAAGTTTTAGTTTTAAATGGTTGGGGTATTATTTTGTTCTTATTTAGAAAATGGTCACCAGACAAGTGACCCCCCTAGAGAAGCAATCCTTAACATTCTAGATTGGTGACAGTTGACGTCCTAGGTAATTCTGCCACTCAAAGTCTCAGATGTCGTTATGTTTTCAGTTAGTAGGTGTTTAGAAGGTGTGAAATTGAAAAGATTGTAGGGTGGAAACTTACACTGGAGAGCCAGCATATATGTTTACAAGAGGGAAGTGTAGTCCGGGTGTGGTGGCTCATGCCTATCATCCCAGCACTTTGGGAGGCTGAGGCGGGCAGATTGCCTGAGGCCAGGCGTTCGAGACCAGCCTGACCAACATGGCAAAACCCCATCTCTACTAAAAATACAAAAAATAGCCAGGCATGGTTGTGCAGTCCTGTAATCCCAGCTATTCAGGAGGCTGAGGCAGGAGAATTGCTTGAACACAGGAGGCGAAGGTTGCAGTGAGCCGAGATCAGGCCACTGCACTCCAGTCTGGGTGACAGAGCACGACTCTGTCTCAAAACAAAAAAAAAAAAAAAAAAAGGAGGGAATTGTACATATAACATCAGGTTGGACTAATTAGGGAGTCAGAGCAGAAGGGAATTAATTCCTAAGATCTGTGTTGCAGAATTGGGAACCCTTCCATTGAGGATTTACTGACACGAGTGCTCAGGTCATTCTTGTATTCACTGGGGTTACTCGGCTGAAAGGCTGCCTTTTAAAAAAATTTTAACAGATCCTAAATCCATAGGCTTAGGAAATAGTTTACATCATTTACACAGAATTTTGAGGAAATTATCTTGCTTTGTTAAGTTTGGATGCATCCTTATTTTTTAAACTTTAGAAAATTACACGTTTAAGACATTTTTGATAAAAATACAGAAAAGAAAAAAAGGAAGGAAGAACAGAAGAGAGAGAGATTAGACTGTGATCTCACCTCATTTTGGTGTTTTTGTCCCCAGACTCTTTGTCTAATGCATAACGTATGTATGTTTTTCTACTTTACAAAGATGGGATCACACACCTATTGTTGAGTTAACTGCTTGAGTCATTTAACTGCATATTGTGGACATTTTCCTTATTAATATTCTTCTGTAATGTTGTTACCATTTGGATACTGTTATATTGTGTAGCTATCACATCATTCCACTTCATTAGTCCTTTAGTCCATGTTGTTCCTAATTTTTTGCTAAACAATGCTTTGATGAACATCCTGTTGGACAATTTGCACACATCCTTAATACTTCCCTTTAGGTAAATCCCTAGAAGCAGAACGCTGGATCACAAAGGTTGCACCTTTGTGTTTTTTTGTTGTTTTTTTTTCTTTTGTTTTGAGACGGAGTCTCGCTCTGTCGCCTAGGCTGGAGTGCAGTGGTGCAATCTCAGCTCACAGGAAGCTCCGCCTCCCGGGTTCACACCATTCTCCTGCCTCAGCCTCCTGAGTAGCTGGGACTGCAGTGCCCGCCACCACGCCTAGCTAATTTTTTTTTTTTGTATTTTTAGTAGAGATGGGGTTTCACCATGTTAGCCAGGATGGTCTCGATCTCCTGACATCGTGATCCGCCCGCCTAGGCGTCCCAAAGTGCTGGGATTACAGGCGTGAGCCACCACGCCCGGCCCTTTGTTCTTTTAATATAAAGTTTTTATTCCTTTTACATTTTTTGTAGAGATGGGCTCTCACTGTCTTGCTCAGGCTGGTCTTGAACTCCTGGGCTCAAGCAGTCCCCTTGCCTTGCTGCCACGGTGCTGGGATTACAGACGTGAACCCCCATGCCTAGCTGAGGTTCCACGTTTGTAAGTGTTTGATACAGGCTGCTAAACTGCCTACCAAGAACTGCGACATCCTCCTTAGCCCTTTTCACGAGGGTGCTCGTTTCTCAGTGCTCTTGTATGCATTTGTCGTCTAGTGTTTTAGAATCTCTTATACCTGTTGGATGAAATATGGACTCTCTTCTTTGCTGTCCTACTTTGAATGTCTTTGATTAGGATCAAGGTAGGATATGATTCACATGTTTCTTAGCCGCCTGCATTTAAAAATTTTGTCAATTGCTTCTTATTGCTTGTTTCTAAAGGGAAGTTCTTTATTAAAGTTCTAAACTAAAAAAGTGCTTTGAGACCAGGCGCAGCGGCACACGCCTGTAATCCTAGCACTTTGGGAGGCCGAGGTGGAGGATCGCTTGAGCCTAGGAGTTTGAGACCAGCCTGGGCAACATGGTGAAACCCCATCTCTACAAAAAGTACAAAAATTAGCTGGGTGTGGTGGCACATGCCTGTGGTCCCAAGTACTTGAGAGGCTGAGGTCAGGGGATCACCTGAGCCCAGGAGGTCGAGGCTGCAGTGAACTGTGAGCGAACCACTGTACTCCAGCCTCGGTGACAGGGTGAGACCTTGTCTGAAAAAAAAAAATCATTGAAAGCTTTTATTCATTCAATAAATGTTAACTGCCCATAACATGCCAGGCATTGGGGCCAGAGATAAATAAGTCATGGCTGCTGCCCTAGATGCTACCTTAAATGTAAACTATTTAAAAAAAACCTTGGCTAATTTTTTTCTCCTTAGCACTTGTTACTGCTGTCATACTCAGGGTTCTTTGTCTATTTTTTTTTTCTTTTTTCTTTTTTGAGTTAAGGTCTTGCTCTGTTACCCAGGCAACCAACGCATGGTACAATCATGGCTCACTGCAGCCTCAAATCCCTGGCCTCCAGCCATCCTCCCACCTCAGGCTACAGAATAGCTAGGATTACAAATGTAAGCCACCTTGCCTAGCTAATTTTTAAGTTTACATGGAGATGGGTCTCGCCATGTTACAAGGCTGGTTTTGAATTCCTGACCTCAAGTGATCCTCCTACCTTAGCCTCCTAAAGTGTTGGGATTACGGGAGTAAGCCCTTGAGCCCAGCCTCTCTATTTCTGTTTCCCTTTTATTTTCCTTCTTTTTGTTTTTTCATTTTTAGAAAATCTCCAGGAAGGAAAGAATTTAGCTTCTTTTGTCAATTGTGCTATGCCAGGCATCTAGAACAGGGCCAGGCCCTCATTAAATATTTGTTGAATGGTTGGAAGCATGATCTTTTGGTCCTGGCAACTTTGACTCATTGGCTTACCTGGTAGTGGGAATTGGGCTGAAATTGCTTAATAAGCTTAGACTGGTAAGAAACACTCCACTTCTTTTCAGCCCCGTCATTTCATTAGTCTAGTTTGGGAGTAGGTAAACCTGGCGCCACCTTGTCTGTATAAAGGTATGTGAACACATATCATTTTTTCCCAGGGACAGTCACACTATTTATGGAGGTGTGATGTCAACAGCCCTTGGGGTTGCCAGGTGTTAACCCAATGAGCAATTAACAGTGTCATGCCATCCTTTTCTTGGGAGGCAGCTGCCACTCTGGGGTGTGGGTAGTGGCTGTCAAGTGGCTGGGATGAGAGCCAAGGATGACAGTGAAGACTGAAGCTTGGGGAAGTCAGGAAAACCGTGAGGTTCCGTATCAGAAGGAAGTCCACAGTCCAGGGAGCCTTCTGGGAAGAAATTAGGACCAGCCAGAGATTCTTGGGAGCATGGCAGGGTATCAAGTTCCATCAATAAGGGAGAAAAGGCCAGACAAACCTCAATAGGGGATTAAAGGCTCTTGAAACCTCAGTTTACCCCCCTGGATAAGGATGAGGTCTCTTTCTTTCCAGGTACCATCACCCAGGGCAGGACTTTCATAGAAAGGCCTGTTTCAGCCACAACCTAAACTGTTCTCATTTTTCTCTTTTCTAAAAGCCACCTTTCAGCAGGCTACACCTGGCGGCCTGCACAAGGCAAAGCACCTTCCTGGCAAGGAGGCCAAGGGCCAGAAGCAGGCTGCATTCTCAGACACAGTGGAAAGGGAAGGAAGGGGAAGGGGGCTTGAAACCTAAGACACTGCATAGCAAATTCATCTCTACCCAATTCCAGCCTTTCTGTTGACTTACAGCCAACTGGAGTTTGAAAGTGTGGGGACAAACTGATGGGAGAGCTGAGGTTTGGGAGTCTGAGCTGCTTTGAGTGGTCAGTGAGCTCTATTTGCTCCAGAAGCTAATGAGGATGCAATAAAGACAACAAATAGAACCTTCTTTCCCTTCAAGGTGGTATAGGAATAGCCCAGGCTGGCTGTTTGTGGCTGGCTGGGTCAGGGACCAAACCATAAGTGAGCATTTTTGAATCAGACATGAGTTGGTTACCATTCAAAGTCTTGGAAGGGAGGCTGGGCATGGTGGCTCATGCCTGTAATCCCAGGACTTTGGGAGGCCGAGGCAGGCAGATCATTTGAGGCCAGGAGTTCAAGACCTGCCTGGCCAACATGGTGACACCCCGTCTCTACTAAAAATACAAAAAATTAGCCAGGTGTGGTGGTGCAGGCCTATAGTTCCAGCTACTCGGAGGCGGGAGGCTGAGGCAGGAGAATCGCTTGAACCTGGGAGGCAGAGGTCACAGTGAGCCAAGTTCGCATCACTGCACTCCAGCCTGGGCGACAGAGCGAGACTCCGTCTCAAAACAAAAACAAAAAACAAACAAACAAAAAAACCACCCAAAGTCTTGGAAGGGGAAATTCATCTCCTGGTTGAAGGATCTGGCATTCTGTGGACCGCCCAGCAACCCATTTATACGACCAATATTTATTGAGCGCCCACTCAGTGCCAAATGTTATGATGAAAAATTAAGATGCATTTTTCTATTTAAGGCATCTGCACATACTTTTGTGTTCTTTTAAAATTTCATATCTTGGTTACATCTTATATTGTAGTCTTTGGTTTTAAGGGCCTTGACAACTTTATGGAGGAAGAGAATCCTATGAATATTAAGCCCTATTTTCACTCAGGGAGCAGCCCTGCCACACTGTATCCTTTGCCCTGGTTGTTTTTCTTTATAGCATTTCTCATGACCTGGCAGAAATAGATTAGTCTATTTGCTTATTGTCTATTTTCCCTTTAGAACATAAGCTAATTATATTGGGTAGGGGCGGGGGTGCTTTTTAAAGTTGTGGTGGGATATCCATGGCTTAGAACAGTGCCTGGTCCTCAGCAGGCACTAAACTCCTTGCTAATGAATGAAATACTTTTCTCTCTAAATAAAACCACTTCTCACCTCAAGGCTCAAGTGTGTGTGTGTGTGTCTGTGTGTATATATTTTTTTTTCCGAGACAGAGTCTCACTCTGTCGCCCAGGCTGGAGCGCAGTGGTGCGACCTTGACTCACCGCAACCTCTGCTTCCTGGGTTCAAGCAATTCTCCTGCCTCAGCCTCCCGAGTAGCTGGGATTACAGGCATGTGCCACCACACCTGGCTACTTTTTGTATTTTTAGTAGACATGGGGTTTCACCATACTGGCCAGGCTGGTCTCGAACTCCTGACCACGTGATCTGCCCATTCTGGCCTCCCAAAGTGCTGGGATTACAGGTGTGAGCCCCCATGCCTGGCCCCAAGTGTATATTTTTAAGATTTTTTTTTTGAGATGGAGTCTCGCTCTTTCACCCAGGCCAGACTGCAGTGGCACAATCTTGGCTCACTGCAAGCTCTGCCTCCCGGGTTCATGCCATTCTCCTGCGTCAGCCTCCCGAGTAGCTGGGACTACAGGCTCCCGCCACCACGCCCGGCTAATTTTTTGTATTTTTAGTAGAGACGGGGTTTCACCGTGTTAGCCAAGATAGTCTCGATCTCCTGACCTTGTGATCTGCCCGCCTCGGCCTCCCAAAGTGCTGGGATTACAGGCGTGAGCCACCGCGCCCGGCCTATTTTTAAGATTTTAAAAACACATTATTATTAATATTATTTAATTTCAAAAGCAAAGGATATTGCATTGGGGATTATAGACGCTATGGCCTGGGTTTAAGATTTAGGCTAGAGAAAAGGCATAGTTGCCTATGACCCAAATCTTAGTTCCTTTGTAACCTATATCATCTAAGTTCAGCCTTTCATACCAGCGAAAATCTCTGTCTATGGTGATTTTTTTCAGGATTTGGGGTATTTTCCAGAATGTTCTGTCAGTCTTGCCTTTGAAGTTATAGCCACCAGACCATTGGTTCATTCTTTCACTTTCGTTGAAGCATATTAAATGAGTGTTTGCTAAGTGCCTGTTGCTGGGGATATATTAAGACAATCAACGCTGTCCCTACACTCAGTGAGTTTTGGTTTCTTGGGGGAGATTGGACATCTCTGTGACCAAAAGGCCATGTTTAATAAGTCTCTTGTGAACTGTGTAGAGCTCTGTGTGAGCTCAGAGGAAGGAGTGCTCACTTTGGGACTTTGAGTATCAGGGAAGGCTTCCTGGAGGAGCTAGCATATGAGTGAGACTTCAAAAAGCAGAGGAGAAGGTGGGTTGCCCAAGCCTAGGGAGCAGCCGTAGTGTAAAGGGCAGTGGAAGTCAACAAGATAGGCCCATAGAGGAAGGGAATCATCTATTTGGGGGACCATGCTGGAGGGTCTGGCCAGACCTAGATAGGTGATCCATAAGATATAGACCGTAGAAGTGGGCTGGAGCTGCTTTGGGAGGGCCTTGAGTACGAGACTACTTTGTTCCTTATCATAAAGGTAACAAGATGCCAAAACAAGTTTTGGAGCCAGGGATGCTCTGTATACAGTGGGATTTTAGAAAGATTATTCTTATGGTTATGTGTGGACTGCTGGGCTAAAACAAGAAGAAATTTGAGGGAGAGAAGTTTAGGGAGGGAGGGAGAGACAAATAAGAAACTTTGGATTATGGGCGATGTGGGAAGAAAGTACTGAAAAATGAATAGATTTACTTGAGTTTAGGAAGGGAAAGTCTTTGGGCTTTGGTGACCATGTGAGTGAGATGCAAGCTGGGTAGGGAAATGATTAGGGGGATTTGATGAGTGCCTTATGCCTCACTGACTGGAATAATGGCACCAATTGGCAGAAACATGAAAATTGTTTTGGAAATTTCTGTTGGGGCAAAGGAAAATCTGTTTGGGGTTTTGGCATGTAGAGCTGGAGGTGGTGGTGGGACATCTGGTGGACACATCCACCAGACCATTAGCAACTGGCTAGTCAGTGGGTGTCCCTTGCCCAGCTAGATCTATACCCTTAGAGATTAGCAAAAAATGCTGGCCAAAGGAATAGAGATTAGGCTGAAGCTGATTTTGAGATGTCTTGCTCACCTGATTCAGTAGAGTTAAGTATGCCCCATCTCGTCAGAATTTCCATAGTGGGCCTGTGTGCCTTACATCACCTTCTGTGAGTGTGTGATGTGGCCGAAGTCCAGCATCTTTACTAGCTAGGGTTCGGGCTTGTACCCAAATCTCCCTTAGGGTAGCTGGTCAACCTCTACCTCTCCCAGTGGTGGAATCTGGCCTCTGTTTCCTGAATCTCAGAGTTTGTGACAGGGGAGATGTTGGGATCCTCATGCATGCTCTCAGGGACTGTGACATTAACCTCTTTGGCTCAATCCAAGAAAGACCTTGTACTGGGACTTATGCCTCGGCAAACCCCTTCCTAATGATTTATAAAGGCAGAGGGTAGGACAGCCCTCACTCACCTTTTTTACTGCCACAAGGGCTGGTTTTATAACTTCTGTTCCCTTTCGGGGCTGATTTCCATCTTCCTTTCCACTTTATTTTTTCTGGATTTGGTATATTGGAAGCAGGCGCTGGGGCAAAGGTTGCTGATGGTTAATTGCCATGCCCAGCCCCTGGGCCCATCTCCCAGGCAGAAAGCTCAACCACGAGGAGGAAGGAATTACATCAGTTTGGGCAGTTCGGCACCTCTTAGAATCCTGCCAGGCAAAGCCCGTTCATTAAGATAAGGCCAATAGTCCAGTCCTGACAAACACCAGTTCTGGGTCCAGGCCGCGCGGGAGGGGTGGCAGCTTGGAAGATGATGCCAACATTTTCCGAGGGGCCTGGCCTGCCATTAGATGACTCTGCGTTGCCCAGCACCTCAGCCAGGAGGCAGGGACAGAGCTGCAGCCCTTATTAATTTTTTTCCTCTTGGGATAGGACTGTTTTGTCTTGGCACCAGGTCCACAGGAAAGCCTTCATTCATCCCTCCCTGTCTGTGATCTCATCAGCCAGAGCACAGCTTCAGCCAGGGAAGCAGGGCCCCAGAGCCTGAACCAGCTGTACCAGTTCATTGTCCCAGGCCACTGGCCTTGAAGTAAGACCTACTTGAGTTTAAGCCCTAGCTCCTCTGGGTCTCAGTCTACAATATGTAAAATGGAAGCAATAATTACAGCCTCACAGGCTCATTGTGAGGATTGAGGGAGGGAAAGTATGTAAAGCACTTAGCACAGTGCTCTAGCCCAATACATGGTAGTAATTGCTAATTGTTAATAGTGTGTTTTCTGGAGAGTTAGACAATCCGAACAGGGTGGGTTTGAGGCTTGAGGCCTCATCTTTCTAGTTGAGAGACTTTGGGAAACTTCATCTTGCTGAGTCTGTTTCCTCATTTAAAAAATGGGAATAACAGTACCTAACTCATGGGATTACTGTGAGGATGAAATTAAGCAGACCAAGTGTTTAGCACAATTGCCAGTGCATACAAAAGAACTTCGAAAAGTTCATAGAAAAATGGAATAAAAGATAAAATTAAAAAATATAAACTTTATTTCTCAACATAAGCTCCATCAAGGTCAAGACACTTTTTTTTTTTTTTTTTGAAACAGGCTTGCTCTGTCACCCAGTGGCATGATCTTGGCTCACTGCAACTTCCACCTCCCAGGTTCAAGCGGTTCTCAAGCTTCAGCCACCTGAGTAGCTGGGATTACAGGCACATGCCATCACATTCAGCTAATTTTTCTATATTTTTAGTAGAGACGGGGTTTCACCATGTTGGCCAGGCTAGTCTTGAATTCCTGGCCTCAAGTGATCTGCCTGCCCCGGGTCTCCCAAAGTGCTGAGATTACAGGTGTGAGCCACTGTGCTCAGCCAAGGCCAGGATACTTTTGTAACCATGATATCAGCCATTTATTTAGTACATCCCTAAAGAATTGAGGATCTGGGGATTTTAAGCATGTTAATGCAGTCTTTTTTACATTATTAACTGAAGAAAAATGGGTGCCTTTAAAGATATATATCTTTATATATATTTATATATAAAAATATATAATATATGATATATATTATAAAATATATGATATATAATTATATAAAATATATTTATATAAATATGATATATATATATAAATATATGATATATAATTATATATATCATATATATTATATTTATATAAATATATCATATATATTTGTATATCATATTTTTATAAATATTATATAAATATAATATATATTTATATAGAATATATTCATATATAAATATATTTTATATAAATATATATTTATATAATATTCATATATAAATATATTTTTTATATATATTTATATATGTATATATATATTTATATAATATTATATAAATAATTTATATATATAAAAAATATATATATTTTTTCGAGACAGAGTCTCGCTCTGTTGCCCAGGCTGGAGTGCAGTGGCACGATCTTGGCTCACTGCAAGCTCCGCCTCCCAGATTCACACCATTCTCCTGCCTCAGTCTCCCAAGTAGCTGGGACTACAGGTGCCTGCCACCACGCCCGGCTAAGTTTTTGTATTTTTAGTAGAGACAGGTTTTCACCGTGTTAGCCAGGATGGTTTCAATCTCCTGACCTCGTGATCCACCCGCCTCAGCCTCCCAAAGTGCTGGGATTACAGGTGTGAGCCACCGTACCCGGCCTAAAGATTTTTTAAGATTAGGAAACAAAAAGTCTTCAGAAGGAGCCAAATTGGGACTGTAAGGCAATGTCTAGTGATTTTCCACTGAAACTGTTGCAAAATTGCCCTTGTTTGATGAGAGAAATGAGCAGGAACTTTATCATGGTGGAAAGGTCTCTCTGGTGAAGGTTTACTGGGCATTTTTCCACTAAAGCTTTGCTAATCTTCTCAAAACACTCCATAATAAGCACATGTTATTATTCCTTAGCCCTCCAGAAAGTCAATAAGCAAAATGCCTAGAACAACCCACAAAATAGTTGCCATGATTTTTGCTCTTGACTGGTTCACTTTGCTTTGACTGGACCACTTCTATCTCTTGGTAGCCACTGCTTTGTCTTCAGGATTGTACTGGTAAAGCCAAGTTTCATTTTTGGTTACGATTCTTCTTCAAAAAAAAAAAAAATGCTTCAGGATCTTGATCCCACTTGTTTAAAATGTGTGAACTTTTGAAAGCTCTGTTCTTGTCAGCAGCTGACCTGGGCACAATGGTTTTGGCACCCACTGGGTGGAAAGTTAGCTCAACTTTAATTTTTCAGTCAGGATTGTGTAGGCCAAATCAGTTGAGATATCTGTGGTGCTGGCTATTGTTTCTGCTGTTAATCATTGATCCTTTTCAATCAGCACATGAACAAGATTACTTTTTTTCCTCACAAATTGATGTGGAGGGTCTGTTGCTGTGGGCTTCATCTTCAACATCATCATGTTTCTTCTTAAAATGGATTATCCATTTGTAAACTGCTGACTTCTTTTGGGGCTTTGTCCTTTTACACTTTTATAAAGCATCAATGATTCCACCATTTTTCCACCCAGGCTTCACCATAAATTTAGTATTTTTTATTGCTTCAATTTTGTAGAATATGTGTTCTGATAGGGACTCTCTTCAAACTGATTTCTTATCTCTCTTGGTGCTTCAAGCTAGATCCTGTTCAGACATGTTATAGCAAGTTAGAACAAATTTATTTTGGTGCAAACATTTATTTTATTTTTTTAGAGACAGGTGTCTCACTGTGCTGCCCAGGCTGGTCTCGAACTTCTGGGCTCAAGTGATCTGTCTACCTCAGCTTCCCAAAGTGCTGGGATTACAGGTATGGGCCACCATGCTTGGCCCTGTGGAAAAAAAAAAAATTGGAAATCCATGCATAGTTTTTTCATAATATGCATATTATAATATTATTCATAATTGGCATATGTAATATGTTACCCTTCCCACAAACCCCATTAATCCCTTCTCTGATCTTTATTGATTTGGGTACCTCTTACAATCCATCTTGCATTGTTCCTGTTTATGTCCATTTCCCTCAAAAATATAAACTGGGCCTCCTAGGCTCACTTTGTTTTCACCTTGAGGCATGTCTTACACATTATTTTTGTGTTCACACCCACAAATCCAATCCTAAAAGCACTGAAATTGGAAAGGATTACATTGCGTGCCGCATGGAGGCTGGTGCCTGTAATCCCAGGACTTTGAGGGGCTGAGGTGGGAAGATTGCCTGAAGTCAGGAGTTCTTTTTTGTTTTGTTTTGTTTGTTTTTAGACGGAGTCTCACTCTGTCGCCCAGGTTAGAGTGTAGTGGTGCTCACTGCAACCTCCGTCTCCTGGGTTCGAGCAATTTTCCTGCCTCAGCCTCCGGAGTAGCTAGGATTACAGGTGCCCACCACCATGCCCGGCTAATGTTTGTACTTTTAGTAGAGACGGGGTTTCACCATGTTGGCCAGGCTGGTCTCGAACTCCTGGCCTCAGGTGATTTGCCCGCCTTGGCCTCCCAAAGTGCTGCAGCGCCTGGCCGAAGTCAGGAGTTCTTGACCAGCCTGGGCAACATAGTAGACCCCGTCTCTTAAAAAGAAAAGAAAGGATTACCTTGTACATTATACAGCAAAAGTTCTTAAAATGTATCTCTTCCTTTAAGTTTCCACTCCCTATGTAAGTTGCCTATCCCTCTTTCCCTCCTTTTTGAGCTAGTATCCCCTCCAGCCTGCTTCCAAGTCCGCTAGGGAATACACACGCGTGCAAACACACATACACGTGTGTGTTTACGTACTAAAAATATATAAACATTAATAATGCAAGATGGGGGCCGGGCACTGTGGCTCACGCCTGTAATCCCAGCACTTTGGGAGGCCGAGGCGGGCAGATCACGAGGTCAGGAGTTCGAGACCAGCCTGGCCAACATGGTGAAACCCCGTCTCTACGAAAAATACAAAAATTAGCCGGGCGTGGTGGCAGGCGCCTGTAATCCCAGCTACTAGGGAGGCTGAGGCAGGAGAATCGCTTGAACCTGGGAGGCGGAGGTTGCAGTAAGCCGAGATCGCGCCACTGCACTCCAGCCTGGGCAACAAGAGCGAAACTCTGTCTCAAAAAAAAAAACCAACAACAACAAAAAAACAAGATGGATTGTAAGAGGTATATAGATACATACGACTCCATTTCTTGGGGGACCTGGAGGGGAGAAAGTCACACCCATACACACACGTACACGCATGTATACAAAAATGAATATATGCTCAGATATATACAATATATAAATGGTTAAACATAAATGCCCTTTGTGCCAACGAATCCATTCATTCATTCATCAAATATTTGAGCGTCCACTTTGCCTAGAACCAAGTTATCTGTTGGGAAGAGCAAGGCATAAGAGGTTCTAGCTCTCATGGAACTTAGAATTCTACTGGGGGAAGGTGAGAACAAATACAAAATGTAAGCAGTGGAAATGCTGTAAAAACAACACAGAGCTTTGTGAGAGTGACGTTAGAATGCTCCTGGTGTTCCATGGGGCGTTCGGGCAGAGGGAATGGACTCGGAGGTGAACTATGAGCCGACATTCATTTTATAAACGGGAACACAGACACACGGACACCTGAAGGGCCTTGGTGGCCGGAAAACCGAAGGCAGGTTCCCATCCGTCTTGGCACCACTCTCACGAATAACAGTTTCGGGGAACTGCACAAGCCAAATCCAGCCGGTCGCAGAGTCCCGGAGCGCCTGCGCAAGAGGACGCCGACAGCTTGACGTCAGCGCGCCGGACTCTGGCCCGCCCCCTGTGGCACCAGCCCCGCCCCGCCCCGCCCCGCACACCCGTGCGCTGCCGCGCATGCTCTGAGCCCCGCCTCCGTGCGTCACAGAATGGCCTCGGACACCCAGGCAGCCCCTGACGTGTCGGGGAGGAGCCGGGCGCGGAGGGGCGCGGAGGTACGCGGAGTGGAGCTCGGCGCTGCGGCGGGGAGCTGAGCCGAGCGGCTGGGCGGGCCTGGCCAGGCCAGCGGAGCGGAGACGTCGGTCGAGCGGCGGCGAACATGCGCTTTTGACACATTGGAGGTGAGCCTGCAGCGCGGGGCCGCTCCCTAAGGGGCTGCGCTGGGCCGGCAGCGCTGAGGCCTGCCCTTGGGGAGCCTTCCCGGCCCGGGGCCGTCTCTGAGGCTCCGCCGGGGCGGGCCGGGCCGGGTTCTGGGGCGGCCGGCCCGGGGGCAGCTGTTCCAACCGCTCTAACTGTCCCCTCCCTTCCCTGGTCCGACGTGTGGACCCCCAGGGGCGCCTGCAAGGGAACGATCCCGGTGGCCTCCGGAGGATGTGCCCCGTTCCGGATGGGGTGAGGGCTGGCGGTGACGGAGGCCGGGACGTGGCACCGTGGGCTGGGGCGCTGGCGGCGCAAGGAGTGGCCCAGTCGGAGGTGGCAGCGGCGCGCCCAGCCCGCCTCCTCCTACCTGCTCCCCGAAATTCCTTCATTTGCGAGGGTGGCTTGGAGCGGGGTTGCATTTTGATCTCTCAGTGCCTGTCTCCCATGGGGGTTGAGAGCGCGAGTAGCCCACGTTGGGCTCGGATTGGCGTTCTCCTGACTCCCGCCCGGAACTGCTAATCGTCCTCCCCCTGGAGTTCGGGAAAGTGTCACCAACGGGCTCGGGTTACTTGTGCTCGACTCTTTTCTTGCTGTAAGCCATGAGATGACCCTTTAAGTTTTGCAAAGGAGGTGAGAGTTCTGTCACTACTGATTATTACATTCTATTTACGTAGCACCTGTACACGTTACAGAACACTCTTCTTCCTATCTCTTTCGAACCGCATCACCTTGTGGTTGCAACTGATTATGTTATCGCTATTTCGATGGAGAAATGGAGCTGGGATGGGGGTAATTGATTTATACTTAGGTTCAACCAACTGGTGAGTGGCTTAGCTTGGATCATAATTTACATTTCTAGGCTCGGAGTTTTGGTTTCTTTTCTTGGGATTTTTATACCCTTCTCAGCTAGAAAACAAGGCAGAAAATGTGACTCGCCAAAGATATGCCAGAAGCTGGTAGATTACTTACTCAATTATTTTTGAGCAAACTCACCTAGGATAAAAACTGCTGCTCAGTCATGAGAAAAATCTTACTGTGAAGCTTGTTCAGGAGTTGCTGGTTAATTATTTTGTCTGATAAATTGTGTTGCTCATAATGTGCTTAAAAGATAGCGTAATGGCTTTGCTAAATCATGAAGTTGATGGGCACAATGCAGCGTTAAGTCATGGGCTGAAGAGAAGTAAAGGGAAACCAAGTGAAGTACTTCTTCTGAATTATTACTAAAATTATTGTTGTTTAAAATTAGAGTGCATGAGAAACAAAACCTTTGGCCAGCCCTGGTTAGAGATTGACTTGACTTGATCCAGATAGAAGTTGCTAAATCTTCTGAAGCTGTAGTTCTTTTGATTTTTTTAAATTAAATAAATTGAAGTTGGATAAGGAGCTTACAATAAGTAGGAACATTAGTAAAACTTAGATCTTGCTTTCATGACATCTGCAAAACAACTTATTTTTATTTTCATTTTAAACCATGCTGAGATAAATTTGGTTACTAAAGCTTAAAATTACTTCTGACGTAAGTTTCTGAGCACTCCATAAAGTAAAAAAGAAGTCTGATAGAATCAAAGAGAGACTGTGTTTATGATCAACTTTGAAGAGTTAAAAATTCTGTAAATGTCACCTTTGAGAGTAGTAGAATTTCAGTAAAAAGGCATGTATTACCAACAGTGAGTTCTGAAAGAACTCTTCCAACGTCATTAGTCCATTTTAGAACTGTTAACCAGAAACAATATCATTGAAAATAGATTTTCTTACCATTGTACAAAGAGTAATTTCCTTGTCAATAAAAGGCATTTTGGACAGGCTGTTTTAAACTCAAATAAGCTGATTGTTGCTAGATTTCTGAAGGTCATACACAGTATGATAATGCTTTACGTAAAAATTGTCATGCTTTTGAGACTCTGTCCATATTGAGATCTGGTATTAAAGAAAGATGGGGTGGGGGCGGGCAGAGAATAATAAATTTTTTTTTTTTTTTTTTGATGGAGTCTCCCTCTGTTGTCCAGGCTGGAGTGCAGTGGCACGATCTCGGCTCACTGCAGCCTCCACCTCCTGGGTTCAAGCGATTCTCCTGCCTCAGCCTCCTGAGTAGCTGGGATTACAGGCGCACGCCACGACACCCTGCTAATTTTTGTATTTTTAGTAGAGACGGGGTTTCACCATGTTGGTCAGGCTGGTCTCGAACTCCTCACCTCGTGATCCGCCCACATCAGCCTCCCAAAGTGCTGAGATTACAGGTGTGAGCCACCGTGCCCTGCCAATAACACATAATTATCTATCTTCATTCTAGCTTCAGAAAATTGTGGATGTACCATTAGTGCATTGTTTTAGCAGTATGTTTTCTATATTGGCTAACTTTCTATAGCCTGAATATCTCTAGTTACATAGTTTGAAATAACAGTGAACACATCCTCCCAGTGTAACTTGAAGCAAACTGAACAGACTATAAAACAGCCCCTGAAACTGTCGTTTGAGTATCTGCAGTGGTAGCAAATTTTATTATTTGTAAATAATCTGATTTTTATTTTTATTTTTTTGGAGGCAGGGTCTCATTTTGTCACCCAGGCTGGAGTGCAGTGGAGTGATTACAGCTTACTGCAGCCTCAACTTCCTGGACTCAAGCGATCCTCCCACCACAGTCTCACGAGTAGCTGGGACCACAGGTGCATGCCACCACACCCAGCTCATTTTTGTATTTTTGTTAGAGATGGGGTTTCAGCATGTTGTCCAGGCTGGCCTTGAACTTCCAGGCTCAAGTGACATTCCCACCTCGGCCTCCCAAGTGCTGGGATTAATATGCATGAGCCACCATGCCTGGCCAGAATCTGATTTTTAAAAAGAGTAAATCTGATGGGTAAAAGTAGGGCAATAGAACTGGATAATACCAGTTAGGAAGCAATAAATATGAGGTGTGACCACAAAGTAAGAAGTTTTTGCTTTGTTCTTTTTTTTTTTTGAGACGGAGTCTCGCTCTGTCACCAAGGCTGGAGTGCAGTGGCGCGATCTCGGCTCACTGCAAGTTCCGCCTCCCGGGTTCACGCCATTCTCCTGCCTCAGCCTCCCGAGTAGCTGGGACTGCAGGCACCCGCCACCACGCCCGGCTAGTTTTTTGTATTTTTAGTAGAGATGGGGTTTCATCGTGTTAGCCAGGATGGTCTCAATCTCCTGACCTCATAATCCGCCTGCCTCGGCCTCCCAAAGTGTTGGGATTACAGGCGTGAGCCACCGTGCCCGGCCTTTTTTTTTTTTTTCCTTTTCTTTGAGATAGAATCTCGCCCTGTCGCCCAGGCTGGAGTGCAGTGGCCAATGTCGGCTCATTGCAACCTCCTCCTCCCGGGTTTGAGCGATTCTCCTGCCTCAGCCTCCTGAGTAGCTGGGATTACCGGTGCCGGCCACCACACCCAGCTAATTTTTTTTCTTTTTTCCATATTTTCAGTAGAGACGAGGTTTCACCATGTTGGCCAGGCTGGTCTTGAACTCCTAACCTCAAGTGATCCGCCTGCCTCAGCCTCCCAAAGTGCTAGGATTATAGGCATGAGCCGCCGCGCCTGGCCTGCTTTGTTCGCCTGCTTTGTTCTTAATGTGGCTCATAAAGGCTATTCCAAAAAAGTTTTGGAAACGTTTTTCAGCAATGGTGATATCACTGGAATATGCATATAGCTTCCTGAAATGATCAATTTTAAAGAATCATTTGCATGTTTTAAATTTTGAAGCCTGTTTACTTTGTGGTCATACTTGAAAGGTCTGCTATTGAACTACCAATTTTTAATAGCTTGATGAACATTTATGTTTTTACTATGTGCCAGGTTCTGTCCTAAGTACTTTACAAATATTAGCTCACTTCATAAGCTCATTTTAGTGATTATCCCCATTTTACAGGTGAGGAAATGGGGCACTGAGTCGTTAAGTCACTTGCCCAAGGTCACCCAAGTAGTTAGTAGATACATCAGTAGCGAGTCTGAACTTCCAGGTCTGACTTCAAACTTGGGCAGTTTGGCTTCATGGTCTGGGCTCTTAACCACTATGCTATGCTGCTCCTATGACTTATTCTTGGTTAAATGTTTTAAATTGGTTTGATCTGGAAGAGATGATGGTCCTTTTAGTAAATGATATCCAACATAGGTTATAATACTGTTAGAGGGGCCAATAAGTGGGTTATGAAAATAGCCTATTGATTAGAAAAGTTGTGGTCAACATTCAATTCACATGAGATTCAGCAAGAAAATAAAGAATGTGGCCAGGCGCGGTGGCTCACGCCTATAATCCCAGCACTTTGGGAGACCGAGGAGGGCAGATCACGAGGTCAGGAGTTCGAGACCAGCCTGGCCAACATGGTGAAACCCTATCTCTACTAAAAATACAAAAATTAGCCAGGTATGGTGGTGGGTGCCTGTAATCCCAGCTACTTAGGAGGCCGAGGCAGGAGAATTGCTTGAACCTGGGAGTTGCAGTGAACTAGGATTGTGACACTGCACTCTAGCCTGGGCAACAGAATGAGACTCCATCTCAAAAAAAAAAAAAAAAAAAGAAAATAAAGAATGTGTGTGAAGTAAAATAATTTTGCTAGAATTATTTGACACTGAATGTAAGTAATTGGACAGAGAGGATGCAAGGGCTAGAACTAGATTCTCAAAAAGTTTCATGCAAAAGGCTATTTAAAACCTGAGTTATCAGGGGACACTCATGGAAAAGTTGGTGTTGTATTAAGAATATGTCCCTGTTCAAGAACCAAAAATCAGAGACAAATGGATACTCGCAGTACATCCAGAGGGGTAAACAATGCTATTCCTCAGGGATTACTACTTAACTAGGCGCCCTTCAAAGCATTAACTGCTAGTAAGTCCTCTGATACTATATAAATGGGTCATAACCAACAAAAAATACCCCCACATGGAAATGTTTTGAAGTGGACTCCTGAATAACATTTACAGATTCAAAACAATCCTAACTGTTTTCGTAGAAGAATTGGCTCCACATTCAAACACCTTCAAATAAATGTTAGATGCCAAGGAAGGTATCTAACAGTCATTAGGAACTTTCATAATGATACCGGTTCATGGGCCACACTATTAGCAATATCATCAAATGCTGTACAGTAACAGAAAGAGTACTGAAAACTCAAAAGAAAAATGATCCGACCAGTGAATAAAATGTTCAGTACAGAAGCAGCACTAGGCACTCAGCCCCCAGAAAGGCAGATAGGTTATCTAGGGGCAATACAAAGCATGACAAAATATTTAAGGGACTGGGATGGCTGCCAAATCATTATAGGCTAAAAAGGCAAGAAATAATCACTTTGGGAAGACCAAGGCTGAGAGGTATTATCATCAAAGGCTACAAAACCAGAGGGGACATAAAAAAGGAGAATATAATTTTGTTCGCCAAATCCTGGAACCTTCCAAGAGAGCAGCACTTGGGACTCAGGGCAAAGCTAAGACCAAAAACAGGAAGTTCATCGATGGCTATAAAGTTATGGAACTTATCCCAGTTGCTTCAAATAAGATAAAATCAATACATTACAAGTTTTAGACTTGAAATCATTAACTTACAGAATGCTTTATATAAGGATCAGGACTTTCTTCTATTGCTTTTTTTATTTTCCTGAGCTTTTAAATTGCTCTTTTTTTTAGTGACAGTAGAGTAACATGTCTTCACCACAACCTCAAATATATCTAGCTTCTCACTCGTGCTCTATGCTATCTGTTCTATGGGATTCCTTATTTTTCTTGGTGTCATCCGTCTGAAGCATTCTATGGGCCTGATGGACTAGGCTTCATTCTGGGACTTTTCATTGCAGCCTAGGTTGGAGCCCCTATTTCCTGCATCCCATGCTGTCCAGGTCATGGTTTTCTCCCTTCTTTTGTACTTGTCTCAGGAAGTGTGTAGGAGGTAGCCCTCCTGACCTTTTTTTTTTAAGTCTTTGTCTAGTACCTTCTGAGTTCTTGTATAAGAAAAAATCTCATTTCCTGAATTGTCTCTTTCCTCTCAGTTCAGTAGGTCCTAAAATTTTCTTATTCATGCTACTGGGTTTTCTTACTTGTCAGATGGCTCTTGGTTGTCCATTTATGTTTCAGGGCCGGATAATGATGATTTGAGGTAGCTAGTGTGCAGTGGTTATCTCTAAGGTTCTTCCCAATAAATCCCATCAACTCCCTATTCTTTGATGTGGAGCCTGTACTGAGCCTATGTCGGTGACTGAATGTGGCTGCCCATGTATCGGATTAATAATTTTGTCTGACTGATAATGATAGGTTTTCTAATATTGATTTAATATATGGTGGTACATAGTGAGGTGGAAGTAAACTACCCACACATCTTTTTGCTTACTCCATTCCTGAAGTAGGAATTCAGATGTTAATAAAGTGGTACTTTGAAAGTCAAGAGGGAATATTGAAAGGATGATTATAAATCAGTTCACATATTTATTTATTTATTTTCGAGACAGGGTCTTGCTGTGTTGCCCAGGCTGGAGTGCAGTGGCACAGTCATGGCTCACTGCAGCCTCAAAGTCATGGCTTACTGCAGCCTCGCTGCTTCTGGGCTCAAGCAATCCTCCTGCCTCAGCCTCCCCATGTGTTGGGATTACAGGCATGAGCCACCGTGTCCAGCCTCAATTCAAATATTTATTGAACTTCCACTGTGTTCTATGTTTGATGATGTGGAGAGATTTAACCGTTCATTCCTTTAAAAAGATTTTTTTTTTCTAAACCTTCCTGAGTGGCTTGTGCTAGATAAACTCCAAGTTCTCTGCATCTCCAGGTTTTTATTAATTTACTTTTTTTTTTTTTTTTTTTTTTTAGACGGAGTCTCGCTCTGTCGCCCAGGCTGGAGTGCAGTGGCGCGATCTCGGCTCACTGCAAGCTCTGCCTCCCGGGTTCACACCATTCTCCTGCCTTAGCCTTCCGAGTAGGTGGGACTACAGGCGCCTGCCACCATGCCCGGCTAATTTTTTGTATTTTTAGTAGAGACGGGGTTTCACCGTGTTAGCTAGGATGGTCTCGATCTCCTGACCTCGTGATCCGCCTGCCTCGGCCTCCCAAAGTGCTGGGATTACAGGCGTAAGCCACCACACCCAGCCTATTAATTTACTTTTAAAGCTGGTCTTGAGTTCTTGCTGCCTAGTATGGAATAGGTTGAATCAATTATGGTTTAATTCAGTAAATATTATTGAGTATCCACTATTGTGCAGGCATTGGGCTGAGATGGAAATAAGTAAGCCAGCCTAACAGGCTACACAAAGGTGTAAGCAAATGCATTGCCCTGTGGTAATGATATCAGTGAAAGCATGTGTGGGGTACAGAGGTAGCAAAGAAAGCAAGAGATTTTAATGCTGTCCAGTTGAGGGCAAGAAAACCTCTCTGGAAAAGATGACAGTTAGGTTTTAAGGATAAATAGAAGTTTTCCTATTTAGGGGAGCCACTCCAGGTAGAGAAAACCTGGAGTAGTTTTCCAGACCTGAAAGAGCATGGTGTGTTAAGACAGTTTCAAACAGTACTGCCGGAATATAGAGTGGGGTGCTTGGGGAGGGGGTGCTAGGAAACGGTAGGCATGCCTCTAGAGTGGGCCTGACGATCAATTGGGAATTGTAGGTAGCCAGTCCAAATGTTAGTTAATTAAATCGCTTTTTTCCCCTCTCTGAATGCCTTGGGAGAAGAACCAGGATGAGAGAGAGAACATTGAAGTTGGAGATTAGTGGACTTTTGGAAGGAAGCTTTGGACTTAAAAGATGATTAATAGGAAGTTTTTAGAGATTTGATAATAGTAAATTATTGGGAATGTGGTGCCTGATTTTCTAGTAGGGTCACCTGGCATAAGATGTTCCAAGCAGATGTTTTGAAGCAGTTGTATACCTGGGAAGGGCAGCATGCATGCGTAGCAGCTTCTCTGACAATAAGCTTCTGTCTCCTGATTCCCAGAAGACCACGTGGCCTTAAACCAACTGCTGCAACTCTGTGTGCAGGATGATTCTGTGGGCTCAAGTCACCCAGCACCTATGCTGCAACCAAAAGTGCCTCCTGTCGCTTTGTATCAAAGGACCTTTGTCATGATCTCATTCACAATATTGGTGGTCCCTGAGAGTGGAGCAGTGGAGTGATTGACGTGCCTGAGTTTGAAGAGAGTTAACCACTGGAATCTCTCATGTTTTATTCCCTCCAAAATGCTGCAGTTCAGTGTTGTCCCAGATTTTATGCTTTTGCTTAGATTTCTCTGTTCTCTAAGTTGTTAACAGTTTGTCTTTAATATTTCCCAGGCTTTCTTGATCATGGATAGTGAAGATATACCAGATTTTTCAAGTTTAAAGGAGGAAACTGCTTATTGGAAGGAACTTTCCTTGAAGTACAAGCAAAGGTAATGTTGGAAAGCACACTGAAAGTAGTGGAGGGCATTTGGAATACACCATGTCTTGTTTGTGCATTTTTCTTTTTAACATAAAGCTAAATTTGGAATTGCAGATTTAGGATTCTAGGATTGAGATTCTACAAACAGTCACCACATGGGTTGTGTTTAAATAGTATAAACATGCCATAAGTCTTTATATTGTTCAAATTATTAAAATAGTAGGAAAACTGTCATTTATGGTTTCTTCTGATCATTGCCTCTTCTATGCTTTTTAGTAGGTGGGGCCATCTTTGGCCTGCTTTACGTGCACTGATTCTGCCTCATCATTTTGGTCATTTGGAGATTCTGATAAGCTGTCTAGGGCTCCATAGAACAGACTTTACGTTCTCCTCAGGCAGGCATGATCAGTGTCTGGAGCCAGCAAAGCTTTGAGGGAGGGGGAGAAGCTTCAGGGGTATGGAATGTTTTATAAAATTTCAATTATTTGGTTGGGAGAACTTTCAGGTAACAACCTTTTAAGCACCAAAACTTGTCTCGAATTTCTTTTTTAAAAATGGGATCTTGCTAAATAAAATATTCATACATTTTCCTATTTTGGTTAACAGAGTTTACTAAGTCTTATCAAACCTTTTACTGCCCTTTCATTATTATCACCGAAGTCAGTTATTCTATTGTGCCAGTGGATATGAAAGGTGTGTATCTATGGCAGGGTTCTTTTTTTTTTTTTTTTTTGAGACGGAGTCTTGCTCTGTTGCCCAGGCTGGAGTGCAGTGGCACAATCTTGGCTCACTGCAAGCTCCGCCTCCCGGGTTCACGCCATTCTCCTGCCTCAGCCTCCTGAGTAGCTGGGACTACAGGCGCCCACCACCACGCCCGGCTAACTTTTTGTATTTTTAGTAGAGACGGGGTTTCACTGTGTTAGCCAGGATGGTCTCGATCTCCTGACCTCGTGATTCGCCCGCCTCGGCCTCCCAAAGTGCTGGGATTACAGGCGTGAGCCACCGCGCCTGGTCCAGGTTCTTAATCTTTTTCTGTGTCATAGATGTCTTAATGGGCTGAGGTAGCCTATGGACTCCTCAGCATAGTATTTTTAAATGCATAGAATAATAGAATTACAAAGAAAATCAATTATATTGAAAAAAGTTATCTAAATATTAAACTAATTTATGGCATAGTAATATGTACTTCTCTATTAATGCATTAAATAAAAAAAGATAGAGAAGTGAATGTAATAACTACCTAATTTTGAAATAGTCATGAGAATAAATATATTTAGAGATACATGCAACAATTCTATTGTGATGTGAAAATATTTGTGATTTCTGTTGAATATGGTAGAAGGAAATGCCAAATTTGTTATTTTAATGAAAGTAAAAATGCATTTTTCTTGCATCTGAGTTCTGTGGTGGAAGAAGCTAATGGTATTGAGCCATGTAGCCTTACTTTTCATAAATATTGTAATCACTGACTTGTGGCTCCTTTTTGGGCTTGTCATTTTCATTGAACCCTGAATATATACAGTAAGAGATGCAAAACAGATTGTCTTTAGTATATTTTATGAGACCATTAGCATTCAAGCAAAAATTATCGAATTGCTATATAATCACCTCCAAGACGATCCTTGTGGTTCTTAGTGTAACTCATCTTTCCCACTTTGTTTCTGATTAGCTTCCAGGAAGCTCGGGATGAGCTAGTTGAATTCCAGGAAGGAAGCAGAGAATTAGAAGCAGAGTTGGAGGCACAATTAGTACAGGCTGAACAAAGAAACAGAGACTTGCAGGCTGATAACCAAAGACTGAAATATGAAGTGGAGGCATTAAAGGTAATTGCAGCAGTAGACGCTGGGGTCTAATGTGTTGGGTTTTATTAAAATGAGAAATATGTTTTTCAGGTGCTTAAGAGCAGCAGGCGACAAAAAATAGTTTGAAAAAAACGCTTAAAGTGAATTTTTGAATAAAATGTTTTCTTTTGTGGAACCAGGGGAAAAGGTGGTTTAGAGTTTAGGAGTTCACTTAGAAACTTTGTAGTTGTCACTTTTCTAGCTATAATGTTCCTAGCTATATTATATTATAGTTCCTATAATTTTCAAAAGCTGCCTGATTATTTGTTTTGACAGATAGGTTGCCTGATTCTGCAGTATGTTTACAATTATATTGATAGGGAATATGCATTTAGTTCATTATTGTTCATAGCCCTTTCAGTTTTGGAGTTTAGTTAGGGTTAAAAATTTCCCTTCTAAAAAGGAATTTTCAGGAGCAAAAGGATTCACCCCTTTCTCTGCCCTTCACCATCTACTGTAGCCACATGCTTGGGGGTGTTTAGTGTCTGGGGAGTGAGTGGGTTCTGGGAAGGCTGGGTGGGCAGGTAAAAGGTAGGGAATTTGAACTCTGTGCTTACCCTGGGCTGCATTTAGCCTGAAAACCCAGAGGTTTCCTCAACAAGTTTGGGGGTTTTGAGGCAAGGGTTTTTTATATTACTTCTTTTCAGAGAGATTTTATTGGGTTTCTTTCTGAGAGGAGAATGGTTGACAAAATTTAACATGAGTTTAGGCACTTAGAATGAATGTATCATTTAGCTGTTTTTAAAGTAATTGTTACAAGAGTGTGGGTAAATTCCTTGGGTTCCCACCCACCCTTTTAACTTGAGTTACCTCTTTATTAAAGAGGACTGTATATTAATGACATGTACTTTCCTATACTGATGCCCTCAGGAGAAGCTAGAGCATCAATATGCACAGAGCTATAAGCAGGTCTCAGTGTTAGAAGATGATTTAAGTCAGACTCGGGCCATTAAGGAGCAGTTGCATAAGTATGTGAGAGAGCTGGAGCAGGCCAACGACGACCTGGAGCGAGCCAAAAGGTAAACGAATGACTGCATTTTGTTAGAAAAAAACCACCTTGGTAATTAGTGATTAAAATCTTTATTAGGCTCTTCCCCTAGATCTTACTCCCGGAACATTTCCTGTTGGTGTTTCATGTCACCTGTAACACATCGGATAGAAAGGAACCCCAAATCCTCATCTCCCAGATAATGCCCTTCAAAGCTTTTTTCTTTCAATTTTTCTTTTTTCCTTCTTTCATATACTGCGGTTGATCCTATTGGTTTTGTTTTGTTTTGTTTTTTTGAGACAGGGTCTCGCATTGTTGCCCAGTCTGGAGTGCAGTGGCATGATCTCGGCTCACTGCAACCTCTGCCTCCCAGGTTCAAGCGATTCTTGTGCCTCAGCCTTCCAAGTAGCTGGGATTATAGGCGTGTGCCACAACACCCAGCTAATTTTTGTATTTTTAGTAGAGACGGGGTTTTGCCATGTTGGCCAGGCTGGTCTTGAATTCCTGGCATCAAGTGATCTGCCCGCCTTGGCCTCCCAAAGTGCTGGGATTATAGGCATGAGCCACTGCACCCAGCCTAAGTTTTGTGTATTTATTTATTTATTTTTTAAACTGTCTCATGCATTCCCCCATCTTCGCTCTGTGCTCTTAACACTTCCATACTTCCTGTAGGTCCTCACATCTTATACCTGGGTTCTGTAGTTATCCTCTAGCTGATATATCTTTATATTTCTATTCCCTTTTATTCTCTTTTGTTTTAATACTGACTGATGAATTTTCTTAAAATGTTGATCAGTTCAGATTTTCTGAACAACCTGCAGTGGCTTGCTATCACTGTTGCCAAACTTTTATGCATCTGTAATTAGTTGTTTCTTAACCATTCCAAACTTAATTCCTATTACTTTATAATTGTTTCCTGGTATTTCCTTCCTCAGTATTTATCCAGTGAGTCTTAAGTGACTGACATGATGCTGAACTTACAGATGCGGAGCTTCTCTGGTCACTGCCCTTGGGGGTGACAGACATGTACATTCACTATGTTAATAACCTAGTAAAAAAAAGTGGGCAAGCTGCTGCTCCAGGTCATAGAGGAGGCAGCAGCCAGATTGGTTGCGGAGGATAACCAATCAGAGGCTGAAGTGAAGTTACAAAGTGACACCCTATGCAAATGTCTGAGTGGTTGCAGAAAGCAAAGGGAATAGCCTCTGGTCCTTTTGTTACTTAGGTGTGGAAAGTTCGGGTTTTCCTTTCGATTTAGTTCTAGGAAGTCAGTGTGAATTGGCCTTAGGTTCCCTGACTTGGGACTTAATGTTTTAAACAAACTCTTACATATATTACAAGTTTTGAAAAGTTGTCTTTCCGAAAATGTGTAAACTTGATTGTATTGTGTTCAAAACACAGTGGAGATATAAATAGTATAACAAATAGCCTTTCTGTAGGGAATATTAAGGAATAGATGGGAATTTAAGAGAATATATTGCATATATTGCCCAACTGATAGAGACACTACGTGCCAGCAGTTGTCAGGAAGGGGCAAGATCATCTCTGAATGGGGCCAGGCTGGCTAGGTCAGGAAATGTCACGAGATCAACTGACAGTTTCCTTTTGTACTATCTGTTTGCACGTTATTTATTTAATTCATGTACTCTAATTTTTCTTTTTAGGGCAACAATAGTTTCACTGGAAGACTTTGAACAAAGGCTAAATCAGGCCATTGAACGAAATGCATTTTTAGAAAGTGAACTTGATGAAAAGGAATCTTTGTTGGTCTCTGTACAGAGGTTAAAGGATGAAGCAAGAGGTAAAATTTATAACTTAAAGAATACAATTGACCTTTGAACAACATGGGTTTGAATTGTGTGGGCCCACTTATACTCTGATTTTTTTTCAACCAAACGCGGATTAAAAATACCGTATTCACGGCATTCAAAACCCTGTATATGGAGGGCTGACTTTTCATATATACGGGCTGACTGTGGGACTTCAGTATGCGCCAATTTTGGTGTAGGTGGGGGGTCCTGGAACCAATCCCAATGTATACTGAGGGACAACTGTATTTATCCTCCCTTACCTTACTGTCCGTGTGCCAGAAGAAGCTTAGAGTCAACTTTTTTTGGAGATAGAGTCTGTCAATTTTGCCCAGGCTGGAGTGCAATGGCGCAATCTCAGCTCACTGCAAACTCCGCCTCCCAGGTTCAAACAATTCTCCTACCTCAGCCTCTTGAGTAGCTAGGATTACAGGCGCCCACCACCACGCCCAGCTGATTTTTGTATTTTTAGTAGAGACGGGGTTTCACCATATTGGCCAGGCTGATCTCGAACACCTGACCTCGTGATCCAGCCGCCTTGGCCTCCCAAAGTGCTGGGATTACAGATGTGAGCCACCACGCCCGGCCCCATCCAGCTAATTAAGAAAAAATTTTTTTTGTGGAGACGGTCTCAGTATGTTGGCCAGGCTGGTCTTGAACCCTTGGCCTTAAATGATCCTTCTGGTTCTGTCTCCCAAAATGTTGGGATTACGGGTGTGAGCCACTGTGCCTGGCTTCTTAATCATTTTAAAGTGTACAGTCCAGTAGTGTTAAGTATAGTCAAATTGTTGTGTAAACAAATTTTTAGAACTTTTTCATCTTGCAAAACTGAAACTCTACCTATTGAATAGCAACTACCCATTTTCCCTTCTCTTCAGCCCCTGGCAACCATAATTCTACTTTCTATGAGTTCAGCTACTTTAGATACCTCATGTAAGGGAGATTATACAGTATTTGTGACTGGTTTATTGCACTTAGCATAATGTCCTCAAGGTTTATCCATGTGTAGTATGTGACAAAATTTCCTTCTTTTTTAACGCTGAATGATATTCCATTGTATGTATTCATTTTCTTTATCTGTTCATCTGTGGATGGACATCAAGTTGCTCCCATCTCTTGCTATTGCGAATGATACCGCTGTGAACATGGGTGTGCAAATATTTTTGAGATCCTGTTTTGAATTCTTTTGGATACATACCCAAAAGGGGGATGACTTTGTTCCTTTTTTAACACAAGCAAATATTCTGTAGGTTAAATTGCATAATTGGAAAATATAACATTAATTTTGGGTTAAAAACTCGACATTGGCTGGGTGTGGTGGCTCACGCCTGCAATTCTAGCACTTTGGGAGGCTGAGGAGGGTGGATCATTTGAGGTTAGGAGTTCGAGACCAGCCTGACCAACATGGTGAAACCCCGTGTCTACTAAAAATACAAAAAAAAAATTAGCTGGGTGTGGTGGCGGGCATCTGTAATCCCAGCTACTTGGGAGGCTGAGGCAGGAGAATCACTTGAACCCAGGAGGTGGAGGTTGCAGTGAGCCGAGATTGCGTCACTGCACTCTAGCCTGGGCGACAGAGCAAGACTCCGTCTCAAAAAAGGAAAAACCTCCATATTTGAAAGCATGAGAAAAATTTAAACCATTCTGCATACTTCTTTTCTAAAACTAAATATTTCATAGTGATAATAGTTAATGCCAGCCCATTTAAAATTACAAAAATGCACTTAGTTGATTTTGCAGTAACCCCAAAACTACATCATTTGAAAATAAAAGCAAATGAGTTGGCGAAGAATATTTACTTTTGTGTGAATTGTACTGTGGACTCTGCACTGTTTCTTTTTGCATATGAGCATAAGTAACTTCTCTCAGGTTATAGCATTTTTAAATTCTAAAAGATCATTTAGACAGTAGTTTTGTCATTTTTATTCCCCTAGAAATGAAAGTTATAATTAAATAGGAAATTCTTTTTTGAGAAATAGTAATTTAGGAAGAAGACCTTTATGACATTTTAGATGTCACTTTTCTTGATATATTTGCTCCCTCTAGTGAGTATTCCTGCCCTTGTTTGCAATATTTTACAGATTTAAGGCAAGAACTAGCAGTTCGGGAAAGACAACAGGAAGTAACTAGGAAGTCGGCTCCTAGCTCTCCAACTCTAGACTGTGAAAAGATGGACTCCGCCGTCCAAGCGTCACTTTCTTTGCCAGCTACCCCTGTTGGTAAAGGAACGGAGAACACTTTTCCTTCACCGAAAGGTTTGTAATGTCCTTTCTTTTTGAGGCGATGTGTTAGATGATCAGCTTACGGGGGTTTGTTGCTGAAGGTGGTTGCTAAGGTTTAAAGAGTAATTTTAGTTTAAAAGTTGGTGAAGTCTAGCGCTATGTGAAACAGAAGAAGGAATTGTTTTCCTAGGCCACTAATACATAGGAAACAGTGAAATGATGGTTACATTTAAGATGAGGTTTTTAAAAGTTAAAGGTTTTTAAGGAAAGTTTATTTTTTGATGATAGCAATAGATTTTGCGATAGGCAGAAAATTTTAAAAACTCAGAAAAAAAAAGAAAATAAAAATCATGTTATCTTACCACTTACAGGCACCCACCATTAACATTTTGAGTTTTTTTTTTTCTGTTCTGTGCTTGTGTGTGTTTGTGCACATCTCTTTGTCACATGCAAATTTGGGGATCATATTTAAACACAGTTTTATTTCTTCCTTTTGCCACTTTCCATATCATGGGAGACCTGAGGCCTTTCTACATAGAATGTACAGAGAATCGTTAAGTTATCTTTCAGACTCACGTGAGTCCGGCTTGGATGGACATGACCATTCTGTTACATGCTTCAGGAGCTGCCATTTTCAAAAGCATTGTTTGGAGTAATTGATGATTGGCACATACAGAATACTCACATTGCCATCAGCCAGTGTGTCTTTTTAAATCCGGATAAGCAGAAAAACCACCTAGTAGCCACTAGATAGAACCTTAAAATGGAATCTTAAAGCTCTCAATTGAGATTTGTTTAGCTTTTGCAGCTCGCAGTTCATATTTCAGCTACTCTCATCCCCCCATGCTTTTTTTTCCACCCTATATTGAAACTGTCATCCCACCCTTTTTAAAGTATAGGGTTTTATCTTTTAGAATGCTGTGTGGGCAACTAGTACAGTGAGCTCTCTCTGTCTGCACTACTCAATAGTCACCAGCCCATGTGGCTATTTAAATTTATATTAAAATGAAATAAAATATAAAATTCAGTTTCTTGGTCACATTAACCACATTTCAAGTGCTCAGTAACCCTTGAGTAGGTAATTCAACTTGTCTTTGCCTTGTTATGAGATGATATTAGATAAGGTATGTGAAGGTGCTATATGGTTGTAAGGTGTTACTGATTGCGCTAGGTTTACTGCTGAGGACAAAGGGCAGGCAATAGATTATTAGCAGTCATCAGGAGCCCTCATGGTCAGTTTTTCAGAAGAGCCGCTTGTATATTTGAAGATTTCACAATTACACCTGAGGACTAACAAAGTTTTGCTTTTATGTTACTTATTAGAATTATGCAGATCTGAAAATCCTTTAGTTGAAGACGAATCAGAATAGTGAAAAGCCTCAGGTGAAGTGACACCCACAGGTGGTGCACATTTTTTTTTTAATAGCCCGTTAGAGTTTTCATTCAGGGACTTGGGGAGTCAAAAGGACATGGAGGCTGCTCTGGCACAGCACGAGATGTGCCAACCCTATGGCAGTAATATTTGCTTAATAGATATGTTTTTAGGCTGGAACCAATAGCATGAATTTTCACTGGCTAACCTAAAAGCTGCTGTGTACTAGATCACTGCAATTTCATTACAAGAAAGCACAGAGTTGTGAGCAGCAGCAGGTGGTCAGAGAAATCGGTAAGATCTTAGAGCTGATCTTTCTGAAGTGGTCTGTCTTTAATTGTATTTTACTTTTTACAATGTTTGTTTCCTTTTCTTTCTTTCTTTTTCTTTCTTCCTTTCTTTTCTTTTCTTTTTTTTTTTGACAGAGTTTTGCTTTTTTTGCCCAGGCTAGAGTGCAATGGTGCGATCTCGGCTCATTGCAAATTCCGCCTCCTGGGTTGAAGCGATTCTCCTGCTTTGGCCTCCCAAGTAGCTGGGATTACAGGTGTGTGCCACCACACCCAGCTAATTTTGTATTTTTAGTAGAAATGGGGTTTCACCATGTTGGTCAGGCCAGTCTCAAACTCCTGACCTCAGGTGATCCACCCACCTCAGCCTCCCAAAGTGCTGAGAGTACAGGCATGAGCCACCATGCCCAGACTATAATGTTTGCTTCTAAAAAGCATTTAAAGCAACTTACCATAAAAGCACAGATTTAATAACACCTAAAATATAAAATTTGAATAGGAAAAATGAGATCTAGAAATCCCTGCCAAGAACAGTACAGCAGTTTTTTATATCACGTTGAGCACCTGTTATGTGTCATGCATTATTCTGGATGCTGGGAGCACAGTGGTAAGACAAAGCCCCTACCTTCAGTGAGATTATATTCTAGAGGAGAAGGATAATAACAAAAAACCCACACAAGTATTTTCGTTGCTGATTAGCACTTTGTGGAAAACAAACATAAAAAATAATAGCTAACCTTTATTGAGTACTTACTACGTGCATTTTTAAAGTACATTAATTTAAACTTCACAACAACTTTATGAAGAGGTAGTTGTTATTTGCCCCCTTTTACATATGGGTAACTTAGCCAGTGGCTGAACTGGATTTGTATACAGTAGTTCAGCTCAAGAGCCCTTAATCATGATGTCATATTATCTCTTAAAAATTAAGAAATGTGCATGACTGAAAACCTTACTGAGTGTGGAAGAAGATATGGGTAAATATCATGGTAAATACTATGATTCTGAATGGGAAGACTTAATTTTCTTACAATATCCATTCTCCCCAAGTCAATCTATAATTTCAACTTCTAATAAAAATCCTAATAGGATTTAAAAAATTGATATGTTGATATTAAAATTATTCTGGAATAGTAAATGTGCAAGAACAGCTGAGAAAAATTTGAAATGGGCTAATAACAAGAAGGATCTTTGCCTTTTGAGATCTCAAAATATATTTTAACATTATAATAATTAAAGTAGCATACTTCTGATAGAATAGGCTAATAGTTCAATGGAACTGAAATATATTCATATATTTAGGGAATTTAATTTATAGTTATAGTGCTATTTCAGATGAGATGAGTTTTCCCTAAATGATACTAGGACAATTGGCTCTCCATTTGGAGGAAAAAATTTAGATATGTATCTTATAGACAACTATAATTTCTAGGTGAATTAAATGATCTAAATGTAAAAAAATTAGAAAAATACTAGGAGAAAGTATGGGAAACATTATGACATTAAGATGGAAAAGCCAAAGGTTCTCCTACCAAAACATAGTGTTTACGAGATAGAACGTCTATAAGAGAAAGGGTGAACATCCAGAATGTATAGAGTTCTTACAGATTGATTACAGGAAAGACAAACCAGTAGAGAAATGTACAAAGACTAAACAGCTGATTTTCAGAAGAGATTCAAATGACTAGTTACTATGGAAATAGAAACTAAAAAAGAAACTAAAAAACGTGACTCAAATTGTCAAAAAAAAAAAGATAATATCTAATATTATCGAGGGCACCACCGCATAGATTGCTGATATTAGCACAGGCTTTTTAGAGAGCATTTTGGCAGTGTCTGTTAAGGTGAAAAAAATGGGCGTATGCTCTGACCCAGCAGTTCTATTTTTAGGAATCTCTTTTCCAGAAATACTTGTCTAGATGTTTAAGGGTATATGTCCTTGTAGCATTATTTGTAATGGCGAAAAATTTGATATAATGTAAATATCCACCAATTGGAGAGTGGTTTAGCCTATTTATGGTATCTATACTTTATCCATAGTTTGAAGTAGTTTGTTGATATTGTATTGAGTGTTATACTACTTTGTAACATCAACAACAAAACCCAAATATAAAGGGAACTGCAAATGTAATCACTCAGCTTTTATTTTTCTCTAGCTATACCAAATGGTTTTGGTACCAGTCCACTAACTCCCTCTGCTAGGATATCAGCACTAAACATCGTGGGGGATCTCTTACGGAAAGTAGGGGTAAGTTTCAATTATTTATCACCAGGTGTTTCCACTGACAAGGTATTGAATTATTTCTTAATTTGAAGTGAGGGAAGAAAGAAAGGATACTTTCCTGTGGTAAAGGCTGTCATGAAGCTGAGAAGCAAAAGCATTCATTGACTAGCCAGAGGCTAGTCCAGATGACACTTCATGATGCCCCTGCAGAAGAGCCTGTACCTTGAGCTCTGAGGTTCCCACTGGGGCATTCTTCCCCATTCCTGTTTCAACAGCACGATGCCTCTGTCCTTGTCTAGAATACTTTGTCGAAGGCCTGCTGTGTGTCTTCTACCACCGTCATCCTGGTCTTTGCTGCTGTCTACCGTCTTCCTGTCATTCCCTTGTCTTGTGTTTGTGGGACTTTAACGTTTGGCTCATGGCATTACTCTCTAGTCTTAGTCTTGCCCACCTTATTGTTCCTTGGCCACCTCAACTTCAGTGCCTTCTCCTTGGTGTGAGCCTTGTATTCCAGAACAGTTTCGCTTCTGAAATATTAAACCCAGCCAGACGCGGTGGCTCATGCCTATAATCCCAGCACTTTGGGAGGCTGAGGAGGGTGGATCACCTGAGGTCAGGAGTTCGAGACCAGCCTGGCCAACATGGTGAAACCCCGTCTCTACTAAAAATACAAAAGTTAGTCGAGCATGGTGGCAGGTGCCTGTAATCCCAGCTACTTGGGAGGCTGAGGCAGGAGAATCGCTTGAACCCGGGAGGCGAAGGTTGCAGTGAGCCGAGATCGTGCCATTGCACTCCAGCCTGGGCAACAGACAGCAAGACTCCATCTCAAAAAAAAAAAAAAAAAAAAATTAAACCCGTTTTTCTGCTGAATCAGTGTTTTACTCTGTATCATACCTACTGTTTAACCTCATCAAGAGTATTACCCCATTTTTTAGTGTGTTTGTTTTTATCAGCCATCTCTTGCTTTCACTTCCTTTCTGTTCATCTGTGATCTCACACATCTCTTACTCTGTCACTGTTGACTTCATGGTCTCTGGCCACAAAGGAGATCTGCAGTCTCGGTTACTGGAAACAGTTGCAGAACCATGTGGATTTATGCCACTATCAAGTCAGCATTTCTAGCATTAGCTTCCTATTTCCCTTAGTGACTTTTACCTCTCCTTTTCAGTAATCAACCCTTGCCATTTCCCACTATCTACTACCCCCTTCACTTATTTTTGTGTGTGACACTTTCTAAAAAATGTAGAAATTGCATTATACTTTATCTAAAGCAGATATGGGAGGCCAAGACACAGGTCCTATGTTTGCCTGTTTCAGCTCATCATAGGGGTTATTTTCTAACCATCAGATTAAACCTGCATTTTAAGGTTAAAATACAAAGTAAAGTGCACAGGTCGTTCCTACAGTACATAGAGTAATCTTTCTTCACTCCCAAGATAATCATTTTAAAATTCTCTATGTTGGAGTATTTGTCTTTATAACTTGAAATCATGTGCTTGTTTTTCTGTTTATCTTGATTTACTCAACTTTAAGCAAAGAGATTTTTATTTTTTGTTCTTTTAAAAAAATTACTTTAACGTTCTTAAACTTTTGTTTCCGAATGTATTAGGTTATATCTTTTTATTTATTTTATTTTTTTCGAGAACGGAGTCTTGCTTTGTTGCCAAGGCTGGATGCAGCAGCACGATCTCAGCTCACTGCAACCTCTGCCTCCCAGGTTCAAGCGATTCTCCTGCCTCAGCCTCCTGAGTAGCTGGGATTACAGGCACGTGCCACCACGCCTGGCTAATTTTTGTATTTTTGGTAGAGACGGGGTTTCACCATGTTGGCCACGCTGGTCTCGAACTCCTGACTTCAGGTGATCTGCTTGCCTTGGCCTCCCAATGTGCTGGGATTACAGGCATGAGCCACCATGTCTGGCCAGTATTAGAACTATGTCTTAACTCTCTGTTCTCTCCCTTTCTTCCCCCCACACTCCCACTCTGCTTTCCTTTTCTGAGCCCTCTACTAGCTGTGTGAGCTCTCTGTTGGTTGGTTCTAAAAATGGAAAAGTAGTCAAACAGCATTTGTAACAATGCACAGAAGAGATGCTGGACTTTCAGATGGGTCTTTGTATTTGTGCCACTCAACAAATGTGTTTTGAGAATTTTGTTCTTTAATTTACTCAAAATCATACTGGGTTTTTAAATATTTCATATTGTAGCTGACTGTATGCTGCTTTCTTTTCCTAGCATTTCAGTTTCCCCTTCTTTCTTTTGAGTAGAAGAAACCTACACCTTTCTTTGCTCTCGTATCTTCTAGCTTCTTCTTCACACTCTTTGCGGGATGCCCTGATGGACTTCGAGGGCTGCTGCATTGTTGTCGCCCTCAAATTTCTCTCCATTTTACTCTTGGGTTAGTTCTGCGTATTCCTCAACCCCACGTTGTTGTCTGTCTTTGTTCCTTGTTTGTTTTGCTTTAGTACTTTAATTTATTCAGAAATGGTGCATGAAAGTTTAATTTGGCATCCTTGTATGGTTTACACATTCAGCTGACAATCTGTCTTCTAAGAGTTATCAAAATAATGACCTCCAAAAGTCATCAACACTTTGGGTCTGCTGCTGTCCACCAGCTGTGTTGGCTTTTATGAATATTTCATTTACACCTCTCTACACGACTTTGTTCACTTACTTGAACTGGAAGCCCTTCTCCACTCTTGCATGCCCTTCACAGAGAAAATCAAGGCCATTTGTTTTAAGCTTCTTTGATTTCCTTTCTCATCTTCTGTTATTACCCTCCTATTATTACCTCTATTTGTAGCCATTCCTCCTTTTTGTCCCAGTGGTAAAAGTGCAAATTCCTGCCTGTGGCTAATTTTGTCCATCTGTGCTTTGGATCTCATTTCTTCCAACCCTTAAATCTTTATTGCTCCTGTATCTTCAGCCTTTTACTATATATGCGTTAATATTTATGTATAATGTTTATGTATTACACATTATATGTTATGTATTATACATGTATACTTTGATATTTCTGTATTACATGTTATCCATATAAATATATGTAATACTTATGTGGTACATATTACATACTTCAAAGCTTCTTGAAAGCATGTCCCCGTTTATTGTTAGCATTTTGACTGCATGCACACTCCCCAGACACTTCAGCCTGGGCTCTCTCCCCTGCTTATGCCGCTAAAACTGCTCACTGGTGATCTCAGTGCTGTCAAATCCAGTGGATGCTGTTCTGTCCTAATTTTACTTGAAGCATTCAACACTGACTTTTTTTTCTTAATGCCCCTTTTCTCTGCTTCTCTGATGCTGTTTCATGGCTGCTCCCAACTTTCTTTCCATTCCTCTTAGTCATCTTGTTGGGTCTTCATCTGCTCACCCTTTTGATAGTGGTTTTACTCAGAGTTCTGTCCTTGATTTTCTGATGTTCTTAATCACAACCATAGTTTCATCCACCCCTGGGTGTGGATGTCTTTCAAATCTTAATCTCTAGACCACCCTTTCCCCCCTCAAAAGACCTGGTGCTCGTGCTTGGATGTCTCACTGATGTCTCAGACATAAGTTGTGCCTGCTGTGTGATAGATACTCAATATGTATTTGAATGAATGAACACATGTCTTGAATATAGGAATTGAATAGCTCTCAATTTCTACTGTGTGTGTGTAGCTTTAATAAGCTGCTGAATTATTGCCGAATTATGCTTATTCAGAGTCTGTCTTACAAGGTCATTACCTCTCTTTTTTCTGTTGTCATTTTAGTAGGTCATTGTACTTTTGTCATAGGAAAGAAGGAGAAGAAAAAAGTTTGTCTGTTTTTGTTGCTGTTTCTTTTTTTTGAGACAGAGTCTCACTCTGTCGCCCAGGCTGGAGTGCAGTGGTGCTATCAAGGCTCACGGCAATCTCTGCTTCCTGGGTTCCAATGATTCTTGTGCCTTAGCCTCCTGCGTAGCTGGGATTACAGGTGCATGCCACCACACCCAGCTAATTTTTTTATTTTTTCTTTAGTAGAGACAGGGTTTCACTATGTTGGCCAAGCTGGTCTCGAACTCATGGCCTCAAGTGATCCACCTGCCTCGGCCTCCTAAAGTGCTGGGATTACAGGAATGAGCCACTGCGCCCAACCATTGTTGCTGGTTGCTGATTTCAGGACCATTGTTGCTGGTTTCTGAATAGCTCTTATTGAAATGTAGGGGGAAGAGGTCCAAATGGATTCTCAAAGTGAAGTATATGTTACCTGTGGATTTAATTTAGCTGTGCATTCCCAGTCCTTTACTGTCGTGGATAATAGACATGAATTGTGTATATATATATTTTGCCATGGATATAGTATTTTTCTTTTTGGAGGAGGGGTTTGATTTGGGCAAAGTGTTTATGGGAGAGAGACAGTTGGTGATGTCTGAGTGTGTGGAAATACATGAGAAACGCCTGATCTCTTCATGTCATCTGTGTTGGTAGAGCCTGGTGCTTGCCAGGTGTCGTGGTGACAGGTGCAGAACAAGGGTGCCCAGTTTAGAGGTAAATGCTAAAAGGCCAGTGTCATTTGCGGGTGAATTATTTAATTACAGACAAAGGGTATCAGTTAAACATTTTACAGAGTGCTGTCAGAAATAAAATAGCTTTTAATTTCATGTAAAGTGTTGTAAATGTTCTCATTCATTCTCGTGCAGTAGAAAAAATGAAGAACCTAGAGAAAGAATTGGCTGCCCTAAAAAAAATTCTCAAGTGATATTTTTGGGTTTTTTAATAGTGCTTGCTTCCAAAACACACCCTGCCCTCCAACACCAACCAACAGTCTACAGCTTAGAAACGAGCAATGGATAGGGTCAAGAGACCTGGGATCTGCTGTTCCACCTTCCGTGCCACACTTTTTTTAGTTGTAAGGGGAAGATTTTATGTATTTCCTTCAGTAACACTAAGAGGAAAAAATAAAATATTCTGAGGTCATTAGAAAGGGAGCATAAGTATTCCCCCTTTTTATTAGAAAGTTGATTGATTATGGCTGAACTAACCACCATTATCAACTGAGATGAGTAAGTTTTGAGGCTTGAAATAGAAATGGTTTGAAATGCAAATTTTTATGTGCAGCTACTGTTTTGACAACCATATCATTCCTTCTTCTTTTTTGTAGGCTTTAGAATCCAAATTAGCAGCTTGCAGGAATTTTGCAAAGGACCAAGCATCACGAAAATCCTATATTTCAGGGAATGTTAACTGTGGGGTGCTGAATGGCAATGGCACAAAGTTCTCTCGATCAGGGCATACATCTTTCTTCGACAAAGGGTAAGTACTGAATGTTTTAAGTGATAATTTTTTGAGTAGTAAAGTGACAGATTATTAAGTGAGCATAATGAAGCCTTGAAAAGGTAAACTCAGCTTGACAAACCTGCCTGAAGCCTGTTATCATTCTAATCTTAGGGGACATGATGTCTGTTGTTGTCCTCTAGTCCCCATGGAGTCTGTTGCCCCAGGAACCCTGAATCTGAGGCTTCTGTCCTGGGAAGCAGACTCTTGAAAGGCGGCAGTGTGAGGCTCTGGTGAGTCAAAATGAATGTGATAAGGTCCCTGTTCCCCAGGTGCTTACAGGCAAATATTTTTTCGGGGTAGAAGGGAGCATCACAATTAAATATATGCAAACTCTGCAACAGACATCCCCTGTGACAATTTTAAGAAATATAAAGCCCTGAAGTACTTAGGCACTGGATCAAATATAGTTTAGGAGATACAACTTTTGTATAAAGTTAAGGCTTTTTTGAAGATTGAAATAAAATTATCTTAAGGTTGAAGCATCCTTAATGCAAAAAATTTCAGTTAGTATAGAAGTATATGAACTAAAAAGTCATGGTTTCCTGCCTTCACACTATTTCTGCATTCCTTACAGTTATTCCAAGGCATGTCAAATCATATTTTCATGCATCTGCTCTAAGTTGTTTATAACACAGTTACAGGATTATACTTTAAATATTGCTTTGCAATGTGCCTATCATGACTTCTATTGCCATTATCTTTCCATGTCATTTATATTATTCTACCTCAGTTTACTTATTTATTTTTAAATACTACATGGTAATACATGGTTGTACAAGTATGCCTTAATATAGGTCACTATTAGGACCTGTGGCCTGGGATGCTTATGTGTTGCCTAAGGTAGTTGTTATTGAAACAGCCAACAGGCACCTATGATCCTTGGCCACTGTCTCTGCTTTGAGTCATAGAGGTAATTCTTGCTTGTTTTTCTCTGAAAGCAGAGCAGGTACAACTCTAGAAACGTTCACAATTTCTGAAAGCAGCTGGTATTTTCTGCCTTCCTCAATAATTATGGCACATGTATAAAGGAGCAGAGTCGACACACAGTGCACTCTGAATAGGCTCTTGTAGTGGAGTGTTTTGGTTGATCTGTGTCCCTAATTTTACCCTGCAGTATATACATTTCATTAAGGATTTTGTATTAAAAGCACATTCTAAAACTTCACTATACAAATTAGAACTTTATTCTTTCTTAAAAAATTTTTTTAAATAATTTTTTTTTTTCTTTTGAAGAGATGGGGTCTCACTCTGTTGCCTAGGCTGATCTCAAACTCCTGGGCTCAAGTGATCCTCCTGCCTCAGCCTCCCAAAGTGCTGGGATTGCCGCCGCACCCAGCTGAAATCAGAAGTTTATTCTAACCATTGGGTTTCCTCAGGTGGAGTAAATATAAAATTGATTTTCCTCAGTCTTAGGAGTTTCAGGCAGACTTGAGGCAGCCCTTGTTTTTATACTGGAATGATAAATGGAATGACTGGATGGTTTTACGTGAGAGTAGCCATTTCCCCTGAATGATATGGAGAAATTTTAGGGTAGTCTTCATAAATGTTGGAAGCAGTGCCTAATTATTTTTCCCTACAACTTATAATGATCCTCTACTAGAGTAGTTATTAGTGTCTCCTTGGAATCGTATTTCTTGATGGGCCGCAGGTGCCTTTCATGAGAGCAGGTGTGAACCATAAATGGATAGGTTGGACAGGTGCCTGTGCGTGTGGAAGCCTTTAAGGATAGTAACGAGGAGGGAAGGATGACACTGTCTGTTCAGAGTCGCTACTCCTGCCTGCCACTTGCCTCCCAAGACAGAGCACCAGGGCAGGGGTTGCCAAGAGGTGAACCTGCTGTCAGGGAGACGTGGGGACCTCAGGGTGAGCTGAAGCCAGGAACGGGCCTTGGGCACACTGACTGCACCCCTGCCCCTTGAGAGCATCCGAGATGTCAGTGTAGGCTTTACTTCCTGAGCTGAACCCAGAAATGTGCTGTGCTTCCCAATCGGAACAGTTGCAGATACTTAGTTTTGGTTTTAAATGATAGACATTTTACATTGTGCCTTTTCTATTAAGAAATATGCTTTTGTGGGCTGGCTGTTGTGTGAGTGTGTAGCTTATATGATAAGTGGATTGTGTATGCGCACTGAAATATTAACGTACTGTTGCTGGAGTTGTCTTTCTAGTTGCTGTATTCCTGAGGATAACTCTGTGGGTTTTGCTATGTTTTCACTTTCATGCCGCTTTGCTTCGATTCCGGCTTCTGGCCTGTCTGGCTTTTTACCTCTGGCTTTTCTTCTGCCGACCTGTTGACCAGATAAAAACCAAGATGTTGTGTAGCAGCCGCAAAAGGAAGGGCAGGATATCCCAGTTCCCAGGTCCATTATACACTCTGGCAGGTTAAAAAAACAAAAGCCTGTCTGTATAGAAGTGGAGAAGTATGGCTTGTAGTTTCAGCATGAGAAAAGCGCCCCATTTGAAAAAGCCCTCCACTGCAGAACCTGCCTGCCCTCCCTCTCACTCCTCAGGAGTCTGTAGCACCGTGGCGATGGCTCACTAGTGCCGCTAGAAACCTGTGGCAGGATCATTTGGGGGAGAGACGTCATCAAAGTAGGTTTGTGTGCGTGTGCATGTGTGCAGGTGTACATGTGTGCGGGTGTACATGTGTGCGGGTGTGCATGTGTTCACCTTCCCACCTGCTGAAACTTTAGATGCAGTGAAGCCTTCTCACATAAAACAATATACCTTAACTGGGCATACTGCTCTGTGGGATTCAAAATTATTTTGTAAATTCTGGTCACTTGAGGGCTTCTTGGAATCAGGATTTTGTCTCGTCTGGGAGCACTTCTGCCAGTTCCTGAAACATGGGCTGCCGTGCCTGCCTCCCAGGTGCCGAGCTGTTTCCTTCAACCATGGTCGCCCTTTGTCTCACCATCTGAAAGGACACACATTTCATGTGCAGTATGGTCACTTGGATTCTCTCAAAAACACTCTTTTTTCCCCATAACTTTATGTAGTTTCTTAGGTCACACGTGCTCTATTTTTGAAAGCCACTCTGAGTTCTTTTGGGCTGTGTGTAGGTGGGCGTGGACTAATTTCAGGGCGTGGTGTAGAAATAGTGTTTGTATTACTGTTTAATATGTTTTCCTTTCTTTTATTAGGCAAGAAAAAGTCATATTTCCCACGTTGTTCATGGGTAACTGAATTTGTTTGCTGTGCTCTTTTTCATTCTTTCTTAATCCTGGTGTGTGGTGGAAGACACATTAACAATCTGGTTTTACTAACTGCATGGGGCTGACTCAGCTTTAACCAACTTACAGCCCATCAGTGAGCTTTCACGGTCCTGTTCGACTTGACTATATGCCGTTATTAGTTCAGCTGTGAGAAACGAGAACAAATTAGTTGCAGTGGTCCTGGGGTGGCTGGGAGTAGCATGCCACGTGGCACGCCTGAGTTGGGCTAGGGCGCTGTAGTGTTGATTTCAGAGTCTGGCGATGGGGGTTTGGGGTCACTGTCAGGCCCTGGGATCACCTTTGACTGTCTTCCTGGGACTGGGGTTCTTCCCGTTACCCAGTTGCTTCTGTTTTCTCAAATCAGGCAGCAGTGTGAGCACTCCCTCACCTCTGCGCTCACGCATGGAGTCCCCAGTTAAAATGGAATGGTAGATGGGGACGTGTGTAAGATCTGCCTTACATTTCAGAACTGCTTTGCAGTTTGCAGAGCCCGGGCTGAGAACTGGAGCAGGCTGGAGCTGCTCTGAGCCCACACTCATCCACTGAAATAGGAGACTCAAGTGAGGCGTGTGCCTGCCTGCAGGCTCTTCTGGATAGCTTGAGCCCACCCTCCTGCCCTCTGCAGTGTCCTCATCCTTGCTGCTTTGACAGAGTTAATGTTTCCGTCCTTCATCTCAGCTGTTTTACATTTATTGTCCCGAGTAGCTTCTAAGTGTGCCTTGGCTCTTCCCCCTTTTCACTTCTTCCACTGACATTTTACAACTGACCTTAGCACTCTTTCTTAGCCGGATTCTCTATATTTCAGTCTCCTTAACTAGTCTTTGATGGTAAGATCATGCAATTTTATAGCTCTGGAACCTTTTTTTACATATGATTCCCAGATCTGTATCTTCAAGCCTGCCCCATCTCTCTTCCTTCAGTCCTGTCTCGTCCACTGGGACATTGCCCTGTGGCTCTTTGCTGCTCCCTGAAACTGAGTCTGTTGAATATAGAGAGTCTCTTCTCTTGAAAATCTTTTCCCCGTGCACAGCTTTGCAGGCCTCCGAAGGACTTCACCAGACCTGTCATCCCATCTAGAAGGACAGCTTTCTTCTCTCTCTGTTCTTTAACTTTCTACTTTTTGACTCAGGAGAGAGGCGCTAGGTGAGACCCTGGTGGATTGATGTTCTCTCTCTACTCCACCCACCTTCACATTAAGCATTCCATTTCTGTCCATATAGAAATTTACCGGTTCTCTCTTTATAGTCGGGGCTGCACCACTTACTTTTCCCATTAGAGCCGGCCTGCATTGGAGTGCCGAAGTGGTTGCTTCTGAGGGCTGCTAGGTGGCCTCTGACCAGGAGGAGACTAGAAAAGGGTCCTGGCCTGGGCATCTGGAGGCAGCTGTGGCCCCGACTTCCCCATCAATGGCTCACTAGGTGAGCCTAGGCTAATGGCTGGACCTTCTCTTGCTTTGGTTGCCTTGGCAGTGGAACAGTGGGATAAACCTGTTGTTCCTTACGGTCCACTTGAAAATGCCAGAATCCCATCCTCAACCTGCTCGAGGAGCCATCTCCTAGTTGCTGCTTTTGCACACCCTGTGTCCCAGGTGCCAGATTCTTCTTGGCATCCAACAGTGCTCCCTTTCTGCCGGGTTCCAGGGGCTGTCTGCAGTACAGGTTTGGGGACTTGCCTGCCACTGTGATGTGTGAAGCTGGGAATCTGAGGTTCACACGTGCTGAGAGCTGCGGCCATTTGTGGGGCCTGCCTGGTTATCCCTGAGGTTTCTAGGAGAAGCAGGTGTCAGGGACTCTGGGACTAGCCAGACAGATGGAGCCTATTATATGAAGTCTACCGTGGCAAATAGGATATGGCCTTGGCCCCAGAAGAGGCACAGGCCTGTGACCTTAGGAGAGTGGGAAGGATGGTTTCAAACTTGCAAATGTGTTGAAGCTCAAAAATCAGACCTCTCCTAACCCAGTGAGGAAAGAGACGATCCGGCTCTTTGTCGTTGAAGTAGGACAGTGTGCAACAGGGAGAAATGACATTTGTCAGAGCCTTTCTCCTGGGGCTCTTGGTCTCTGTATGCATGGTTGGAATTTAAACTCCACATATGTACTCTGAGTTTAGTTTCTTTAGACATGAACTTTGTTTCTTCCAAGTAGGCAGGGACTATTTGTCAAGTCTCTGCATGCCTGTTTCTCTGTGAGGTTATCCTCACTCTGTCAGTGTACGAAACAGCTGTCTCTGCAGGGAGTGTGTGTCGGCAATTTTTTTTTTTTTTTAAGGAGAACCTCTCTCCATGAGTCTGTATTCAGCTCCCTGGAGCCCTCTGATGAGTAGGTGGGGGCAGTAGTGGGCAGGTGTGGTGCAGTGTGGGCCCTTGTCGTAGTTGGCTTTATCTCCCAAATTGCTAGTGGGACAAATTTTCCTAGGAAGCTTTTCAAGGTGGAAAGGCTGAAGTGGCTCCTGAGAGAGGTTCCAGGCTGCACACTCCCTCCCCCTCTTGCTGCTTCTTGTGGCTGCGCTGCACGGTGTGTGAGGGGGACGCTGGGGGGGCTCCCTGTGTCGCTGGGCTCCGGGTGCTGGTCCTGGCTGCAGGCTGTTGGGTTGGGCTGGGCTGTCTGCACACGAGTCTGCGTTGAAAAGCCTACTCATCTGGCGTTGCTTGCTAAACAATTTTTAAAAAGTTATTTTTCTCCATCTTATTAAGATATTCATGTATTAATGCATTATATTTGGAAAATGTAAGGAGATTTGAAAAATGATTAAAAAAGGATAAAGTAGTAAACAAAATTCACCCACAGCCCAGAGGGGAGAAAAGTGACGATTCTTAAATTTTCTTTCTATGTTATATATGATCCTATGTACATATATGTTGGTGTGTGTATATATATGTGTGTGCATATATATAATGTGTGTATATATACATTTATTTATACACACTCCCCCTCTGCCCCTGCTTTGTGGATTTAGCTACATGGATAGTAATGTCTGTCTAAGGGGCTATAGTCTAGAATCTAGAATATATACTATTTGCTTTTTTTTCTTTCATATGATTGAATCTACAGAGTTCGGTAACCTGCATGTTTTTCCACTTAGTTACATTCTGAATATTTCCCATGCTATTAAAAAACTTGTGGAATGTGTTTTTAATGGCTGTGCAATATCTTATTGTTTAGTTGTACCATTATTTATTTAATTAGTTCCCTATTGCCAGGCATTTAGACCTGCTCTATGGGGGAAGAATCAGGACTGTGGCTTCCGTGGCCAGTGTGCGGCAGTTGCCAAATAGGTCATGTGGTCCTGGTTCCCCAGGATTCCCAAAGGCTCAATTCTCTAACCAGCTGGTGCTTTCCAGGCAGCCAGTGCCCCTTGGGCCATCAGGACCCTACAGCCTGCGAGGAATAGTTTTAGAAAGCAGATGAATTTCCTGTTGTGTGTGAGTGATTTTAAATGAGTTTGTTTTTCTTTTCCCCTTTCTTCCCTTCTGTGCTCTGGTTGCTCCCACAGGGCAGTAAACGGCTTTGACCCCGCTCCTCCTCCTCCTGGTCTGGGCTCCTCGCGTCCGTCGTCAGCGCCGGGTATGCTGCCTCTCAGTGTGTGAGTGCCCAGCCTCCAGGTGGGGGCTCCTGCCCTCCTCCAACAACCCAGGACACCCACGCCTCACCCCTCGGTGCCTGGGCCCAGCCCCGTGCCCCTCCGTCTGCCTCCGCACGGCTGGCAGAGGGCAGGCTGCATGCAGTGGCAGCTGCTGGGCCCTGCCCAGCCCCGGAACTCTGCGCGATATCAATACTGGCTATTTTCTCTTCTCGCCGTAGTGCCGTTGGTTTCACATGATTGCACTTTTGTGGGTCGCAAGGTGATACATACATGTATTACTTGGTCACTGGATGCAGAAGTACCCATTCATCACACCTGCCTCATAGCCCCCACTCTGCTGTACTGATAGGATTTAGTTGTGTTTAGGACATTGCAAATCTTCTAGAAGTTCTCCCCCAAATCAGGTCAATGTGTGCCCTCCTGAGCTCCCACCCAGGCATCTCCAGTCCTCATGATCATGTGTCCCCCAACTCCGCCCCTCATAGTTTGGGCCTCTTTCTGGCAAAGAGTCAGGAAGGTTACTGAATTAGGGAACATTTTCTGCACCTTCTGATTTTACTTAAGCAGCTACCATTCCATGGACTCGCCTCCCAGAGCAGCACAATGCCCGTCTGAGCCCCACGTGGCAGGAGCCTCTGGGACGGGGCGCACACAGGCCGAGCCTCTGTGCTGTCTCCTCCTCCGTGCGCTTCAGACTCGGGGTGAGGGAGGCGGGCAGCCTCTCGCCAGCCTTCCCGTCAGCCTTCCCGTCCTTCAGTTCAACGACATCTTTGGAGCATTTTTGTTTTCTCTTCCACGGGCCGTCCCGTTGTTAGGAAGGGTGAGTGGCTGGTTCCAGGGCGGGCCGGTGCCGGCTCCGGGGTGGACTGAACAGCGGCGGCTGTCCCTGTGCATCCTTTGATTACTCTCATGCTGCATTTACTGTTTACATTTGTTTTATTGTACATAGGTTTGTAAACATTATTGCCTGAGATATTTGTATATAACTTGGGCTTTGTAGCTTTTATTTATTCAGAACTCATACGGCATGTTAATGACTCTGATGGTGCCCTCCTCTGGGCAGCTGTATAGGATCACCATGTGGTTACAAAAAATACTTCCCCTCAAAAAAAGTCTTTTAATGTGGAAACAATAAATTTCACAGAAAAAAAGGATTGACGTTGCTTTATTCAGTCTCTGCCATCCCATGAGAGGAGAGCTGGGGCCCGTAAAGCCAGGTTCCAACGTCACTGCTGCTCTGACATGGGACACGCGACGGACGGACAGCAGCTGTGGAATGGGACAGAGATCAGGCAGCCTCTGGAGATGTCTTATGTGCGGAGCGGGCGTCCTCATGCTGTTTCTTGGCACTGGCTTCTGGGCTTGGCTGTGATTTCCAGGAGCAGTTTGAGAATGGCCTGGGACCCATGTAAAAATCTGAAAGGAAGGACCAGGATGTTGAGGGCGGAAGTTCACAAAGTCCCAGAGTAACTGGGATGGATCCGGGAGCTGGTCCTGCAGCTGTGCTGCCATTCATGACAGATGTTGTCATTCTGGGATAGAAGTCGCTTCGAACTGGCACTTCTCCTTATCCCTCAGGTTAGTGCTAGCAAGTGAGAGAAGGTGTCAGATATTTGGTAGCAAGACACATTGAAGAACGTGTAAACTGGGGGTCTGTGTGAATGCATCAGATTCTGAGCACTGTTTGCTTATAACAACAGAAACAGTATATTTTATAGTATTAAACTATAAATGAAAATGATGTGAATCAAAACCCTAAGAGACTTTGGGAGGCCGAGGCAGGCGGATCACAAGGTCAGGAGTTCTAGACCAGCCTGACCAACACAGTGAAACCCCGTCTCTACTAAAAATACAAAAATTAGCCAGGCATGGTGGCGGGCGCCTGTAGTCCCAGCTACTTGGGAGGCTGAGGCAGGAGAATCGCTTGAACCTGGGAGGTGGAGGTTGCAGTGAGCTGAGATCATGCCACTGCACTCCAGCCTTGGTGACAGAGCTAGACTCTGTCTCAAAAAAAACCAAAAAAACCCTGAGTGAATAAGAACTATTAAGTAGGATCCATTGTCAAACATTTCTCTATTAATCTATAGACAGGAATATCTGCTGTTAGTTCCTGGAGATTTTGTCCTGAGCTGAGTCTCCAAGGACACTCACAGTTGGTGTGTGCTGTGTTCGGCTGAGCTGCAGTGGCTGAGAGGACAATCCTAAGCCTCTTGTTGATATGCAGCAACGTCCAGCTTCTTTCCCAGCCCTCATTGGAAGGATTGGATTAGAAGAGAGGTTTCAACATTTAGCCGACCTCTTTATTTACGTAGGAACCCCAACTAAAACACAGCAAGCAGGGCTTTCACTCTGGTTAAAGCACAGATGATGTTTGGAGCCCTGAATCTTCGTCCCTGGCTCCCCAAATGATTTCTCACTTCCTTTGCATCTGAACACCCTGGGCTCCTCTTATCCAGACTGTTTTGCCAATTGCTGGTCACTCAGTTGATAGCTGGAGGAAGGGCCCTGGCTACAGGGGCCCACGTGTCATCCACTGCATGTCACCACTGCTCTGGGTCCAGAAGAGCCTGGGCCAGGTCCCTGGAGGGGTAGCAGCGTGCTCTTGGGCTTATTTCTGATCCCTTCGGGAAGAGACTTTCACTTTAAAAATTAAAAAAAATTTTTTCTTAGTCTAATTTAGCAGTGGGGGGTTATATACCAACTTTAGTGGCTTTTTCTTCTTTTTTTGAGTTGGAGTCTTACTCTGTCACCCAGGCTGGAGTGCAGTGGCGTGATCTTGGCTCACTGCAACCTCCACCTCCCAGATTCCAGCGATTCTCCTGACTCAGCCTCTTAAGCAGCTGGGACTACAGGTGCCCGCTGCCATGCCCAGCTAATTTTTTTTTTTTTGTATTTTTAATAGAGTTGTTTTTTGTATTTTTGTATTGTTTTGTATTTTTTTTTTTTTTTGTATTTTTTGTATGTTGTTCAGGCTGGTCTTGAACTCTTGACCTCAGGTAATCCACCCACTTCGGCCTCCCAAAGTTCTGGGATTACAGGCGTGAGCCACCGTGGCCGGCCTTAGTGACTTTTTTTTTTTTTGTGGCTGTAGCAGCTCTTGGCAAATGACCCCCTGTGAGGAAAGCAGCCGACTCCCTGGACCTCATCTCCCACTTTCTGTTTGGACTGTGGGGTGTAAGATGCTACTTTGGACATGGTCAGAGAGAGCATCTGCCACCTGGCATGAATGCCGCTACGTACTGTTTGCCTGTCTAGCTGGAGTGTGCCTCAGTGTGGGTTTTCTTCCTGGAGCTGCTGGTACCTGGTTTCGCGTGGCTCTCCATGAAACCTCGGGAATGAGCCCTCCTTGAGCCGCGTCTGTGTGCCGTTCCTCCCTGCTGGTGGGGCTGATCTCCCGGGTGGTGGACAGCCTCTTGCCTCCAGGTGTTTTCATTTCAGCTGCTCAGTCCTATCCCTCGCTCCCAAATGTTGTCTTACAAGAGAGTAGTAGCCGGCACTCCACTTCCTTCAGCCCAGAGTGGCCAGAAATGACCCCTGACCAACGCAGCTGAGACCCAGGAGCCAAAGCTGGGACCTTGAGTCACAGTGAGGCCTGTGAGAACTATACAGAGGTGACCTGAGGACAGGACACAGGGCTCTGACCGCAGGTGGCAGAAAGGACAATGGGCCCGGGTTTGAGTTGACTGAGCTTGCACGGCTAATTCATGGTGAAGCCAGGCTTGGGCACGAGCCCAGTCTTTTTCTGCTGTGCCTTTCCAGACTTGAGGCCTCACCAGCCTTGACTCCCACGCTCCGTCCTGTGCCTTGGGAGAGGAGCAGGTTTTGAAGGCTTGGAAATGACGAGCGGCGGGGCCGGCACAACCTTTCCAGCAGGAGGAATCGGTTCACGTAGCCTTCCTCCTGTGCCTGCTGCGCACGCTGACTCCGCCTTTCTTGGCAGCTGCCCCAGAGACGCCACTAGTGTGCGTCTCCTGAGAGCCAAAGTGGAAGCTGGCACTTCTGGGAGAGGGGAGGCATCCTGGGTGGAGCCACAGCTTTAGGGAGCACCCTGTAGGCAGCTCTGCCCCCTCCCCGACTGTAACAGTGTTGTGCCCTGTCTCATGGTGTGTGTTGGTGATACAGCATTCCTGAAAAGCAGATTCCAGTGAGGCTCCAGAATTTCCTTCTAAGCTGCTGATGCTCATTCTGCAAGGTTTTGTTGTTGTTGTTGTTGTTTGAGACAGATTTTTGCTCTTGTTGCCCAGGCTGGAGTGCAATGGCGTGATCTTGGCTCACTGCAACCTCTGTCTCCTGGGTTCAAGTGATTCTCCTGTCTCAGCCTCCCAAGTAGCTGGGATTGCAGGCATGTGCCGCCATGCCCAGCTAATTTTGTATTTCCCATTTTGCAAATTTTGATGCTGTGCTTTATCGATCTTGCCAGGAGTCGGGCAATGACACCATCACAGCTGCGCCTACTGACAGTGATGGTGAGATACAGGAGATGTGGCCCACATGAAGCCGGGGGCGCCTTGGCACCTGTGCAGTATGGCACATACTTGGGAGAGGCAGCGCTCTGTATGGGGATCCGTGAGACCCAGTTTGTCGGTTATGTCACGTTACCTCTCGAATAAGGCTTTGTGACATCCAGTCAGCCGGAATGGAGCCTGTTACTGGGCTGCCTAGTCTCAGTAGGGGTTGAAGGCCGGGGCCACACTTTCTGCCCAGTTTACAGGCTCTGTAGCTACAGTGAATGCCTCTGAAAAGCAGTAGCATAATGGACTTACACCCTTTCAATAGCTTCATATAAGATTCCCAACAAGAATGAGGTACTTCACAATCTGCTTGATTCCCAAATGGCAGGTGCCTACAAAAGGAGGTGGACTTCTCTGTCTGGTCCTGACAGCTGGCTCAGGACGGCATTTTGGCAAACACTCAACATCTGGGAAAGCTCTTGGTACAGATGTTGTCCCCGAAAGGTGGAAAGGGAGAGGTGCTTTCTTGTGTTCCTCCCAGAGACTGGGAAGTCTGTGTGGGTGGGGCCTTGCAAGGGGAGATCTGCCTGGAACTCGAGGGAGAGGAGTCATCACCACTTCCTAACGATTCCAACCTGGAGCCTATTCTGGCTTTTTTCTTTTTTGGGGGGTGAAGGAAGAGCAGGAAGGTGTGGTTTGACGACAGTGAGCTCTCTTCTCCAGTCTTGATGTGGACATGTCTGTCCCTCAGCAGCTATTGGCCTCTGGGGAGAAGGGCGCTGGGTCGGTCATACCCAGAGCCATAGGAAGGGCTGGCTAGGAAAACAGCTTGGCCTTACTGCCCACAGTTCATCTTAGCTGAGGTTTCCTGGGACAGGAAAAATTGGTGACACAATGATGTGAAAAATCTATAGCCTGATGCCATCAGGAATTGGAAGTGTCCCCTCAAGCCAGCAGGCTAGAAATAGGTGTTATCAGCTGGGCATGGTGGCTCACAACAGTAATCCCAGCACTTTGGGAGGGAGGCTAAGGCGGGAGGAATCACATGAGGCCGGGAGTTCAAAACCAGCCTGTCCAACATGGTGAAACCCCGTTTCTACAAAAAAAGAAAATACAAAAATTAGCCAGGCCTGGTGGCGGGTGCCTGTAATCCCAGCTACTCGGGGGCTGAGGCAGAGAATGGCTTGAACCCGGAAGTGGAGGTTGAAGTGAGCTGAGAGCATGCCACTGCGCTCTAGCCTGGGAGACACAGCGCGACTCTGTCTCGGGAAAAAAAAAGTTGTTATCCCTCCAGAGCAGTTTAAAATAGTCCGCTGGAATGGCTGCATTAAAGAAAATAAATAAAAACAACAACAAAAACTGGCATCTATGATGTGGCAAGGGCAGAGCGCTTATGGCCCTAAATGAAGCCCCGGCACCGCCTCATGTCATCTAGACCCAGGCTCAACGAAAGAGCAAGCCTTTCCCAAGTCTTGCCTGAGTTCCTCCTCACCGGGAACCACACTGCTGCTGGGTAGAAGCTGACTAGCTTGATCTGATACACTCAAAGCCCAGCTGCCATAAACTGTCTTCCTTGTGCTCTGAATGCCCAACAAAGGTTGTATAAACTACCTTTCCTTAGGTCTGGAGTGTTGGGTCAGTCAAGAAGGGTCTCTTTTAGTTATTAAATAGTATCTTTGCAGAATCAGGGCCTGGAATTGGTTCACACAGATTGTTTCTCCTGGCACGCTGAGTAGTTGGGAAACTGTGATGTGAACAGACCAGCCAGTAGAGAAGAATTCTTGCTTTTTTTTTTTTTTGAGACGGAGTCGCCCTTCTCCGTCACCCAGGCTGGAGTGCAGTGGTGTGATCTCGGCTCACTGCAGCCTCCACCTCCCGGGTTCAAGTGATTTTCATGCCTCAGCCCCCCAAGTAGCTGGGACTACAGGTGTGCACCACCACACCTGGCTAATTTTTGTATTTTTAGTAGAGACGGGGTTTCACCATGTTGGCAAGGCTGGATTTGAACTTCTGACCTCAAATGATCCACCTGCTTTGGCCTCCCAAAGTGCTGGGATTACAGGCTTGAGCACCGCGCCAAGCCCAGAGTTCTTACTTTTTGAGAAAAACAAGCCTCTGAATTCCGTACACCCTTGGATAAGATACTGGATGTGGGGGTGGGAACCCCGCTGAAGCAGCATACCTGTGGCTCACCTTTCCTCTCCTATGGTAGTAGCACAGGAGGAAGAGGGTGCTTCGGCCCATTTCACACGTTTCCACTGCTGCCAAGAAGCCTAGTCATAGACCCCTTACCCCCAGAACCAGCCTAACCCGAGAATATTATGGAACAAGAAACTGGCATTCTCTGTGTGGCTCTGTGCTGCCCTAGTATTTCTCTCATCCTAGTTGGCCCGCACTAGAGGGGCTGCCCTTGGCCTCATCACTGAATCCTCCAAAAGCATCTTCAATGCGTGTCTGCCTGAAAATGCAGCCTGAGATGTCTTGGACCCCTGAAAATGTCCTAACCCAGCAGTGAGCTTCATTGGCTGGTGACCAGAGCCCTCCTAAATCACTCCCTTGACAGCTGGGCCAGCTCCTGCCTTTGGGTGGTCTTTCCCTTCCTAGTGTGTGTGCATCCCGGCGAGGCACTGGCAGGAACAAGAGGTGGAGCCAGGACTGGCCTGAGAATTATTCTGTCGTCTGACCTGGGAGACAGCGCCCTCAGCGAAAAGGGCCTGGTGCCGTCATTTGAAGTCTGTGTGTAGCACCCACCCTCCAGTCAGATCACAGATGGGAAATCGAGAACAGAAGGTGAGAAAACAGATTCCATGTTCACATGATTATTCTTGTTTATTGAGGTCTCTTTATTCTCCACGGGTGCTTTTTTCTCCGAGTAAACAGAGCAGGCGCAAATATCTATCATGAATAAATTTATTGTCTTACAAAAATCATTGTCTAGAAATATGGGAATACAAGAAAAGATATTTGCGGTCAGGTGTCTGGTGGTCAACAGCCAGTACAATTCATAAAGGGGGAAAATCCAAGATTCCAAACCCACAGGACAAATTCTTCCTAACAGATGTTAAAGCTTTTAACCCAAAAGGTTTGTGTTTTCAAGCACATTGCAGAGGATCACGGATTTAGAATTAACACTGATTCGTTGTCACTGAATGTTTGTAATACCACTTTGACTAGAGAGGTACATGATATGAAGCACAGTCAAAACTGAATACATTAAATTGTTATAGAGGCGAATGATATATTCAACATTGTCTTAGTACTGTAGTGTCTAAGGCACTTTCCGTAATGTCAGTTTGCTTAACTATCAACCAAAAACAGGATGCTAAGTGTTCACTGTAACACTGTCCAAAGGGAAGGGAGAAGGAAAAATGAACGAGTCACACCCACTGGCATGTCAACATTCAGGAAGATGGCATCTGTGCATCTGTTCTGGAGGCTCCATAAACCTCATTGACAAACTTGGAACAAGCCTCGGACACAAAACCAATATTCCCATTTTGGGCTCAAAGCAGCGGCTGAATTTGCAAGGTCAGCGTGAGGGCCTGGCTGGCGAGGGGGGGCCTTCCACCAGCTCGGCTTAGGGGTCCACGGCTGCTTGCTCCTAATGTGAGGAGGGCGCCGGCAGAGCCAGGCGGTTCGGGAGACCATCGGGAAGTCTACATGATTGATGGCTGCCACCCGGGGCCTCAGCTGCAGTGTGGCCACCATCCCTTCTATGCACAGACCAGCCCTGGCCAAGGACAGTTCACATGAGTAGATGCGGGACACCATCGACTCGAGGGGCAGGGCCCCCCTTGGGGGAGGGATGTGGTAACCCAAAATGGGTGTTGCTTCCAATCCAGCCCACCCCTCCTACTCTTTCCAAAGCCCCTTTCACAGTTTGCTCACTGTAATAGTGTTGATCATTATTTGAAGGAAATGAGAGATACAAGTGCAGTTTAGAGTCCACAATGGTCTAGGAGACTTGATGTGGCTGAGGAGTCGGGGGCCACGTGAACACAGAACTAGGTTACCTGTCTGTATGACAGAGAGCATGCAGAGCGACTGAGCGACGACCACGGCGCTGCCCCAATAACCCAGCGACCCGCAACCAAGGGCTTGGAGTTTGTTTTAAAAAGGGTCTTACCATGTTTTATAAAATGGTCTCTTGATGACTATATGGAAAATAGATGCAATGATGAAACAATCTGTTTAATATGTGTGTCCTGTGTGTGTCTATATATAAAAAGGGGAGCAATTGTACCTAAGTCTGAAGCAGGATACAGTATGCGTAGGCTGGAGAGCCTTAAGACACAGTTGATCTTTCAGGAAGGAATCCCGAAGCTTGCCAATTTCCGAAATCTGCAGGAGGCCCCAAGGCAGGCTGGCACCGGGTGCGTTCCTAAGTGTCCCACTGTATTGCCTCCTCTGGCTTCCTGCGACTTTACTCTGACTGGGGTGGCTGCGTCTCGTTGACATCACTGGTCTTACTTTCTGTGTCATCGTCGGAGAGCTCCAGGGAAGCTCCTTCAAGGTGCAGCTGGCGCCGGCCCGATCGGCTGGAAGAGAAGCTGATGGGGCCACCCCGCCTGGAGAGGACAGGAAGCGGATGTGTGTGGGTAAACAGACAGGAGCACGTGGCTGTCAATATGTTCAACCACTCAATGCCATGGAACCTTCCCCTTGCACCCCTTCCTCGGACACACGACCTTGTGGGGGCGGCAGTGCGATGGGGAAGGACTGTGTGCTTTTCTGCCTCTCCCACAACCCTGCCTGCAGAGTACGCGAAGCAGGGTCCTCAGAGAACTGGGGAGGACTTGATTCAGCCTAGGACTGTCTGTGATGGAAATGGTAAGGAAGATGGATTAAGGCCAAGCTCTAGCTGCTAACCAGGGAATCAGCCAGATAGCAAATATTGTATTGAGGATTTGTGGGCCAGATAGGGACTCTGTTACATATTCTTTGTTTTGGCATTTTTATAACCATTTAAAAATGCAGAAACCATTCTTAGCTTGATGGCTGTATAAAAGCAGGGTATGCACCAAATCTGCCCATTGGCCAGATGTGCTGAAACCTCCGCTGATGTGGTCTTCTGGGGCAGAGACTTCAGCTGTAGCTCTCTCATGCTCCGCCCTCTCACTGGTACAGAGCAGATCCAGTGTGGTGAGGAGGACGGTGCTGAGGAGGGCTGATGGCACCAGGTCCCAGGAGGAGCTCCTGCCCTGCTTTTTAAGAGAGGCTGGGAGCTCACCTCACTAATGGATATCTGGACAGGGTTGGATGCCTGACCCAGCTCCAGCCTGGTGTGGTGGATTTGTGTGGTCCTCTAGTGACTGGCAATGAGTAGGGCTGGCTCCTCTTTTATTCTCCCCAAGGACGACTATAAAGGTCAGAAATCTTAAATGAAGTGGTTCAGGAGAAAGAATGGGTCACCGGGTATGGATCTAAGTAAACTTCCTCTGATCAGCTGCGCCCCGAGCCTAAGCTAACCGACAAAGCAGCTGCCTGACAGCTCGGGGCCGCGTGCCTGCTCACCTCAGCCGGTTCTTCAGGGTGCTGACCTCGCGGCTCAGGCCCTCATTGGCCTCGGTGGCATCATCCAGTTCCCGCTGGAGTTTACGCCGAGATGCGTTGGCACGCGTCGCTTCTTCTTCTGCTTCCTCCAGCTGGCGTTTAAGCTGCTTCATCCGAGCGTTGGCCTTCTCCATCTTGGGGAGGGTACATGAACCAAACCAAACCAAACTGATGAATCCAGTGTTGGCCTCTCTGCACCCCGAGCATGGCAGTGTGGGGCTCTGCCTGTTACCCTTGTGAGCACGCGTGTACACGATGTACACGCATGCCTGGGGGCTGGTCGGAGGCTCTGTAACCGGCCTGCCGCTCTCAGCAAAGCTAGCATCTACAAAGCACACTAGGCCAAAAGAAATGAAAAAGTACTCAAGACTGTTTTTACCGGTGAGTTTTCTGCAGAAAAATGACAGTTTACTATCTTCACACACGTGACCTAGGGGACTGAAAGGGAGTTGCTATTCTTGCAAAATGTGGAAGAACCAGCAATGTGGGACAATCCCCAGCCCGGGAGACTGGTACAATGCATCTTTACACCTCCTTTCAAGGATGGGCATGTCAGACACTAGACTCGGATTCAAGCAGAAAGCCACCCTGGGATGACATACCACAGAACTAAGAGCCTCCCTTTTGGACCCTTCATTCCTGAGCCACACAGGCACTGGTCAGTGCCTCGTGGGTCCAGCACACACACCACCCTCAACTGTGCTCCGTGTTGCTAGGCCCCAAGGGTGGGGGTGGGAAGGGAAGGCCGGGTTGCCTGACTGAATGAATGAAGTTGGGGAGGGTTCGGGCCAAAGGCAGTGAAACCCTCAGATCCATCCACCTTTCTGGCCAGTGTCTGCAGTGTGAAGTCTCACCAGGCAGAGCGCAGGGAGCGGGAGGAGAGGGTACAGCTGCCCACGCTGCAATCGGCAGGCCTGACCCACAGTTCAAAGTCCTGCGGAACATTCCCTGTGTACTTAGAAAAGGGGGCCTGGATGCAGACACTGAAACTCACTCGGGTGCAGCGTGCAGTACCTTTGTCTTCCCTTCACTTTCTATTCGATATCTCCTGTACCCATCCTACACCCAGCCAGTATCTCATGGCTGCCAGCAATATCCAGGAACTATACCAGGCATTAGGGAGATAACAGGGAGCAAAACAGGCAGAAATCCCTGTACTCACGAAGCGCACATTCTAGTGGAGAAAGCAGGAGCTTTACAGTTCAGTCCAGGCCTCACTGAACTTGCTTCCTGACCTGCTCTCCCCGCCCTCCTGTGTGTCGGGTACTGGGAGTGCCCACCAGGAACATGGAACAGCCCATGGTTAGCTGAAACATCAGAATCGGGAGGCCCCTGAATTCCACTGGTCAGTTGTGCCACCAGCTCATTCTCCACCAGTTCCTTTGCTCACACGCTTCCCAGGGAGGCATTTCCTCGCGTACCTGCTCTTTATACTGATCCGCGTGTCGACGCTCATCCTCGACCTGCATGAAGATTTCTTTCAGCTTCTTCTCAGTGCGACGGACTAATTTGTTGGCGGCTGCTCGTTCCCTGTGAAAGTGGTCACAGTAGTTTTGAAATTCTTGAAATGGTATTTTGTGTGGGAAAAACATTTTTTAAAGCCCCTTTTCTTTGGGAAGATGACGCATGGTAGAGGCATTTACGGACCTCTCTGTCCAGAATTCATGACTAATGTGGTGCTGAAACCTTTCCTTCTGGTCAAAATCAGAATTGCCTTTAATGTATTTCCTCAATAGCGAAAGGTAGAAAAAGTGCATTATTCCTGCACGTGTAGGTGTTAATTACTGTACACAGGTATTAATCACTGTACTCAGTTATCTTACTTTTTTTGTTTTTGAGATGGAGTCTTGCTCTGTCGCCCAGGCTGGAGAGCAATGGCGCCATTTCTACTCGCTGCAACCTCCGCCTCCTGGGTTCAAGCGATTCTCCTGCCTCAGCCTCCTGAGTAGCTGGGACTACAAGGCGTGTGCCACCACGCCCGGCTAATTTGTGTATTTTTTAGCAGAGACGGGGTTTTACCACGTTGGCCAGGCTGGTCTCGAACTCCTCACCTCAGGTGATCTGCCCGCCTTGGCCTCCCAAAGTGCTGGGATTACAGCCGTGAGCCAGCGCACCCGGCCTGTACACAGTGATCTTCTAAACAGCAAATGTTACATACAATCTACCTGTCAGTTATACTGAACATAGACTTTTGAAGACGCCATCCTTATTTTAATCACCTAAACTTTTAGCCTGAGAAACAACCCAAGTTATTAGGTGGTTGTTTCACTTGAGAATTTACTAATTACCTACTGTGATGTAGGGCTTTGGCAGCTCACATTGAAAAAAAAACAAAAAACAAACCCCCTACGCTCCCTCTTTGGTTAGAGGTGAAACAAATCCATGTTTCCAGATGCGTCTACGTCGTCCCATATGAAGGAGAGGTAACTTATTTGGAGGACTCCATGGAAGACAGAAAAAGTTATTTTGTTCCTTAACAAATATTATGCAAAAGTAGATAGGGACAGTCAGCTGAAAGGGTGAGTTATGTTAATTCCAACTAGAAACAAACCCTGAATTGTTTGCTTCAGCCCACTGGAGTCCAAGAGTGGAGTGGGAAGTCCTGGCACGAGGGGCTGGGGAGGAGGCAGGGTTCTGGCCACGAGCCCCGCATTTCTGGGCTCCAAGCTCCCCAGCAAGAGGGGGAATCTGAAGGTCTGCCCTGGCTCTGGGTGCTATGACCTAATAGCTTTGTAAATGCCTGCCTGCCAGCAGCTGTACTGTACAATTTCTCATCAATTTCAGAATGCTTTAATACGACAATATGAAAGCTGTTAAGCAATCCCTTCTATGGGAAGAAGAAAGGCTCTGATTTGTGTCATACTGCATTTGTTCTCTGGCAGCAAACTAGCATTTCATGGGATGCCACACACTTGGGAAATCAACTTTGGGTAGGAGATGCAAACTCAGGGTGCCTAGGAAATCAGGGGGCGCCGTCCTAAAGCCCAGCCTTCCCTGACTGGTCACGGAGGCCGTCTGTCCTCCCGGCCTCTGAACGCTCGCAGCTCTTGTCTCACAGCTCAAACCAACTTCTGTCTCCCACTCTGGTTATATGTGTTCTCTGCCCATGCAGTGGGGAGCCCTTCCCGAAAGGGGCATGCCTGTTTTGTCTCTGACTGAGCCTAGTTGGTAAGTTTTGGTTTACGGCAGCAAAAACTTCTTACTTGGCTTCCTGCTCAAGCTGCTCCTCCAGCTGCCCAATCTTGGCCTCCAGGGCTGAGATGGTGGCCTTGAACTTGGACTTGACAGCACCCTCGAGCTCTTGCAGCTTGGCCTTCAGCTCCTTGTTCTGCCGCTCCAGTTGCTGGCGCGCGTTGTCACTCTTCTGGGCAGCGCTGCGCTCGGCTGCTAGCTCGGCGTTCAGTGTGTCCACCTACAGAGGAGAGAGGACTTTAGTCACTTGTGCCTGATGGGTGGCACAGCCCTCCCTGGGTGACGGGCTCCTGCATGGGCCACCTGTAGAGTGGTCTTGCGGAAGCGGTCGTTGAGCAGCTCCATGTTGCTCTGCTCCTCTTCCAGCTCCTCCTCCAGCTGTGCGATCCGAGCTTCCAGACGCCGCTTCTCATCCAGCAGCGCGGACCTGGCGTGGAGAGGAGGAGGGGGCGGGTCAATCCCAGCTCAGTGCAGCACGGGAGCCTCAGGGAAGGCTCCTCCACCCACCCTGTTGCTGGAAACCTGAGCAGCCATCCTGAATTTTCTCTTTCCCCTGCACTCATCCCCGAATCCATCAGTAGGTCCCACTGATGACACTTCCAAACACCCTCCCCCCCTGCCACCACCCAGATGCAGGCCTGTCCTCTCTCACCTGGACTGCGGGGGTGGCCTCCCGCTGCCCTGCCTGCCTCTCTCCAGCTGTTCTTCACAGACAACAGCCAGAGTCGCTTTCAAAACGCAGGCACGACCCCAGCCTCCCCAGCGCTGAAACTCTTCAGTGGTTTCCAATGCACCGAGAATCAAATTCTAACTACTCAGGATGGCATGCTCAAAAAGGCACGTGATGGGCCTTCAGTTCAGTAATTAAGTGGAGAAACCAACTGAACTGGAAAAAAAGATAATGACTTTTAACGAAAAAATGAATTCAGAGAAAGGTCCTATCTGAGAAACCTGCTTGCCAAAGCTAGCTGGAAAGTGAAGGCCTGCAGTGCCTGTTGGTGCACCCCACGGCTCCCACCTGAGGTGTGCGAGGCTCGGCAGGACTGGCACGGGGTACTGTGGCTGAGGCAGCCCAAGCCCAGTGAGGGAGGAGCAAACCACCCGCTGATGCCAGGTGCGTGGACACCTCCAGCCTTCTCAGCAGTGCGCGTGCCTGAGGGCGAAGAACCCACCCCCGGCCGTGGGAGACTCACTTGCCAGAGGCGCTGTTGGCAATCTCGTCCGCCAGTTCATCTCTCTCCTGCTCGGCGTGTCGGCGGGCTCGCTCAGATGAGGCAAGTTCCTAAGCAGTGGAGACTGCGTTAAGCTCTGGCTGTGAATAGTTTCCTTACCTGTGGAATCTGACAGTGCCTGGAGCTACAGCGACCTTGCTCCTGTCACTGTTTACCTGCGCCTCAAGCTGTCATTTAGATTTGAGAAATTAAACTGGCAAGAAAATCCGCTCGGTGCAGGCCAGCCAGGTGGTGTGTGGTGTCAGCATCTGACACAAAAATGTCCAGAGGAAAGTCTTCATTGCCATAAGGGCTTTGCCGTCACCTCCAACCTAAGAGGTGGCTATGTTCCTGCCCTTCTTGGAAAGCTGGTGCTTCTTAATATAAACTGAGCATGAACTTTATATAAACCCTGAACCCTAAGAAACATGAGCTATACCAACTTATGGCCCTGAAGTATCTTTTACATAAACAGTTTGAGATCAAGGACGCTGGCTGCACAGACCAGTGTGGATCCAGGCAGCTGTGCTGCAACAAGGATCAACGCTCCCACGGAGCGGAGGCAGGTGGGCGCCTCCGCAGGGGCTCAAGTGTTTACAGAGCTGGGCCTCTGAGGTGGGCAAGGCCTCTTTCTTGAAGGGGACTATGGCTTCACAGGGGGCTCTCAGAGGACTGGGCAGGACAATGGGGACAGCCCTGTGCCTGCCAGCCCACGGGAGGAACTGCCTGATGGCTGCTTTTCCATAAACTTCTTTGGAAAGATGATTTGCCATGGAAAGGAGTCAAGGATGCATTTATCTTATAAATGAGGGAACTGAGGCCCACCTGGATGAAGATACTGGCCCAAAGTCCCAAGGTTAGTCAGCAGCAAAAAGTCAGGGTTCCGACTCCCTGTCCAGGGCTCTTCCCACCAGCTGCCCCTTCCAAAAGATGCCACATTTGGCAAGAGCACACCTTGAAGGTGTCTTAGGAGCAGGGCTGCACGGGAGCTCCTCTGTCTGCTCCAGCACGTGCACCTGCCTTACATGAGTGGAGGCTGAAGGTCCTCTGACAGGCCTGGGTTCTAGCACATCCTGGCACACAGGGCACGGTAGGAGTCAGGAAGGAAAAAGAGGCAGCAGACGGAATGTTCCAGGCCTGATCCCAGGGCCACTGACTCCAGACAGCTCTATCATCTGGCCTCTGGTGTTTTGTCTTCTTGGGCCTATGAAACACTCACTGTCCACTGGCTGGCGGGCAGGGCTCTAGGCAGACTGAGGGACCCACGGGAGAAAGGAAGGGACCCCAGGGCCTCTAAGCCAGATGAACGGAGGTGTTTGAGGGAAGGAAAAGTGTCAGAAATAGGGTGAAGGGCAGGGCCAGCTTTCTGGCTAATGCAGTGTGAGTCAGGCCTTGCCTGAGAGTCTGAAAGAAACACTTTCAGAAAAAAACAGTGTGGTACAGAGAATGCCGCTTGGACACTTGGGTAAGGGCCCAGGAGCGCTCTCTAGGAGGCAGGCTCCAACAGCCACGTCGCCTTTGGGGAAATGAGCATTTGGGGATCTCACCAATCAACTCCATGATGGATACATAGAGCTTACACATCTACTTCATTGATGCACACACATCGTTTTTAAGTACACACGGAACACTTACAAAAACTAACATGTTCTAGGTCCCAGAGCTCTTTCTCAGCATTCTCTGACCACAATGTGATAAAACTAGGAATCAACTTAAAAAACAAGCAAATGCCATACATTTGGAAATTTAAACCACAAGCTTAAATTATTCACAGGATGAAGAAGAAACCATAATAGAAATTAGAAAAATTTAGAATTACATGACAATGAAATTACTCCACATCAAAATTTGTGGAACATGATGAAAACCGATCTTAGAGGGGAATTTACAGTCTTTTATAAACATATTAGACAAGAAGCTTGAAAGCTGATGAGCTAAGTGTCCAACTCAAGAAGTCAGGAAAAAAAAGGAGCAAAAAATGGTGAGATAGAGAACAGCAGAATGAAAACCTCTTGAAGCTGGCTCTCAGGTTCTCTCTCAGGGTCGGCTCGGTGTTTACTGATCTGGTTTTGAGTTCCTTGTTCATTCCTGGCACCTAGAGAGCCGTCCTCCTTTCTTGCAAGCACAACTCTGCCTTTGCTAATATTTTATCCAATATTTATAGGTGTTTGTATTGGGAGTTTTTTCATATTACCTGATAATAACATTTAACTTATCTTTTCAGGTTTGAAGAAATTTTGATTATCCATCATTTATACGGTAATGTGTATATTTAAGTGTGCCTTGCACTGTTACAATTCCTATATGCAACACTTTATCATGAGAACTTACAAAAAAGATAAATGAAGGAATAACAGGAATTCAATGAAACAAACTTCTCTCCTTTTAAGTTATCACATGAGTAGTGCTTCTGTGTAAAAACAAGGCAATTTTGTATCACCAAGGCTGGAGTTACACAGTTCTTGTGCTTATCAACACTTCCCTTCCCTGCACAGGGGAACAGGCCAAGAAGGTGGCCTGAAAAGCTACTCATCAGCTCCTTTGCCTTTTGCCAGGTAGAGGAATATATATGAGCCGTGTCGAAGTGATAACTTTCTGTTTCCAAACTGAAGCAACAAGAAGGTTGAGGACCATATTAAAAATGGATACTTAAAGAAATAAAAAAACCCAAAAATGTATACTGACATTACAGTGGGCTACAAAGATATTAAAATTTTTTTGATCTTGGAGAAATTTCAAGGGCAAATATATTTGTTGAATAAATGGATGAATAAGTAACAAACCAACCTCCTGCAATTGAAGGATTTCTGCTTCCAGACTCTTCAATTTCTTTTCACTCTCTTTGGATTGAGCAAAAATCTCATCTCTGGATGCACGAGCTTCTTCTAATTCACGTTGGTAATCCTTCATCTGAGCCTAAGATTAAATAAGAAGGTTTTGGGGTGGTTTACATTCTTAGTTTTAGTTAAAAAAATTTTTTTTTTTAGAGATGAGCCCTGGCTGTGTTGCCCAGGCTGGTCTCAAACTCAAGGCCTCAAGCATTCCTCCTGATTACAAGTGTGAGCTGCTGTGCCTGGCCCCATTCTTAGCTTGTAAACATGGTATTTTTTTTCTAGATTATAAAAGTAATATACATTCATTGTAAATATAAAAGTATATGGGAATGACAAGGATATCCTAAGAAAACTACAGATCAAAATGAAATCCCTTATGAATACAAATGCAAAAATCTTCAACAAAATAGTAGCAAACTGAATCTGGCAACACGTATAAACGATTATACGCCATGACCAAGTGGGATCTATCTGAGGAATGCAAGGTTGGTTTGACAACCAAAAATGAATTAATGTAACCATATGATCATCACAATAAATGCTGAAGAAGCACTTGACAAAATCTAATACCCTTTCAATATAAAAATACTCAACAAGCTATGAACAGAAGGAAATTTCTTCAACTCTGATTAAGGGCATCAATGAAAAACTGACAGCCAATATACTTAACGATCAATGACCAAATGCTTTCCCTCTAAAAGATGAGCAACAAGACAAGGATGTCCGATCTTGCCACTTCTACTTAACGCTGCAATAGAGATTCTAGCCAGGGTAATTAATTAGGCAAGATAAAGAAATAAAAGATATCCATATTGGAAAGGAAGAAGTAAAACTAGTTCAATTTGCAGATGATCTGATAATTGTATATAGAAAATTTTAAGGAAGACACTGAAAGAATTAGAACTGCTGGTAATATGGACAGTAAAAGAAAAGAAAGCTCACAAGAACTAACATGAGTTTAGCAAGATTGCGGGATACAAGATCAACATACAAACATCAATTATATTTCTGTACACCAACTATGAACATTCAAAATCAATTACATTTATAATAGCATCAAAACAATATAAACTTAGGTATAAAGAAAAAAAGAAGTGAAAGACTTGTATACCAAGAACTACAAAACATCACTGAAAAAAATAAAAAAGATCTAAATAAATGGAAAGGTTATCCATGTTTGTAGACCAGAAGACTTAATATTGTTAAAATAGCACTACTCTCCAAATTGATCTACACATCAACACAATAAACTATCAAAACCCAAGCTGGCTTTTTTTTTTTTTTGTGGTGGCAGAAATTAACAAGCTAAGGCAGGTGTGGAAATCATTTACTCATAAAGAATTTATGTTCAGAATACAGAATTGTTTCAACTCAGTAACTAAAAGACAGCTCAGCTGTTTAACCTCATTAGTCATTAGAGAAATAAAAATAAAAGACACCATGAAATGTCACTTCACACCCACTAAGATGGTTACAATCAAAAGATGGACAATAACAAACGTTGACAAGATGTGGAGAAATTGGAACCCTCATACATAGCTGGTAGGAACGTAAAACTGCAGTCACTGTGGGAAACAGTTTGGCAGTTCCTCAAAGTTAAACACAGAGGTACCACCATATAACCCAGCTCAATTCCACTCCTAGGTATATTTCTGAGAAAACTGAAAGCACGTGTCCACACAAATGCATATGAATGTTCATAGAGGCATTATTCAGAAGTCAAAAAAAATGGAAACAACCCAAATGTCCAACTGGGGGATAGATGAGTGAAATGTGGTAGATATATCCACACAGTAGAGTGTTGTTCATGTGGCTACATGGATGAACTTTGAAAACATCATGCTAAGTGGAAAACCAGTCACAAAAGGCCACATATTGTATGATTCCACTGATATGAAATATGGAACAAAGGCAAATTTATAGAGACTGAAAGATTAGTAGTTGATTAATGCAGGATGCAGCAGGGATACAGGGAATGGGGAGTGACAGCTAATGGGTGGAGGATTCTTTTGGGAGGGACCAAAATGCCCCAAATTTGATAGTGGTGATGGCTGAACAAGCCTATGAATAACTAAAAAACACTGAAAACACTAAACTGGCGAATTGTGTGGTATGTGAACTATATTTCAGTAAAGCTGTTAAAATCACAGTATTATAGTTTATATTCTTTGTAATTAATTAGCTTAATAACTTTTGTAATTAGCTAATAAAAATCTTGAGCCCAGGCTGCAGTGAGCCACGACTGCACCACTGTACTTCACCCTGGGTAGCAGAGTGAGACTCTTAGCTCTGGGGGAAAAAAGAAAAAAAAAAAATCTTTATATTTAGCTTCTCAAATAAAAAGCATATGGAAACAAGTTTCTACCAACCTATTAACCAGAGATGACTTTCCCTCCAAACTTTTTTCTAGGTATAGTATGTCTGCCTACATGTCTGTATGTGAAAATGTATACACACACGTGTGTAGAGTTACAAGCCAAATCACCCTACACCATATTTTCCTTTATTCATTTAAGTCCGGCCATCATTCCCCACACACCCCATCACTTAGATGGTTAGCAGTCCATTGACATTTAGGAGGTTTCCATTTTTGCTATCATAAATAACAACACTTCTGCTAAAGATCTTTGTACATAAAAATTTCTTCTTTATATTTTGTTAAATTTTCAAGATGTGGTATCAACAAGGTCAAAGGAAAAGTTTTCATTAATGGACTAGCTCCCCTGAGAAGTTGCTCCCATCCATACTATAGGTGGGGGCCCACGGCCTGCCTGCTCACACCGTGAACTCGTGCAGAGATCACTTCTTGTCATTGTGGTGGTAGTGAAAACTGGCACATCGTCTGGGTAGAAAAAGTGACGATTAAAACAGACCAAAAAGATCACAAAAGCTACAGCACTAAGGGGCTGGGTCAACATGACCCTCCTCTCGAGGAGAGGAAGGGTGGGTTCTAAGCATCGCCACAGGCTCTCAGGGCCACGGAAGGCCGGCATGGTGCCTCCAGCCCAGCTGTGTTGCTAAGTGCATTCAAGTATCTCCTGTGGACACAGCGGACACACAAGCACTGTCTTTATGGCCTGCTGCCCCACCCCCGGCCACGCTGACAGCGGTGCTGTGCCCCCAGGGTATGTGACAGCGGTGCTGTGCCCCCAGGGTGTGTGACAGCGGTGCTGTGCCCCCAGGGTGTGTGACAGCGGTGCTGTGCCCCCAGGGTGTGTGACAGCGGTGCTGTGCCCCCAGGGTGTGTGACAGCGGTGCTGTGCCCCCAGCTTCACTGCTGGACTCTGTAAAAGCCACACAGGTCACGTGGTGCTGGCTCTCAGTGGGGCCACGTGATGCCATCCAGAGACTCCATGGGTGGCAGCACATACCTGGAGCTTGCGGAGCTGCTTAATCACCTCATCCCGAGCTTTGTTCGCAGTCTCGATTTGGGCTTCGAGGTCCTTCAGGTCTATCTCCATCTTTTTCTTTGAAGCCACAGCAAGCGCCCGCTGTTTCCTCTCATCCTCCAGCTCTGCCTCGAGCTCCCGCACCTAATGGACAACATCAGGTTATTCTGGGTTACATCCAAGTATCTGCTCACAGAACAGGCAGACTGTTCTCAAGTGGGGGCTCTGGTGACTCAGGTGAGTGGAAACTTCTGTTACTCTGTAGCAGTCTCTGTTACCAAACAGTTACTATCAACGGAAAACCACAGTAGCTGAATTTTGTTCAAAGGGGTCTTTAAACACCATCACCTAGTACGAACCATCCCACTGACTGTTACGAGGGCATGTGAGAAGGCCAGTGACCTGAGCTCAGGGTGTAGATGAAGCCAAGATGGAAAAACCCAAGACAATGCAGTAACCATGTAATAAAGGCTGGGGCAGGCACAGAGCAGGCATGGGGTGGTTGCTAAGAGGTACAGAAGACTAAGCAGACATGCCTGTTTCCTAGAGCTGTGAGGACATGGGGCACGGCCATGTTACAGGGGTGTCAGAACCAGGCAGAAACTGCCTTTGATCAGCAGGAAAGGGGGGAGCACTCAAAGCTGTTCAGTGGAGGAGGGACAAAATGAAGGCCAGCTCTGGAGCAGGCAGATGGGAGAGTGAGGATGAGTAAGATGTGGGCTGGAAACCGAGGTGGACACACCTTTCAGCCACTCACTCACTCTGCAGCACTCTTCACTCAGTGAGCCTCCTAGTGTGCAGTGGGAATGGGGAACTACGCTCACACTGTGTGAGGGATGCTCAGAAGAAGGTGCTCTGGAGTCCTTAAACCAAATCCTAACGCCTCTGTCACCAGTGACGAGGACCAGACACAGAGCTGTTGAGCTCCAAACCTTATCAGCCCATGAGTCCACAGGGACCGTGTGTCATTGCCTTGACATGGTCTTCTCAACCTGTCCTGCTTCTTCCACTTATTCAGCCATACATGAATGTTTTGTCATGTATTTATTAAGGTATAGGTCATAAATACCTTAATAAATACCTGCGCCCTATGTAGTGCTGTAGCAGCTGGAGGCTCAGGCAAGCAAGGAAAGGTCCCTGCCTTCACAGAGCTTCCGCTTCCTGCAAAGAGGATGATGGCTGGTGTGGGAGCTGGTATGGAGGCACCAAGGCTTGACGGAGTGGTGGCTCCACTGGTCCTCTCCAAAGGGGAGAAACAAGGCCGCTGCTGCTGCTGCTCTGCAGGGGTTGGCATGGGAGAGGAGGAGCAGGGCAGCTGCTTCCGCATAGTGCAGAGGTGCTTGTCATCTGCTTGTTGTGATCTGCAGAGACCTGGGGCTGTACCTCAAGGCACAGGATAGCAGGAGGCTCCTAATGTAGAGCCACTTACATGAATTTCAAAGTGTGGTGGTTTAAAAAATTTTCCACAAATTCTTTAATACTCCCCACCTTAAAGAGTTGGAGCATAATCTCCTCTTGAATGTGGGCCAGACTTAGTAACTTGCTTCTAATAAACAGAATAAACAAGTGATCACATGAGACTTGGAAGATTAGGTCATAAAAGGCCCGGAAGCTTCCTCCTTGCTTGCTTTCTTTTGGATCTCTCACTCTCCTGAAGCTCCCTCCAGGACACTCAGGAGGCCCACATGGCGAGCTGCTGAGGCCTCCTGCTGACACCATGTGTGTGAGCCAGTTTGGCATGCTCCTCCAGCCCCAGTCAGGCCTTCGGATGATGCAGCCAGGGCCAAGGTCCTTACTGTACCAGAACCACTGACTCAACCGCTTCCCAATTACTCACCCACAGAAACTGTGACAAAAATGTTGTCACAGTTTGCAATAATTTGTTAAGCTTGGGGTAATTTCTTATCCAGCAATAAATGACCAATAATTAGTGAAGTGAAAATAACAAAATAAAGCAAAATTCAGTAATTCCAAATCTGGCCGGGCATAGTGGCTCATGCCTGTAATCCCAGCACTTTGGGAGGCCAAGGTGGGCAGATCACCTGAGTCCAGGAGTTTGAGACCAGCCTGGCCAACACGATCAAATCCCGTCTCTACTAAAAATACAAAAATTAGCTGGGCATGGTGGTGCGTGTCTGTAGTCCCAGCTACTTGGGAGGCTGAGACAGGAGAATCACTTCAACCTGGGAGGCAGAGGTTGCAGTGAGCCAAGATTGTGCCACTGCACTCCAGCCTGGGTGACAGAGTGAGACTCCATCTCAAAACACACACACACTCATACACACACACCCCAAATCCAAAACCTATTGCCATGAACTGGAAGGGACTGGCAAAATATCCACAATTCATTTTTAAAGTATTTTAGACTAGAAATTTAACATACATGCAGAAAAGTGTCTTCACTCAGAAAAGTATATGACTTATACATGGATAGCAACTTTATAAAAGGACAAATTTAAATTATCTCCTCTTTTTCCTTTTGAAGAGTGATCTAATTATTAGGACTTGGGATCCGAACTGCAGACATCTGCCGAATCACCGTGTCTGGGATGCATCAATTCTTTCCTATACCCACGTTCCAAGACAAGGAACTTGAACCTAACCACGGATTCCTTTGGGAGTCCACTGAGGGCTTTCTAACTATCAGTGTCTGGCTTGTAAGCAGCAATGATACTGTCTGAGAAACAGAAAAACCTAAACTAATTACAATAAAATTTAAATAATAAAATTCTCAAATGACCAAATAAATTCATTTTACTCTGTGTTACTCTATGTTTACTCAGATGTGTTCTAACACGAATGAACAGGATACTGACCCAGAGGTGGGCTTTGAGAGCCTGCACCCCTTGTTGTGGAGGCCACACCCTCTGCCCTACCTGTTTGATCAGCAGCCGCTTCTTCTCTTCATTCTGTTCATCCCTAGTTTGCAGGTCCCTCTCGAACTGCGCCTTCATGGCCTGCATGTTGACCTCCAGACGAAGCTTGGCATCTTCCGTGGCCTGGAGCTCGTCTTCCAGCTCCTCCAGCTGGGTCCTCATTTCCTCCACCTGCTGCTCCAGGGCCCGTTTGGATTTTTCAAGTTCGTGAACCTAAACCACCGAAGCATCAGGAAAGAGTTGACTGGGGTGGAGGCACGTGTGAAGAACAGCAGTCTTCCTGTTTTACAGGCCCACTTGTGGCATGCTGGCCACTTTGGTCCCCCTGGGCCGGCCCCCTGCCACATGCACACACATCCTTCCCTCTCCCCCGAAGGCTGCTGCTATTCTCCATTTCAGTGTATGCAGTTCAGAACTACAGTGTGGATTTCTTTATTCACACGTGTTCTCTGGTCATCCTCCTCTGATGACCTTTAAGCTGAGAGCTCTTCAGTGAGCCAAAGAACAAAGGAAACAGCCATGTCAGGGAACCTGTCTGTTGACTGACTCCTTGCCTGCTGTCTGTGAGGAACAAGTACAACAGTATACCTCTTCTTGCTGTAGAAAAGATCATTCGTATTGAAAAGCACATGTGAAAACTGCTGATTATTAGGGTGGCTTAGGCCTAAGAAGCAGGGCACAGTACACAGGCCTTGATCTTTCTCTGGACAAAGCTGCCCCCAGCACCACTTCCCTCATTCTCTGCGCCAAGCACTGTGCTGAGAGCTCCACCTCCTGTGCCCTTTGACCCTCGCAGCAGCCTTTGGAGGGAGGCTTTGGTGCTGCTGTGCACCCGCTCTGGGGTCCAGGACCACTGCAGTTCTCACGGGGACAGGCGCGGGGAATCTTAGGAAAGGAAGAAGGTCCATTTCTACACAGTGTCTGGTGCTCAGTAGGCACAAAAGACCTGTTTGTGGGATCAACATGTGAGTGTTGATGCTACAGAAAACGAACATGAAATCAACTGTAGAGTTCTCTCTCCACATTTCACTGTGTAACTATGGCCACTTCTACTTTCAGTGGCCTCTTCTTGTCCATGGGGCTAGTCCCTGGGCGCCAAGTTGTGGGAGACCCAGCAGAAAGGTGGGACCACCTTCGCTGACTTATGATGTGGCCAGATGGCCCATAGCACATGAAAATGAGACCCTGCCTTTTTAGAGGACTTTGTGTGCTTTTCAAAGCAGATGCAGTAACTTCATGAAATTGGGCAAGTATAATGTTCATCTGGCAGATAAGAAAACTTAGGCTTCAAAAGCTTAAGTGGCTTCCCATGGTCAGAATGGAAGCCTGTGAAGGAGCCAGAGAACCTTGCCTTTGATACCAGGCCTGGGTTTGTTTTGCTATCTTCAACACGTCATACACTAAGGGAGAGATGTAGGGTAAATAAATATCATGGCAGCTCTTGTGGAAGATGTATGCAATCGAAAGAAAAACTGTGCCACAGAAGCTTCCAAGCTGTGGATAAGCCCCCAAAGCCACTGAAGCTCTCAAAGAAAACAGTGGGGCCTCCCTGGGAAGAACCAGGTCAGAGGGAGCTGCCATTCCCTCCTCCTCCTCTCCAGGTCCCCACTCACCTCATGTTTGATAACTACCTGTGACGGCAGAACCATGAAACCTCTTGTTGAAAGGCCCTCCTGCCAGGATGCAGGCTGGAGCAGGGAGGGCAGTGAAAGGACAAGAAGAAACATGTTCACCTCCAGCCAGTGCTGGGGGGAGACTGCAGAAAACCTCACAACGGTCCCAGAATACCTGAACCCCCTACGCGTGCACAGGCCAAAACACTCCTAGATGGCTTTGCTGCTGGGCTGTGCATTTCCAGGTCCTTCAGGCTCCCCTGAGGAGTCGCCTGCTCCCGTGTGAAGGTCCGGGCCCCCGGGATACTCTCCCGTGCGGAAGTGTGGAGCCCACCAGGCGACTTACGTTCTTTCCCACATCATCTTTGGAGCTCATGAGGTCTTCCATGTCTGCTCGGAGCTGCTTGTTCTGCCTCTCGAACTCCTCCTTGGCCTCCAGGGCTTCCTCGAGGGCCCGGGCCAGCGACAGGGCTTTGGTTTCTTTCTCTCGGGCCTCGGCTTCGGCCCGGTCCCGCTCTTCCGCATGGCGAGCAGAGATGCTCTTCTCTTCTGCTAACAGCTGTGCAGAAGGGGAGGGGGGAATATGAAAAACTGAAACAGTGACATCAACTTTTCTCTTCCACCACGTGGCTGATTTATCGCTAGAGTGCTGCAACTAGATTATGGTGTTCTTGCATTTCCTTTTTTTTTTTTTTTTTTTGCTTTCCCCCTTTTTCCAATTTTGATATAAATATGTATCACATTTAACTGCCTTTAAGTAAGATTATTTTAAACCAAACGAACAAAAGCAAGAGCTCTGTCAGGAGGAAACAACATGTGGCCAACCCACCTGGTCAAACTTCTTCTGCTTCTTCTCCAAGTTGGAGGCGACCTGGCGCTGGTGGTCCAGGTCCACCGTGAGGTCGTCCAGCTCCTGCTGCAGGCGGTTCTTGGTCTTCTCCAGTTTGTCATACGCCAGTGCCTTCTCCTCCAGGCGCTGGCTCAGGGCCTCCGCGTCCTTCAGAAGCTTCTTCTTGGCTTCTTCCAGACTTTCAATTGTTCCCAGGTCGTCATCTACTTTCTTCTTGGTATCAGCCAACTAGGTTTTGTGTAAGGACAAACAGAAAGATCAGTATTAATGTACTCAATTGGGGCAGGGCATGGTGGCTCACACCTGTAATCCCAGCACTTCGGGAGGCCGAGGTGGGAGGATCACTTGAGGTCAGGAGTTCGAGACCAGCCAGGCCAACACAGTGAAACCTCATCTCTACTAAAAATACAAAAATCGCCTGTCTGTAGTCTCGGCTACTGGGGAGGCTGAGGTGGGAGGATCACTTGAGCCCAGGAGGTGGAGGTTGCAGTGAGCTGAGATCACGCCACTGCACTCCAGCCTGGGCGATAGAGTGAGACTCTGTCTCAAAAAACAAACAAACAAACAAACAAACAACAAAAAAAACCCCCACAAAACTCAATTGGTTTTTGCATTTGAAGAAAAAAGAAAAAACCTTTTGTTTTTAATATTTTGAGAGAAGAAAAATCAATACTGTGATTTTAAAACAAATGAGTCTTAGACTGTCACTTAATTTCTTAGCTAATAGTCTATAAAATGATGACTGGATTGAAATCTTACATCGTTGACACAGTCCTAGGTCCTTATTTTAGGGGCTTCCAGCATTATAACCAGCATGTGGCTGGGTCAAAGAAAAACCATTTAATGGGCTTAATTTAGTACAACCTAATTAACTGTCCCAAATGGAGTTGAGACAGCCCAGCACAGCAGGGCCAGGAGCTGCTGGAGACACACATTGAGGCCACGCGGCTTCCTAAAGAGGACGCACACCTGGGACTGCAGGGCCAGCACTTGCTTCTCCAGGTTCTTCCTGGCCTCCTCTTCCTCCTCCTGCTGTTCCTGAAGACTGTTCTTCTCCTCTTCCAGCTGCCGGATCCGACTGCTCAGGTTTAGTTTCTGGCGTGTCTCCTCCTGAAGAAGCTCCTGTGTTTTTTTTTAAAAGGGCAACACTTCCGTTATATTTATCACCAAAACAAATACACCTGTATTAAAGAATTCATGTCGTACAAAAGAGACAGCCTCAGTGCATGAGAACGCCCAGTGACATTAAAAACAGATGATTTAAAAACACACACAATAACTTTGTAAAAGCTCTTCACACCAACACTGCTTCAGACTCATCTCTGAAAAATGAATGGCAGTGCCATCCACCCAGGGGCCCAGGCTGGAGCCTCCAGGCATCCCCGAGGCCTCCCCTCCTGTGTCCCCCACCACACCCCGCCTCTCCTCAGTCATGCCTGGAATCCCTTCCTCTCCACCCCCTACCCCGTCCTAGTTCCGGCCCTCAGCCCTTCGCACTAGGATCACCTCTCCCGTCTTAGGCATACCCTCAGTTATCGTCCTTTATATTTCCTGCCAGATTGACTTCTAAAATGTAAGCACAAACATGTTTTTCCTGTTACTTTCAGACTGGAAATTCTTCAGAGGCATTGGTTGTGTGGAGCAGAATTTCTGGGCTCTGGCTCCGGCCTCCTCGAGTCTCACTCACCAGGCCACACCTTGTCATGCATGGGGTATGCTTTGGTTAAAATGAACTTGTCCCCAACTGCCTAATTATTCCAGTTTTGGCCTGTCTGAGTTTTTTTTAAATCCCCAGCACCTAGCCTAAAGCCTGGCAAATAAACACTCATAAATGTTTGCAAATCTAACAAAACTAAGCTGTAAAACTCGAAGAATAAAGTGCTACATTATTTTCAAGTAACCCGTAGCTGACTTAAAAACATCCCTAACGGATGATGCAATACAGATCTTAACAGTCTGATAAGCCTCAACTCACCCTTTTACAAAATGGACTGTTTCTCACAGGTCAGCACAATGAAATTCCAACCATAAGGAAACAATCTTATTGGAAATGACCAGCAAGACATTGTGTGCAGCAGGACCATGGCTTGGGTCAACCACAGCCCAGGCAGTGGCCGTGAATGGCAGCTGGAGCTGCCTCCGAGGCCACCCACGTGCCTGCCAGACACAGGAACCCCAGGGACTCTACATCAAGACACTGAGCTTCCAGGGAGAAATCCCGAGTAGCAAGGCTGGCTCCAAATAAAAGTATGATATAAAACTAGTAAGAGGTGACACAGAAGCCAATTCTGGGGCCAGCATATTTCACCAGCTTATATATTACAGAAATGTTAGTTACTATAAAGACCCCTTGCTCCCCGGGGAATACCTGTGTGTCCTGTAGTTGAGACTCAAGACTAGCTGCATCCTTAGCAAATTTAATGCCCTTCTTCTCTGCTTCTTCCAGAAGGGTGGAGACGTTATCTAGCTCATTCTGTAAGGAGCAAAAGATTAAATTCAACTCAATAGTAAGTGAGCAGAAAGGGTCTAGAAACAGCTTTTAAACAGAACACAAATAGAGAAGAACTCGGGGGGAGTGTGAACCTGAAACTACCCATTCAGTTAAGGAAGACTCACCACCAAGAGTCTGTTGCCTTCAAACGGAGCTCAAATAAGTAGGTACCAGAACCTGCCTCCCTGGCCACCTTAATAGTCTCTACCCATGGAAACGACAGGGGGCGGGGGTGTCTCCTGACTGGTTTCCTACCTTCTTCTATTTTTATCATGAAGAGACAAAAATTAAAGCAAAGCCTTTGAAAGAGTGACTGTATCCTCTGTGGGGAGGCTGAAGGCCAGCAGGTGCTTGATTTTGGTCCTCCTTTACAAGATGCGTTAACCATATGCTTTGGGAGGAAAGTATAATTCACATTCTTATAGAACTTGAAGCTTCTATAAAAGGGATAAAAGAAAGTATTTTTCTTTTTTTTTTTTTTTGAGACAGAGTCTCGCCCTGTCACCCTGGCTGGAGTGCAGTGGTGCAATCTAAGCTCACTGCAACCTCTGCCTCCTGGGTTCAAGCGATTCTCCTGCCTCAGCCTCCCGAGTGGCTGGGATTACAGGTGCGTGCCACCGCACCCGGCTAATTTTTTGTATCTTTAGTAGAGATGGGGTTTCACCATGTTGGCCAGGCTGGTCTCGAACTCCTGACCTCGTGATCTGCCTGCCCCGGCCTCTCAAAGTGCTGGGATGACAGACGTGAGCCACCACACCCGGCTGGAAGTTCTTTTAGGTTTCAAAAAACTGGTATTATATATTCATCATGAATATTTAAGCTATTTCTTATGGTCAGATTTAATTAATAATATTTTTTTCCTTCCCAATTAATGATATTTCTAAAATATTTTCCAAACAAATCTTCATGGTATAAGATGCTTTATAATTTTTGACGACAGTGGGCGCTGGGAAGAAGCAGAGGGACGCAGAGGGGCAGCAGGGCGCCGTGGGTTCTTGCTTGTCCTCGTCACACCGGCCAAGGGAAGGTGGACGGTGGCACAGCCACAGCGGAGCACATGCTGCAACGCTTCCATTTTCCCTCTGTTTAGCAACATCCTTCACAGAGCTCGCGCTTCATCAGTCTTGAGAACAGTGTGGTGGGGAAGGGCTCCAAAGTCAAGAGGGACTCCTGCCTTCAGCACCAGCTCTAGAAGTTGCCAGGTAAGTCACCGAGGGGGCAAGAGCCTTAGCTTCTTTGAGCTGCAGGTTCCTCACCTACCAGAGGGGTTGACTGAGGATTAAATGGGGAACAACGTACATGGGAGCCTAGCATATGCCTGGTGCGGCACAGGGGACAAGGAACTGTCACTCCCCTCCCTTCCCCGCCGTAGGCGGAGTTCATAATGCTGTTTCGGAGATTTTCTCTTTTAGGAATAGCTTTCCAGATGTGTGAGAGCACACACACAATATTTCAGTACCTACATGTTAACACGGCAGGCCGGGACCGCCCTCCTTCGAAAGGCCTGCTTGCGATGTTGACCTTTGGCTGGTGTGTGGGAACTTGAATTTAGCAAGAGTTCCCACTATTTCCTAAACGATAAGGGTGGCTTTTCTCTAAACTGTCCATGTAAACAATATGGTCTATGTTGAACACCTGCGTTTCTTCTGGGAGTCTGCAATTTGGGTTTATGCTAGGCAAGAGGTGCCTAGGTAACCAGCCCCTAATAAAAACCCGGGGGGCCGAGTCTATAATGAGCTTCTTGGAAGAAAACATTTCACGCATGCTGTCAGGACTCACTGCTGGAGGAATTAAGCACGTCCTGTGTGACTCTGCTGGGAGAGGACTCCTGGAAGCTTGTTCCTGGTTTCCTCAGGACCTCAGCCCTTGTGCCCTTTCCTTTTACTGATTTTTGCTTTGTATCTTTTCACTGTAATAAATCTTTGCCATGAGCAGGCCTCTCTGCTGAGTCCTAGAGTCCAGCCCTTCCTATCCATAGGTTCCATCTGTGGAGTCAACCAACCATGTATTAAAAATATTCAGAAAAGGGCCGGGCACGGTGGCTCACGCCTGTAATCCCAGCACTTTGGGAGGCTGAGGCGGGTGGATCACGAGGTCAGGAGATCGAGACCAGCCTGGCTAACGCGGTGAAACCCCATCTCTACTAGAAATGCAAAAAATTAGCCAGACATGGTGGCAGGTGCCTGTAGTCCCAGCTACTCAGGAGGCTGAGGCAGGAGAATGGTGTGAACCCGGGAGGCAGAGCTAGCCGTGAGCTGAGATCGCGCCACTGCACTCCAGCCTGGGTGACAGAGCGAGACTCTGTCTCAAAAAAAAAAAAAATTTTTTTTCAGAAAAAACCCCTGCATGTGCACTGACTATGTACAGTTCATGACTCTTTTGGGTTATTTCCTAAAAACATGACTTTTTTGAGTCGTTATTTCCTAAAACATACAGTGTAACAACTTTTTACATAGCATTTACATCGTCTCAGGTATTATAAGTAATCTAGAGATGATTTATAGTATATGGGAGGATGTGCATATATGCAAATACTATGCCTTTTTTTTTTTTTTTTTTTGAGACAGAGTCTTGTTCTGTTGTCCAGGCTGGAGTGCAGTGGCGTGATCTCGGCTCACTGCAATCTCCACCTCCCTGGATTCAAGCGATTCTCCTGCCTCAGCCTCCCGAGTAGCTGGGATTACAGGTGTGCACCACCACACCTGGCCAATTTTTTTGTATTTTTTAGTAGAGACAGGGTTTCGCCATGTTGGCCACACTGGTCTCAAAACTCCTGACCTCAGGTGATCCGCCCACCTCGGCCTCCCAAAGTGCTGGGATTATAGGTGTGAGCTACCACGCCTGGCCCCATACTATGCCATTTTTATTAGGGACTCCAGCATCAGAAGATTTTGGTATCTGCAGGAGGTCCTGGATGTAATCCCCCAGTGGATACCGAGGGCTGACTGTATATACTTTTGTACACACTTCTGCAATGAACATTCTTGAAGTTGACTCTGTGTGTACATCCTTAGTTAATTCCCTAGGATAAATGACTAGACATGGATTTTTCGGGTCTAAGGATACTCCCAGTTTTAAGGCTTATGATCTAAGACTGCCAAATTGTCCTTTAGAAAAGGTTGCACTAGGCCGGGCACAGTGGCTCAAGCCTGTAATCTCAGCACTTTGGGAGCCTGAGGGGGGCGGATCACGAGGTCAGGAGATAGAGACCATCCTGGCTAACGTGGTGAAACCCCATCTCTACTAAAAATTCAAAAAATTAGCCAGACATGGTGGCGGGTGCCTGTAGTCCCAGCTACTCGGGAGACTGAGGCAGGAGAATAGTGTGAATCTGGGAAACAGACGGTGCAGTGAGCAGAGATTGTGCCACTGCACTCCAGCCTGGGCAACAGAGCGAGACTCTGTCTCAAAAAAAAAAAAAAAAAGGTTGCACTAATTTATACCAGCAGTGTAAAAAATAAAACTCTCGTAAATCTTTGCCAATGTGAAGTATAATTTTTTTGGTCCATTGTTCCTATTCTCTTATTTACTGGACTAATGGAGAAGCTGAAGTGCTTAAAACTGTTAAGCAACTATAAACACAATTCAAAATGGAAGTCCAATTCATGCTATCTTCTTAAAATAAACATTATTTAACTTCATCAAAGTAATAGACAGTAGGGACACCTGAGACTCGATGTATTTACTGGATAGCAATTTTCAGGTATTGCACAGCACACTGGCCATGGGTCTCTTATTGCACAGAGGGATACAATGGTAAATTAGGGACATGCTACAGTGGGACGTGTGTAGAGTGGAGGTTTCCGGCTTACCTGCAGCTTACTTGCTTTCTCCGCCAGCTCCACCCTGAGCCTGTCGCCTTCGGAGACCTTGGCATGGAGCTCTTGGACCTGCGCGTCGAGCTTCTTCCTCTTGTGCTCAGACTCGGCCTTGACCTGCTGCAGGACCTTCACCTCACACGCCAGCTCCTTGTTATCTGTCTCCAGGCCCTGCTTGTTCTTCTCTAGATTTGCTTTGAACTAGGAGACGGAAGGGAAAACATAATTCACTTGTTATTTTCTAAAACTCCATACAGAGGACTGCTTTTTGAGTCTGCAGAATTGTGCCTAACACACAGTGAGTCTGTAGTCAACATCTGTTGAATGAATGAATGAAAATGTTTGCTGTTCTGAGTGTGAGGATTTCTATGTAAGGAAAACACGCGCACATACTGCTCCGAGGAGCAGATGCAGATATTTAGGGGCTCACTGTGCTAAGTAATTAGCCTTGTCCATGCCGGGTGTGTCCTGTCTGCAGAGTAATCACTCACACTGTCCTCTGTATAAAACAAGTGTTGTTAGTGTAAAGAATTGTTTTACACTTGCTAACATGAGCAAGCCCCCTTGGTGCAGGGGTGGCCACAACAGGATGTATCTCTGATGACATCTTGTCTCAGGGACAAGATTGGGTGTAGTAAGGCGGTCACATGGGAATCTGGGCCAGACTGTCTGGCTTCAAGCTGCCTTTCCACGAACCAGCCGTGTGACCCTGGGTTAATTACCTAACACCGCTGGGCCTCAGTTTCCTTGTCTTTTAAATGGGAATTATAGGAGACTGTGCCACAGGGCTGTAACAAAGATTAAGGAAGGCAATTCACGTAGGGTACTTAGCACAGTACCTGACACAAACGTAAATGTTCCGTAAATGTTAATATTGTTATTGTCTAAATTAAAAGGTGGCATGTGGCTAGGCAAAGAACAGAAAGATGGGGAAACCGGAGTAAGAACCAAGTCACAAAGGCAAGGATGATTATGGGAAGTCACAGAGGCCAGTCTGCACAGGAGGGTGGCATGAGTCACAGGGCACATGAAATTAAGTTTCAGGAGAACGGAAACCTATGTCTGAGATACAGAAGCGAGAACAATGAATGAAGGCCAACACTGTGTTTGGTGGCTGAGGTGAGATACAGGCAGGGAAGGACAAGAAGGGAGAGATGAATGTCAGGAACCCCTGAAGGGGAACATCGGCAGGACTTGTGACTTACTGGCAGCAGACAAGTAAGGGAAGAATGACTTTCAAACCATTTGGGGTTTTGAGTGAAGCCACTGGGAGAAGGATTTAGTGAGAGGAGACACTGGGGAGGACTATGTGGTGTGAGATGGCGGCTGGATCCATGCACTTGGTCTGGCTTTTCTTCCTAAGGAGACTGTGTGTTTTCAGAAAGCCGCTCCTGCCCTGGCAACTGGGTACCCAGCAGCCCACTCAGTGACGTACACAGGCTGGAGCCTAATCAATACATGACTGAACAGAACGGGCAGATAGGATGGGAGTGGCTCTGACGCGGGACTTTCTCCAGGCCACAGCACACGGCAGGGTCTCCCTTACCCGCTTGGCCTGTTCCAGCTGCTCTGAGAGCTCCTCCAGGGCTGTTGCGTGTCTTTGTCTCATATCCTGGATTTGGGCTTCATGGTTCTTAGTTTCCTCCTCAAGAGCCTTCTTCAGCTCTGCCACTTCTTGTTCACGTTTTGTACTAGAGAAGGACATTTTGAAAGAGAGATCAGAATTAGCTGACTGATTAAAAACACATTTTCTTTTTGAAAAAGTACTGTTTTTGTTTTAAATATTACATAAATTCCTTTAATAAATATTTGATGTGCTACTTCCAGTAGGCTGGCAGGTCTATTACTGTGATATCAGAAATCCTCCTAGAGAGCTGACTAGTGGTTCATGCCTGTAATCCCGGCAATTTGGGAGGCTAAGGTGGATCACTTGAGCCTGGGAGGTTGAGGCTACAATGAGCTATGATTGCGCCACTGCACGCCAGCCTGGGCGAGTGAGACCCTATCTTTAAAAAAAACAAAAACAAAAACAAAAAAACCAGTGCAACTTCCATGCCATGTCTGGCTTATCAAGACACAGGGTGACATCCCTAGGGGTCTTCAAATTGTTCTTGGCAGTCTGGTTTCACTGGAGGTCAGGAATTGGTTAACACAAGATGCCAAACTGCCTGCCATAGCCCCAACAGACTTGAATAAAACTGGAAAAAGGGAGTCTCCCAGAGATTTTCAGAAGTGAAGGGGTGGCAAAGGCCAAATGAATCAGGACGTTGCAGTGTAACAAAGCAAGACTCTTAGCGTTCATGTGAAGAAGCCGCAATCAACTAACATCCTCCCAAAACTCTACCAGGAAATGGCTTAAGGTTGGGGAGGAGGGCATTATCTTTTGGAGGGGCAGGAAAATTAAAAGGCAGCTCAGAGGGTTCAGAAAGGGTCTCTGATGTTTGATATGAGAACGCAGCAGGTCCATGGCCACAGAATTGGAATGTTCTGACATAAACTGTGCTTTTATCTAACCTGCACTTTACGGTATGACGATCTCATTAGCATTAAATATCTTTCCATGGCTTTCTAACATTTTTAAAATTGGCTGTAACAAATACAGGGTAACTTGAATAACCAGAGTTATTCACTGTCTAGAAGGGATCTTACTCCCCATGGCGAGTCCCTCTAAATTTGTTAATCTGAGCACCGTGTTTAAGCACGAGCTTGATGAAGACTGAAGCCAGTCAGGTAAACAGCGCTCCTGCTAAGACCTATATTAGCCCTGTTGAATTAGCTACAACCTCACACTAATCCTGAAGCACATCGCTAGCAAACTTGCTCTATACTTTATAACATGTCACAACTTAGAACAGTGATTCACACACTGATTCCCGTGTGGACACATTATCCCTCTCTTTACCTCTCTTTTCCTCTCTTCTCATGGAGTCACGAGATGCAGGGGCTGGCTGAGAGATCCCTGTGCCAAGAGAACAGGGCCTGGCAGCTGCCAGCTCCATGGTCGCATGTAGCCCAGCCAGAAGGAATCACTGAGGATTCTTTGTGGTCCAGCCTAGCTCAGCCCCAAGTTCCACTGGCTCAGCCAGAGGTCAAAGACGTGCTGGTCTGGTCCTGTCCTCTGCAAGGCTCCCATCGAGATTATTTGAGCTCACTCTAGCGGCCAGTGCTTCACTGATCAGACTCCAGGGAAATCTCTCCTACTAGCAGCACGTTGTCTTTTGGGAAAATAGTTGTGTGTGTGTGTGTGTGTGTTCCTCATCCCTACTTAAATCCAATGGTCAAAGGAAACCTTCACCTTCTCTTCTCCAGGCTGAACAACCAATTTCTTTTAGTTTTTCATCAAAAGTCCTTAAGAGAGTGAAAATGCCAGGGAGTCTGCAGAAGAGTATATGATTTACGGAGGACTGTTACTTTATACTAATCATGGGAAGAACCAGGGCCCAGGTGGGGTGGTTTGCATTCTCTAAGGGTCCTTAGCAAGAATGGAGGACACGTCTGAGCTGCAGGCAGAACAGAATCAGTGAATCAGTGAATCAGTGAATCATCAGTGAATCAGTGATGCTACAGCTGAGCATAGGCATGGTTTTAATAAATATGCGCATTTTTTTTTTTTGCAAGGGTTGGATGGAAAAATGATCAGAACCTTATTTTCTATTGCAGTCAAAAGCCCAGCTGGGACTGGAGAGTTCAGCCAAGTCTAGTTCAGTGGTTTCTAGATTTTAAAAAAGCAGATATGTCAAAGAGAAGTCCAGGACTTAAACTACTAAAAGCAGTTACTTTGCTGAAGTGGGGTAAGGGCCGGGCACGGTGGCTCATGCCTGTAATCCCAGCACTTTGGGAGGCCACGGCGGGCAGATCACCTGAGGTCGGGAGTTCGCGACCAGCCTGACCAACACGGAGAAACCCCATCTCTACTAAAAAATACAAAATTAGCCAGGCATTGTGGCGCATGCCTGTAATCCCAGCTACTCAGGAGGCTGAGACAGGAGAATTGTTTGAACCCAGGAGGCGGAGGTTGCAGTGAGCTGAGATCGCACCATCGCGCTCCGGCCTGGGCAACAAGAGCGAAACTCTGTCTCAAAAAAATACAAAATATAAAATAAAATAAAAAAGTGGGGTAGGAAGCCTCGAACCATGCCTGGCTCAGATGGGGTTTTTCCTTTCTCTGGGAAAAAGCTGAAGACAAAAACCAACCAACCTCTGTCCGGCTGCCGTAGCTGTACATATTCATGGCCAGGATCATGGCCAACATTCCAAGGCTCATCCCTCTGTTCTCCAGCACGGAGAGCCTCCACACCCACCATCTGACCTCAGTCTCGCTGCTCTATCGAGCTGGCCTGCCCTGTGGACACCATGATGTCATTTTTTCCATGACCAAGTGCCCAGGTTTCCAGCTGCTGGGTGGACCCAGCTGATGACATCCTTGTCCTCTGGGGAAACACACTGGTTTTCACCACAACCTGTTTCCCTCCTGGTTGCTCTGGGTCATTTTCTGCCTCTCTGGCCACACTTGCGTTCATAAACAATTCCCTCTCTCCTTCTTGCTTTATTCCAGGCCTCAGCAACTCCCCAGGGTGATGGGCTATTCTGTCCATCATTCACACCCTGAAAGAGCCAGCAGGTGTGTCTGCAGCCAGCCAAGGCGCAAAGGTTCCCTTCTGGCTGGGACTCCTGGGGTGGCCCTGAGGTACTTGGCAGTGTGAGTCTGGGAGGGAGCAGACGGCCTCTGCCAGGACAGCAAGCTGGCACACCCCCCACACTGCTCTCCACAGTGACGACATCTGTGAGTCTGTGGGAGCCGCAGGCCAGCACCTCCGGGCCTGCGTACCGGCTCACTGCTAAGGCTCTCCTGTGACTCGTGGGCTGCCACACTGCAGCTTTCTACCCGGGAGCCTTCTCTGGCCATGGTCACCTATGCTTGTCACCTTTTTCATGCCCGCCCCGGCTGCTGGCTCATGATGCTGCACATGCCTCTGCACACTGCACACTCTGTCCCAGTGCCTGCACCAGCCTTCTTCTCACCTTGTGAAGGCACCCTTCCCTTTTCAGCTGGTTACCTACACCATCCACACCACCTGGCACTGCCAGCATATGTGCCTGGCCTCCTGGGTATCTCCTCCTATTCCTGTGTTTACCTTTCTCCCTCTGGTCCTATCTATCTAAATCTCTTTTCACTGCTCCTGACTCTGTGTAGTTGTCACTGTCTCTCCCTAGACATCCATCACTGACCACAGCTTTTCTGATCACATGCATCTCACTCTGTGTCCCTCAGTCTGCTGGTTTACCCGCCCACTCCTGCACAGGTATTTCTACCCATAGACTGGTCTGTTTCTAACCATTACCATTTAATCACCGTTCCACCTGCCATCACGAGGAAAAGCACACACCACCTCCCAAAGACAGCAAGCACACCAGGCATTTCTGCGTGGGCTCGGTGGAGAGGTCGGCGGGCACCCGGGCCCTGCTTCCTCTCCCACACTCACCGTAGTTCCTGCTGGGCTGCTGTGGTGTCCAGCGTGTCCTCCAGCTCTGTTTTCAGAGCTTCCAGTTCCTCACTCAAGTCCCTTTTCTGCTTTTCGGCCTTATTCCGTGAAGCCTTCTCGGATTCAAAGTCTTCCTGAAGTTCAGCAATTTGGGCTTGTAGCTCTCGCACAACTTTAAGGGCATTGTTCTTATGGAGTGTTTCATCGTCACCTCTGTTAAAACACCCAGGAACAAGAGGCACTCAGAGATGGCACCCGGATGGCCTGCTTCTCAGGCGAGCCCCAGCCCCTGAGCACCTCTCCACAAGGAGACCCCAGTCCCACATCCCTCCTCCTGGGGCCTGAGGCTGGTGCAGATGCTCAGCACCTGCTAGGGCAGGAGGAGGTTCTCAGCTAGAGGACTTGCTGAAGGCCCCAAAGCTAATGGTGGCAGAGCCAGAACTAGATTCCAGCCCAGCCCCCTTTCCAAACGACCATGCTTCTCCATTAAAAGGTAGGACACTCTTACTTTAGCCCTTAGAATATGAAAACATTTTCTCTGAAGTCAAAGGCTGTTATAGTTAAAAATCTGCTTCTAACTATGAAGGAGTGACTTCCTCATCATCACACCGGAACCCAGCCAAACCAGGGATGCTCAAAGAACACACCGGAACCTAGCCAAACCAGGGATGCTCAAAGAACACACCAGAACCCAGCCAAACCAGGGATGCTCAGAGAACACACCGGAACCCAGGCAAACCAGGGATGCTCAGAGAACACACCGGAACCCAGCCAAACCAGGGATGCTCAGAGAACACAGTGGAAGAAAGAGGCTCTCATCCTCACACCCTCCAGGTGCCTCTCTTCCATAGGGCATCTTTTTGTTTATGTCTGTGGTTTAAAATGTTGGAAGATTTTTCTTATTGGGAATAGTTGGGATGTTTGAGGTAAGGGAGATTTTTCTTGTAAGATTTTGATTGTAACACATTATAAACTCCAAGTATTATAACCATGTAGCCAAATAGTTATTCTTTATAAAGAAATGAAACATTAGACATATATTTATTACATCTGATTTGCATTCTACACTGAATGGTTTAGAACTGATTATTGAATCATGCTCTCAGTGGAGAAATATAATTTCTGAAAAGTGATTTCCCTTCAAGTTCTAAAACATACTACAGGTGGGGCGTGGTGGCTCACGCCTGTAATCCCAGCACTTTGGGAGGCCAAGTCAGGTGGATCACTTGGGGTCAGGAGTTTGGGACCAGCCTGACCAACATGGTGGAACCCATCTCTACTAAAAATACAAAAATTAGCCAGTGTGGTGGTGCACACGTGTAATCCCAGCTAGTCGGGAGGCTGAGGCATGAGAATTGATTGAACCCAGGAAGTGGAGTTTGCAGTGAGCCGAGATTGCACCGCTGCACTCCAGCGTGGGTGACAGAAGTGAGACTCCATTCAAAAAAAAAAAAGTAAATAAAACATACTACAGTTAATCTGTAATGTACAGAGACCAAAACATTTGTTATAGTGGAATCATTTGTTCTGGTGTGAATTTCCAAGGGTTTCATAGTATAATTTGTCATTTTAAAGTATAAATACTGAGATGGTTTATGAGACTTTCTTGCTGCCCTGACACAAATTCTGTACGCTTGGGCTTTTCACTTTCTCAGGTCACACCAAACAGCAAGTAAACCCCATCTCACTCTCCCAGGGTTTTTGGATGCTCCCGAACATAACAGTCTGCTGAAACTCAGCCCCATGGGCTCCCGTGCAGTGCAGCTGCAGGGCCGCAGACCTGGCCAGCGCGCCCTGCAGCTCCTCCTCCTTCTTAGCCAGCTGCAGCTTGAGCTCGTCAATCTGCGCCTGCAGCTCAGCGATCTGGTCCTGCAAGTCGGTTGTCTCCCCGTCGAGTTTTCTTTTGGCCTTTTCCAGTTCCTGACGAGTCTTTTCTTCCTTCTTTAAGCGTTCTTTAAGGCAAGACATAAGAAGCTCTTCAACACACCGAGTGACTCACCACAGGAATAAACTAAAATACAGACTGATCCAAGTTGAAAATAAGCCATTTTATTCAAAAGCATGTCACTGCCCTGATGACATGGTCATGCCCTGATGTCAACTGCTCAGTCATTTCAAACCCACCGAGATCTGGAGGGGAGATAAATTAATGTGGGGAGGGAATTTTAAGGAAGAAGTTGAGTGTCCTAAGAATGTCCTTTCATGGGAAGTGAGACCACACTGTGAGAGCCGAAGGGACCTGGAATCCTCTCATGTCAAACCCATCGCTATGCCCAGGTTTGCAAAGTGGCTCAGCAGGTGCTGGGGCAGCAGTCGTAGCTGCCTGTCACCCCATTCCCTTTTCCATGGGAACCCCTGTTCTGAACCAAGAAAACTGCCGTCTTCGAGTACTGGGAGAGAGGAGACGGAAGAATGGGCAGAGAGGGCCAGGCCTCTTTTCCACCGTCCCCTCTAAAATTCTGCAGCGATCTCTCAGTTAGCCCTAGTGATCTATTTCACCGAATGATTTATTTCCTCGCAACGACCTGTATGTCTTTGTGTTCCCCACCAGGAACCAACTTGCTGAGAGTATGAGACCGAGTGTCACAGACTGATCAAACAGGTGAGTAAAAAAGCACATGTGCTTATGGGTACTTCCTCAGCCGAAGAACCATATACTAGTACAAATGGTTTATGAAAGTAATTTCATACTGACATTCCCTCTTTTGTTTATACTAAAACAAACAAAACCCCAAATATTTTAAAAAGCCAACCCCGTCATCTTCCTATTATAAGCGCACACATTAAGAAAGAGTGGGCACCTGCCTGCAGGCGCCTGCACAGAGCTCCCTCCCCCTGGTGATGGTACCAGTCTCTAGCTGCTCGTTCCAACTCCCATCCTCTTTTCTTATTTCTTTTGCAGAAGCTGTAATGTCCTAGGATTTCCTGATATTACACTGTGGCTTGGCCCTCAGCAGTGTCTTCTCTGTATCTGCCAGCTTTTACGTCACTGGCCAGTCCCTTTGTGAGGTAAAATCTGGGCACTTTAATGCAGCTTTAGATTAAACACAATGGTCTGTAGGACCCAAACAATTTAACCCCAACCATGCCCACCAAAGGGCAGTATCTTTTACCACAGTACCAAAGTTAAAAAAAGGAAAACCAGGCCTGGCGCTGTGGCTCACGTCTGTAATCCCAGCACTTTGGGAGGCCGAGGTGGGTGGATCACCTAAAGTCAGGAGTTTGAGACCAGCCTGACCAACATGGTGAAACACTATCTCTACTAAAAATACAAAATTAGCCAGGTGTGGTGGCGCATGCCTGTAATCCCAGCTACTTGGGAGGCTGAGGCAAGAGAATTGCTTGAGGCCGGGAGGTAGAGGTTGCAGTGAGCCAAGATTGCGCCACTGCACTCCAGCCTGGGCAACAAGGGCGAAACTCCGTCTTAAAAAAAAAGAAAAAGGAAAACCATTTTATCATCATTTCAAGGCAACACAAAATAATCTTAAGAGCCCTTTTTATTATTTTGTAAAGACAGGGTCTCACTGTGTTACCCAGGCTGTAGTGCGGTGGCAGGATCATAGCTCACTACAGTGAGGTCCTGGGCGCAAGCAATTCTGCTGCCTCTGTCACCCAGGCTGGAGTGCAGTGGCACGATCACAGCTCACTCTGGTGAGTACCTGGGCACAAGCAATCGTGTTGCCTCAGCTTTCAAGTAGCTGGGACTATAGATGCGCACCACTACGCCAGGCTAATTTGTAAATTTTTTGTAGAGATGGGGTCTCACTATGCTGCCCAGACTGGTCTTAAACTCCTGGCCTCATGAGATCCTCCTACCTCAGCCTCCCGAAGTGCTAGGATTACAGGCCTGAGACAGCGTGCCCGGCCAAGGGACCTATTTTAATAAGTCAACCCAAACTGAAGGTCCTTATTGTTAGTAACCATCAAGTATATTTTTTATTTTTGCATGTTCTGATTACAGTAAAAGCCAAACACTCACATATCCTAGTCCTCGATTTCTCTAGCCCCAAACACTAACCTTCTAAATCTGAGATCATCACTTCTTGCTTATTCCTGATTTTGGCCAAGTTTTTCGCCTTTTCTTCCTCTTCAGCCAGCTGAGAGGAACACTCAGCAATGCGATCTTCCATGAGTTTCTTTTCCTGGACAGGAAAAACTGACTGCTTCAGAAAAGCCATTCAAAATGACCACTTGGGTTCTGTATTCCTCATAAAGGTCAACTGTCTTTGACTCGAGAGAAAACAAGTACTATCGGCACTGCCTCCCCCAGCAGACTGTACACAGTCACATGCTGCAGAACAATGTTTTGGACAGTGATGAACCTGATACACGACAGTGGTCTCCTAAGATGATCATGGAGCTGAAAACTTCATCAAGAGCTGTTATAACACCACAGTGCAATTACTCTATTTTTAAAATAAATGTACTGCAGCCTCAGTGTGCCATGTTGATAAAGTCTGCAGTCATGTACAGCAATGTCCTAGGCCTTCACATTCACTCAGCGCTCACTCACTGACTCACCCCTCACCCAGAGCAGCTTCCAGTCCTGCAAGCGCCATTCATGGTTGAGTGCCCAATAGAGGTGTGCCATTTTTAATCTTTTCTACCATTTTTACCGTACCTTTTTAATATTTTTACTGGACTTTTGTTTGGATATGTTTAGATACACAAGTACTTATTAGCACTGTGTTTCCAACTGCCTACAGTATTCAGGACAGTAACATGCTGTACAAGTGTGTGGCCTAGAAGCAATCAGCCCACCGTCTAGTCTAGGTGTATAGCAGGCTCTACCATCTAGTTTGTGTCAATACACTCTATGATGTTTGTACGAGGATAAAATAACTTCACAATGCATTTCCCAGAATGTGTCCTCATCGTTAAACAACACACGACTGTACTCCAAAAGGGCAGGAAGGCTTCCACGTCTTGGTGCCCACCCTGGGAGCTTGGCCCAGCTGCCTGGTATTCAGAGTCCCACAGCCAATGGTAGATGAATTAATGCTTGCACAGATGGAGACAAGTCATCATTGAGTGACAATTATGCACAAAATGTACACATTAAAAGTCTAAAAGATTATCAGATGTTTGATAAGGTTTAAACAATTCAATGGTACCTGTATCTTTAGAAATCTATACAAGTAGAGACTTACAGAGAAAATTCAGTAAATGAACCTAAAATCTTGAGAAATTTCTGTTTGAGGTCACTTTTAATGAGTGTATCAACATAATATTATATAAATATTTTCCGTAACTAAAATCAGCTTTTTGTGGGAACAGTCTCTTACTTTGATAAACTTGGAATTTTGGTCCTCAAGAAGCAGAATCTCCTCTTCCATCTTCTTGATCTTGGCCTCTGCTGTCACCTTTTCCAGCTGCAGCTTTTGCCGAGCCCCTTCCTCCTCGTCCAGCTGCTCTTCTAGGTCCTTGTGAAGAACACAGAGTCAGTCTCGCCACTTTCTCGAGATTTGACCACACATTCATTGTGCACAGGAATGCATTACAATGAGATACTAATTTTTTTTTTTTTTTGAGACAGAGTCTCGCTCTGTTGCCCAGGCTGAAGTGCAGTGGCACCACCTTGGCTCGCTGCAACCTCCACCTCCTGGGTTCACGCCATTCTCCTGCCTCAGCCTCCCGAGTAGCTGGGACTACAGGCGCCCGCCACCACAACTGGCTAATTTTTTGATTTTTTTTTTTGGTAGAGATGGGGTTTCACCATGTTAGCCAGGATGGTCTTGATCTCCTGACCTCATGATCCATCCGCCTCAGCCTAGATACTAATTTTTGATTCTCAAAATGCCAAAGATATTTAAAAAAATATGAAATGCAGTTATGTGAAATAGACATTTGTATCTGCTACAGGCTAAAGTACAAACTGGGTCAATCCTTCTAGAAGCCAACATGGCAAAACGTAGCTTTGAAAATGAGCCTTTCCTTTCAACCAGCAATTTCAGGAAATTGTCACAGATGCGATTTATATAAAAAGACATACAGTGATAAGTTATTTATAATATTGAGTAACTATGAACGTGCTACAAAAAGGTCTTGGTAATTAAATGTTGGCACATTTGTTAAATGGAATAATATATAGTAATTAAAATTCACATTTTGGAATAATAGCAACACAGGCAAACATGAATAATGTAGTAGCACTCATCAAATGTGTATTTAATTTAGCTGAATCCAACTATATACATGTTCGGCCAAAGAGGAGAGAAAGAGAACATGAAAACAACAATTTAAGTAGTACAGGTCGTGAGAAATGAGCTGTGTCAGTTCAAATGTACCTTTCACAACAGAAGCACCTCATCAAACTGGGCGGGAGTATGGAGTTTACATGTATTTTTTATTAGAACGTGCAGATCTTTATAATCTACATTACTGTTTATGATAAACATGCTATTATACAGGATCACAGATAGATTACCCCATTTTATATGAGGTGATTATTGCACACTACATGCCTGTATCAAAATATCTCATGTACCCCATATATATATATATATACACATATACACACACACACTTAATATATACGCATAAAAATTAAAATTAAAAACAAAGTGTTACAGCTCTTTTAGAATTTGTCTAGCAGGCTTTCTGGTTTCTGGTGGAAAGCTCCCACCCCCTCCAAAGGAAAAAAAAAAAAAAAAACCCAGGCCGGGCGCGGTGGCTCACACCTGTAATCCTAGCACTTTGGGAAGCTGAGATGGGTGGATCACCTGAGGTCAAGAGTTTGAGACCAGCCTGGCCAACATGGTGAAACCCTGTCTCTACTAAAAATACAAAAATTAGCTGGGCGTGGTAGCAGGCGCCTGTAATCCCAGCTACTGGGGAGGCTGTGGCAGGGGAATCACTTGAACCCAGGAGGTGGAGGTTGCAGTGAGCCGAGATTGCGCCATTGCACTCCAGCTGGGCAACAAAGTGAGACTCCATCTCAAAAACAAAACAAAAAAACAAAAACAAAAAACTCCCAAAAAAACCAAAACTAGGGTTGCACAAATCAACACATGGCCAACTTAAGGAAATGTTCAAGAGTAACTTTGGCTAAATAATTTACTAATTGTTAATTTTAGAATGAAACCCTTGCAAAAAATGAGTGTTTTATTGTAAACATTTCAAACACACATATAAGCACACAGACCAGCATAATGAGCCCCACACAGAAGCATCACCCTGACCTTAACAAGCATCAACTCATGGTCAATTCCATTTCATGTGTGTCTCCACCTGCTCCCTTCTGCCCCTGGGTTATTTTGAAGCAAATCCCAGACATTATATTTCACTTGTAAAATCTTCAGGCTGTACCTCTAAAATATAAAGACCATTTAAAAAGCACATTTGTCTGTTTCAATCAGAATCCAAAAATTGTGCCTCATGAGTACACCCTGTATTTCAAAAAGAAAGTTAAGTACCAGGGAAGGGCTAATTTTTAAAAATTCTCATTCTGACTGTTGGCCACCTCCTATGTCAGTGCTGAGCGTTTCTTATTAGCCAAACCACGTAGTAGATGTCTATCTAATGAATGGAGTGAGCAACAGAATCACTGACAACATGAAGAACAAGTTAGGCCTTCTACAGAATGCTAGATCCTGGGAGGTTTGCAACTGAATCTCTTTGCAAACTGTAAGATGCCACTTAGAACATAAAAAAGATTCCTATTCAAAATGACAAATCTGTGTTCAAAGAAACTCTATTATAGGTGTGTTTCAAATGATGGTCATCTTTCTAAGGGTGGCTTCTCATAACCCAGAACCCTTTTGCTTCTCTGTGGACTTAAGAATCCAAACACATAACTTCTGTTTATTCCACAGATCCACTTGAAAATCCAAAATATGCTTCTAAGTAAAAATTATTATACATACCTGAATATGTGCTTGCATTTTTTTCTTTTCATTTTGGAGGATTTGGTTTCTTTCTTCTTCTTCTTCAACCCTAGACTCCAAGTCATGTAGAATCTCTTCTAATTCCTGCTTTTTAGCAGCAAGTCTTGCCCTCATCTCTTCTGCTTCAGCGAAGAGCTCAGTCTCTGCTTGTAGTTGTTCTGCAAGGATATTCTTCTCTTCTAAAAGCTGCAATCACAATAAAGTATCTGTGATTTGCCCCTATTACATACGTACACAGTATATATTCACTGTGATTTCAATGGTCAATGCACATCAAAGAAACTGGGAGATAAAAATATATAACATCACGGGAAGAACATTCAAATACGTTTTTGTCTATAGCAAAATAAGCGAGATGAAAATATTTTGGTTGTTCCTGTTGTCTCAAGTTACTGTGAATAATACATATTAAATTCATTATAGTTCATCTATGAAGGTAATTTACAAGGGACAGATAAATAGGAGAGTGAAAATATTATTCAAATGCCATAAAGTTCATGGTGATTACTAATGCCTGTTTGGTAGTAAGTGATATCCCTGGCCTTTATTGTTAATATTTTTGGCCTTGAACACTATAATTCTATTATTGCCACAACAAACATCTCCTGAGCCTCAGCTTTGTCCATGAAGAAAACTTCCCAGAAGAGGGACACACATTCAAGACCACTGCTGCTAGAGAAGTACAGGTGGTGACCTCTACTCAAGCATCTCGTCCTTTTGACTATTTTTCTATTTCCCCTCATAAACAGACACAGGAAGGTGACAGTACTGGGAGCCTCATCAAAACAGGTGTTAAGTACATGCTTGACAGCAAGCATAACAAAAGCAAAGATGCAAGAGGTAAGGTTGATTTTAACTTCTACAAATCTAAAATGCAAGGCAGAATGTATCTGTTAACTCTATCGGCAAAATGTATACAATTTGGAAATGAGTGAAAAGGCCTCACATAAAATAAGATGATATGGTGGGTATAGCTATTCATAATGAAATGTGTGGGGGTTGCTATCAGTGCAAGATCTTGTAGGGATTCAGGGCCAAGTGTGAGTTACAAGGTCACTGCACACACCTGCTGGTGCTTCCGCTCCATCTCCTCCAGCTCTCCTTCCACCTTCGTCTGCTTCTCCTTCACCTTCAACAGCTCTTCATCTTTGGCCTGAAGTTCTTCCTCCTGGCGAGTCACTTGTAGAAGCGGCTTCACCTATGACAAAATTAAGCAGTTTCTCATTCCAGCTCTTTCCTATGGGGTTTTCCTGATCAGACTCTGCTATTTGAAAGGGATCTGGAAAGAAGTGACCCAAGCTCACCTTTGTGAAGACTCGCCACCACTGCCAGTGCCGTAATTTCAGGTATGCGGCACAGTTCCGCTGCAAGACCTTTAAGGCACTTAGTTGCTGCTGCTTCTTGGCAAAGGCCCTGAAGAACAATAAGAAAAACTTATGATGTAAAGAAAAAAGTGCTTGAATGGCTGTTGTCATAAGAAGCCTTTCTAAAGGCCCGTGTTCTTCTTTGTGTAGGATAGGGAATGGATGCATCAATTAAGTCCTGGGTGAAATGCACAAGGAAGCCGTTCTGGCCGCTCGAAGCCACACTGGCTTGTTGGCCTGATCAGCCCCCCTCAGGCCCCTGGCACCAGTTCCTGCACTGACTTTCTTCACAGAGTCTGCCCTGCACATTCTCCTGCTGCCACTCAGCCATATACCCACACTGCGCACACTAAGAAACCGATTTTCCTGAGGCAATGAAGACTGTAGACAGAAGGGCCCGTTTTCTCTGTGCTGCTGCTCTTTATCGTGCCTTTAGGAGCTACTCTCTTGTTTTCCTTTTGATATGTCACAGAAGAAACATTTCTCCCCAACCCCCAAGGTAATTTTTCTCCTCCTTCCCTCCACTTTGTCGCAATGGAGCGCAGCACTCAAAAGCTACAATGGGGTTGTCAATGTCTCTCATTTACAGCCCGGCCTCCTCCAGGGCCTGGAGATGACTCTAGATCTGTGGAGCCCTCACCTCCTCATGACCATACCTGGGCTTCCCACTACACCCTACCACCTCCTCAGCCCCACAGCAGGGTCTGAGACCCAGTTCCCATTTGCCTTCACTCTGCTATTTTCAATTTCTCACTCTCCTTCAGGAACACAGAAACCCTCAACCCCCTCCTGCCAAAAACAACCCCCAGGCCCAGATGAAGCTCATTACCACCTTGCGGTTCCTTCGACAGACGACTGACATTTTTCTACTCCTTATGAAACTCTCAGGGTCCACAGGCAAACGTTCCTATTACTGACTTTCCGGCTTCCAGCAGTTGGCTTTCTACCCCACCGCGCTACCAAAGCTGCATTTTAGATCTTGACAAAGGACTCCCAGACTCAGAACTCAGCAGCTTTTCCTCAGCCAAATCCAAGTGCCTGGCGCACTGCACTCCTCTGGGGACTATCCACTACTGGACATCTCATCCCTGGATTCCAGAGCACCAGAACGGCCTCCGAGTCTCCTAGGCTCCACTAACAGTGCTGATGCTCCACTCCGACAGTCCACTCACGTGGCTGCGCTCCCACCTACACTCTGAGTTCCTCAGGAGCAGGGATCATGGCCCAGGCATTTTTGTTGGCACAACCAAGTGACCGACAGACTCCAGGCCTCCTGAGGATGTGTTTGTTGAGTAAATTAACTGGGTATTTCCTATAAATAATCTGTAATTGTTTCTCTGGGGTCCTTTTATAACGGCTTGCAGGAGTAGCTATAGGACTCTCCTGGGAAAGAGAAGCAATTGAAGGCGATGGAAGAAATAAGAAAAACATTTCAAATTATTCATTCACTCCAGCAAACAGTGGTATCAGGAGAGGGAGTGTCTTAAGAAAAGACAGACAGTTGCTGTTTTAGAGCAGAAATTACCTACCTGTCACATTTCCTTGCAAGAATCCCACAACTGCCATACTGCCAACGAATTCCTCCTTGCTGGTTAGAATTTTCCCTGAGCCCACTGCTTCATAACTGTTTTTATTCTTGCTGCTTACAAAACCTTCTAACTTATTCCTACCAGCCAAAAAGAATTAGCCAAGTTTTTTTTTTTTTTTTTTTTTTTTTTGAGACAGAGTAACTCTGTCGCCCAGGCTGGAGTGCAGTGGTGCAATCTTGGCTCACTGCAACCTCTGCCTCTTGGGCTGAAGCGATTCTCGTGCCTCAGCCTCCCGAGAAGCTGGGACTACAGGTGTGCACCACCATGCCTTGCTAATTTTTTGTATTTTTAGCAGAGACAGGGTTTCGCCATGTTGGCCAGGCTGGTCTTGAACTCCTGACCTCAAGTGATCCCCCCGCCTCAGCCTCCACAAGTGCTGGAATTACAGCTGTGAGCCACCGTGCCTGGCCGGGATTGGCCAAGTCTTAATTCCAAGAGTTTCTACTACAAAAACAAAAGTTTCAAAAATGACTTTTGAATCTATTAAGCATCCACCTTCCAATTCTCGCAATCGCCTTCAGGAATGCATACAAATTCACCCAATCTTCTTATTAAAAACTACAGCCCTACTTGCTTCTTTGGCCCTCTGGGAGATAAAACTGTCAAATGATGAGTCAAAAACATGCTGGGCACTTTGTTTAGTGGAATGAGGCAGCTGGTTTCCTTCTCCGTAGTGGTGGGCTGATTTCTATTACACCTGTGTGTCAGGCACTGTCCTCCAGGTTTTCATGAGGGAGCTGTGACATCAGCCTATCTCCGAGTGTTTGGAAAGTGGACTTTGAAAGTGTTCAAAATCACTTTAGCTCCTTCCCTCTTTTTATCCTTATCCCAATGTCCTCCAGGGTGCTTCAAGCTCAAGTTCACGGATTTCTGTAAAGATACCTATTTTTTTGACTATTGTAAGCACTATTCTACCTTTTTCCACATACAATCTGGTTCTTTTGAATAGGTTATCTTCTTTTTTTGATGTATCCTAATTTTAAGTTCCAGCCTACCATATGCATAGTGGGACTAAAATATTTAGGGGCAGGGGCTGCAAAGGCAAAGGCATGCTGGCTTACATATACGATTACATGGATTTGTTAGCTTTAAGTCCTTAAGATGAAATAATGCAAATGAAATATCTTTTGTTTTTAACTTTCTATCTTGAAAATTTTGCAAGGAAGGTTTCGATCAATGAAAAAGCTGCACAAAGTATATCTATATACTTCGTTTCCTGCACTTTTGATAGTTGTAGCATGTTTCTGGCAGGTGTCAAGTTTTTTGCTAACGCTATGAAGTTAGCCTGGCACCTGCCATTGCTCACTCCTTATGCTATGTTAGACATTCTGCAGTTCAGTGGATACAGTGAGGTCTTTGCTATCAACGGGTTCACTTTATTATTTATATAGTATCTAAACATTTGTATATAAAAACCCGGCCGGGCGCGGTAGCTCACGCCTATAATCCCAGCACTTTGGGAGGCTGAGGTGGGTGGATCACGAGGTCAGGAGATTGAGACCATCCTGACCAACACGGTGAAACCCTGTCTCTACTAAAAAAAAAATACAAAAAATTAGCCAGGCGTGGTGGCGAGCGCCTGTAGTCCCAGCTACTCAGGAGGCTGAGGGAGGAGAATGGCATGAACCCGGGAGGTGGAGCTTGCAGTGAGCCGAGATCACACCACTGCCCTCCAGCCTGGGCGAGAGAGCAAGACTCTGTCTCAAAAAAAATAAAATAAAATAAAAACCCAAGTTTTTTACTCCTTTTTGCCAAATGTTTCTTAGTATCAACCCGAAGATATCATCTATTTGTCTTCAATTTTCCATGCTACTCTTTTTACTCTGTATTCTATTTTATAGGCAAAAATCCACAAGTATTGCCTTTACCTTCTTCTGTTTAAAACCCTCTTGACCACTGTCTGGGCAAGCAGACTGCCCAGGAACCAGAGCTGTTTTCCAACCCACACGTAGAGGACATTATTGCAGAGTGCTGACTTCCAGTCCAGGTGTTCAGATTCTGTTTGCTCAAAACTGTCTGGATGGCAAACTATTCAACCTCTCTCAACTTCTCTCACTCCGAAACCCGAAGTGTTCAGTAGAAAGAAATAAATACCAGTATGACCTTCTAAATCCAAATCAGTTCTAAGTCCTTTGAATTCTATCTCAAATTTAACAACTTTTCTCTCATTCTCCAACACCACCTTCTTGGGTCCAGGCACCATCATCTTCTACCCAAATCACTAAAACAGCTTCCCAACTGGCCCTCCCAATTCTACTCTTGGCCCATCTCAACGGATTCTGCACACCACAGCCAGGCGGCCTTGACAGTATAGATTCCCCGTCACTGCACTCCTAACCCCTGTCCAGCATCTGATTCTCAAGCCTCTTCTCTCACCTTGCTCCCTCTCACCCATCCTGCTCCAGCCACACTGGACTCTGTCACCTTCTCAAATGCTGCCAGACTCTTGCCAGGATGCTGCTGTAGTTCCCTTACTGAAAAGCTTCTCTCTCCTCCCTTCACAGGGCCAGCCTTCTTACCCTTGAGGTTTCAGCCTCAGAGAAGCATTCTCTGAGGACTTGAGCTGAAGCAGGACCCCAAACCCCTTGGCCCCTTGTGTGTGTGGGTGTTTGAGATAGGGTCTCACTTTGTCACCCAGGCTGGCATGCAGTGGTGCCATCTTGGCCTATTGCAGCCTTGACCTCCCCGGTTCAAGAGATCCTCCTGCCTCAGCTCCCCCAGGTAGCTGGGACTACAGGCGCACACTACCAAGCCTGGCTAATTTTTGTATTTTTAGTAGAGATGGGGTTTTGCCATGTTGCCCTGGCTGGTCTCGAACTCCTGAGCTCAAGTGATCTGCCCACTTCAGCCTCCAAAAGTGCTGGGATTACAGGCTTGAACCACCATGCCCAGCCTCCTTGTGTGTTTTCGTATTGCAACATCCCATTACTTAGAATGTTCATGTATTTACCTGACTATCTCTGCCACTATAAAGCAATTTCCATAAGGACAGACTATGTCTCACACACTCTTGCATCCCCAGGCCAAAACGCAACGCTTATTTAGCACAAGCACATCCTCAGTGAACGATTAATTTGTGAATACCCACTTACTTTCTGGCTAGGTAACCTCTGCAAACGGCCTGGAAGAAGATAATGATATCGGTGATTTTTAAATCTCTTTCTTCCTCTAAGTGTGCCAGAACTCCAGCTCTGAAAAATATCTTGCTCTGTCCAATTCTGTACAAGTTTGGGTCCAATTCTAAAGCCCGGATCTAAGAGAGAAAGAGTTCATTTACTTTTTTTAACTACAAGAAAGATTAGATTAAATCTACAAACCAGAAAAAATCAAGAAAACCTTACCATTCGTTCACAGGCCTGTTTGCCATCCATAAAACCTTTAGGAATAGCATTTGGAGTTAGGATCTCATATCTGTAAGAAAATATTCCAAGAAGTATTTTGTAGAAATTTGTGAACAATGTATATCTACTAACTGTGCGTTTTGCTCTAAGAGGCAATAAAATGTTGGGTAATACATGTTAAATTAAGCGTCAAGAAATGAACTGGTGATAATCTGATGTTTTCCGTAGATCGACTTTCTATTTCTCATAAGTAAAAATGAGGTTAGTTCTTTCAGGTCAAAAAGTAGGTTTAGGAGGTTGTGGCAGAGAAAAATCAAAAGCATGGTGTTTTAGAAACCTTTCATTTTTCTTCATTTCCCATAAAATGTTCATATCCTCAAGATGCAAAAGAGAATCTGGCTTTCTGTACTTTAAGTCACTGTCAATTTGTAGCATTTATTAGATAACAGGAAGGGCTGTAAGAGCTGTGTTCATAGGCTTCTATTCAGAACATCAGAAAATATCAGGGTGACATGTGACATGACATTGGTCTGGGTGTATACACGTACATGTGTTCACTGAGCTGCACATTTAAAATCTGTGTACCTCACTGTATACAGGCTATACCTTAATCAGAAAAATAAAAGATACCGGCTATATTAAAGGAGGAATCCTGGCTACATCAATCAACTTTGTATCTTGGATGCCAATTATACTCCCTTTTTCTCCTAACAATAAAAAATGAAAATCTACCAGACTTCATCATACAATGGGATCAGAATGATGGCTTTCCTGAAGACACACATGGACTGGAAAAGCTTCTCAAGGTGATTCTATCTGGTACAGTGGGAGAAAGGGCACAAAGACCATTCTTTGACCTGGCAGCACCATTTATTTCATGGAACAGCAAATGGTGTCATACTTTGAAATCTGATTTCCAGAAAAAAGAAGAAAAAAAGCAAACTAAATGTAACTATTCAAGAAAATTACCAAATAAAAGTTAAAAATAACTCTCATCATATGTTTGTATCCATTTCCACTGCAAGTTGACAGATCTTTTCCCTTTTGTTTTTTCTTAATCCTTTTCTATCTACTCCTTTCCCTATGTTAGCTAAAAGACTGTAATTGCACGCATGTGTGTGCACATGTACACACATACATTGGAAAAAAATACATATACATACACACACACATACAGATATATTCATTGAGAAAAGATGGAAAGAAGTACCCCAGCATGTTTTTAGGAATCACTCCTCGATGATTTTTATTTACTTTTTTACTTCTCTTGTATTTTCCAATTTTCCTAAAAGGAACATACATTACTCATCTATTTAAAAAACCAATTTTAAAAATAATTATGTTTGTACTGTAATCCCAGCACTTTGGGAGGCCGAGGCGGGATCACGAGGTCAGGAGATCGAGACCATCCTGGCTAGCTCAGTGAAACCCCGTCTCTACTAAAAATACAAAAAATTAGCCGGGCATGGTGGCACGTGCCTGTAGTCCCAGCAACTCAGGAGGCTGAGGCAGGAGAATCACTTGAACCTGGGAGGCGGAGGCTGCAGTGAGCCGAGATGGTGCCACTGCACTCCAGCCTGGGTGACAGAGCGAAGACTCCATCTCAAAAATAATAAATAAAAATAAAAATAATTATGTTTGAATCCCAGGTAGAACTGTCTGAGTAAGTAAACTGTAAGCTTTCAGCTTTCTATGTTTATCTCAAAGCTAACTTCAGGGCGCTGAAAACATGGCATGTTTCTTTGCAGCACTCATAGCAGTTCCTAGCACATTGCCTTTTTATAAAGGAGGCACTCAGTCTTCCTACCAATACAATAATCAAGGTAGTAAGGGTTGTCCCTTTTCCAGTACCTCACTATATGTTTGCTATATAAGAAAACAAACTATGTATGGGACAAGGAAAAAGATTTCCTTATTACATCACTGTTTTAATTCATATTAAGATAAACTTTGATACATAAGCAAAAAAAGTAAAAGTTAGCAATACCTCTGTCTGAATTCCTGGAAAACTATTCGGTTAGGGAAGCCCTGGCGACAGATTCGGATCCCTTCCAGGACACCATTACAGCGAAGCTGATCTAGGACTAGGTGTGGATCCAATTTTCCAGCCTAATCAAGCAAACAATAGTTTCATGGTTTAATCTTTAGCACCTGACCTAGATCAGTTTTAAATACCAGCATATGTTTTGCTCAGCACGTACCCTCTTCTCGTGATTTGGAATGATGCAACGAACAAAGTTAGGGTTGGTGTTTCGGAGAGTTGCCATCAGCTTGGTGAGAGATTCTTTGTAGAGTTGCCCAACGGTACGAAACATGCCCTTCTTGGTTTTATATGCGGAGCCAAAAGCTGTCTCAGTCATACCAGTGACTTGATCCAGACCCACAATACGGTCCACTGGGGAGAAGAAAGGACAAAACAAATATAAGCCAAACCTCACTCATTAGCAGGGAAAGAAAAGACACAGTGAAAGTGCAGCAGCACAAGCTTTGTGGAACAAATGACAGGAGATGCCATATAGGTAAGGCAGTCAGCATACTTAGGCACTGCACAAGCCGGGAACTAACAGCCACACACTTATATGGCAGGATACTGTAGTGCTTTGACAGCTCCACACTAACACACACCAGCAGATGCCTTCCGCTGCGCTAGTTTCAGGAATTCACTGTCTTGGATAACATTGTGCCTGTTACATTTACAATTATTTGGTAAATGAAAACTCATTGGCTGGCATTATTGATACATACAAACTGATACTGTGAAAGGCCTCCAAATAGGAAATGGCTCATAAAAATATATATAAGAATATCTGATTGTACAAATCCACTTAACAAATAACCTCAGGGACTAGGGACCAGAATTCTCTCTTATTAGTCATTAGATATTCAGTGAGAAAAGTCATTCAAGTTTTAGGAACAAATGCAGGAAGATTAGATTATAGGAGTTCAGATTTTTAGCAATGTGTAAGCTTCAGCTCTCTTCTCAAAACATGAATAACACTTATTAAAGGGCAAGAACACAAAATAGGAAGGACTCTTCTGAAAAGATAAATGCCTAAGCTTCCTAGGTGTTCAATGGCTAAACTTGTCAGACATTCCCTTGTTAGAGCAACTGATATTTTTACATTATCCACAAAGACCTAGTACTTCTAATGATGAGACCATAAACAGTACACCAGCCACAAGCAAAACATTTGGTGCATAATGTACATATCCTCTTATTGAAAAGAAGTTAAATGAATGAGGCACATTACTTAAATACTTTAAAATCAATCAGAATTATCAACTGAACTGCCCTTTTTAATGCCCTCCTCAACCCTAATGGACACCTCATTTCTTTCATTTGTTTCCTATGACAGAAGCATATGGGGACCTGACACTGTGCGAAGAGCTTTATGTGCAAGATCTCATTCAATTATCAATTTCCAGTGAGGTTTTTAACAGAAGAGAACCATGACCCCGGGTAAAAATGAACTGCTCAAGTTATGCAGGTCTTCAGTGGAAGATGGGAGAAGGGCGGGTAAAAGCTGTTTAATTTCCAGGCCCACGCAGGCACACTACACTACAACTGCTTCCAAGCAAAGCTACCAGATTCAAGGATGTGGGTCAGAGTTACCTCTTTTGCTTGTGCACTGGAGACTGTCTTACCTCAGAAACCACCATTCTTTCCTGTGCCTTCAACCTCTCCCTCTTCACTTGCCCCAGCAGAAAGTAGCACAAACCCACTTCTGCAGGCCCCATAAAATACTGATCTTCCCTTGACCCTGTAATCTTCCCACTTCTCTTGTCAGAGCCACGCTTCTTTCTTGAGTAGTTCACAGCGTTGCTACACCATATCCTCTCCCACTCACTTCCCAGTGTGTAGCCAACTGGCCTATGGCCCGTCCTCTTCCTCTCCCGCCCAGCACTACTCAGGCAATGACTGAAATTGCTAAATGAATAGACACCACCCGGTGCTTGTTTTTCTTGACCCTGCTATGTTTACCTGGTGATGTCACAGCACCATTCTAAAAACGCTCCACTCCTGGCTTTTTTAGGAGCCCCACCTTCTCCTGTACCCTACCTCCCCCTCACTACTTCAGTCCCATGTTTCTTGATGATTTCTCTTCTGCTTTTCCTGTACCTCACGGCACTCACCTGGGATCCCAAATCAATTCATCTGCAACCCTTCTAGAATAAGGCACAATACAAATGCTGACATTGGCCCTCTGCTTTTCTCAAGCCATATTCCCAACCCAGGTGATCTCAGCTATGACTCTAACTAGATATACCTGACCACCCAGAGCCAGCTGCCAAACACCTGTATTCTACTCTCCACTCAGATGTCACAAAGGTGCCTCTGCCTTCTACAAATGCTTGTTCAATCCTAGCACGTCTGCTTTGACTCAATGTTGCATCCCTGCTCCCTGCATGATGTCTGGTACCAACATGCTTGATATATACATGTCAGTGGATAAATTATGTAAACATTAAATATGTTTGTAATTAAAAAGAGTGAGAAATGCATTCAAAGAAAATAACAGGATGCTATAGGAGAAATGAGTGGTTAGAGATCTCTCTGGGGAAATGCCATATAAAACCCCAAAATTAAGAATGGGCCTGTGGGAAGATGACCGCTCCAGTCAGTGCAATCGGCATATGTGGAAGACCAGGGGCACGAAGAAGCGAAGGAAGGCCAGCACGGAGGAGGCGGCACCGGTATGAGGAGGAGCTTATGACACGCACACTGGCTGCTGCCTGCAGAATGGCCTGGGGAAGGGGGAGGGAGAAGTGGAAGTGGGGAGGCCAGACAGGTGACCCTCCCAGGAGTCCAGGGTCTAGGCGATGAGGGCAGCTGGAGCTAGTGAGATTACGAAGACGGATCGAGAAGGAAGATTCAAGAGGTATTTTAGTGGGAGGACGGACTTGCTCTTGGATGAACTTGATATGCAAAGTGAGGCAGAGGAGCATTTCAAGAATAACTGCCAGGATTCTGGCTTAAGCAACTGAGTGGCTGGTAGAGAAGACAAGGAGGGAAGTGGGTTTTGTGGATGGGAAGACAAAACCCAAACTCTAAGTAAGTCTGGGATGCCTGGGGGACTTCGAAGTAGAAGAGAGATGTCAAGTGACAAGAGGAAAATTCCAGTCTGCTGCTAGGAATAGAGGTCTGAACTAGAAAGGTAAATTTGGGAGTTGTCAACTTTTATCTAGGGGAGACCAGAAAGAGATGGAGGGCCTAAGACCATCCCCAAGGAGCTCAGCAGAGGAGGAGGAGTTAAAGAGGAATGAAGGCCAGGCACAGTGGCTCATGCCTGTAATCCCAGTATTTTAGGAGGCCGAGGCGGGAGGATCACCTGAGGTCAGGAGTTTGAGACCAGCCTGGCCGACATGGTGAAACCCTGTCTCTACTAAAAGTACAACAAATACAAAAAGTAGCTGGCGTGGTGGTGCACACCTGTAGTTCCAGCTACTTGGAAGGCTGAGGCAGGAGAATTGCTAAGGCTGAGGCAGGAGAATTGCCTGAACTCAGGAAGCAGAGGTCGCAGTAAGCTGAGATCATGCCACTGCACTCCAGCCTGGGCAACAGAGCGAGACTGTCTCAAAAAAAAAAAAAAAAAAAAGAAGGATATGGAGAGGGGACAAAGGCCCATGTCTTAAACCCAAGCACGGACCCACCCTCTGTCCTGTTCTTCCTCCTGGGTTTCCTATCCAATGGAACCACTGACCAAAAGTGGTCAAGCCAAAAGTTAAGATGTCATCGATCCACCCTCCTCTCCCCTGCCCTTGCTGGGCTCCTGCTTCTGACCTGGATCCTGCACTTCTCCCCCATTTCATCCTCTACCCGTAGTGCTACATGGTTCCTTCATTTACACGTTTTGTCCCTGTGTAATGTAGCAGCCATTTCTAAAAGACAAAACTAAGCATTAACATCCTCGAATTTCTCCCACAGCCTGTCGGATATTGTCCAAATAACTCAGCTCAGTAGTACAACACAGCAATGGCCTCCACTCAGAGTCAGACACACCACACTCATGAGCTGGGTGATTCTGGGGCAAGTGATCCAACTTCTCTAAGCCTAAATTTCCTCCTCTTGAAATGGAGCTAAGGAGACCACGCTTCAGAGTTGTGAGCCTGAAAAACGTTCAAGTGCTCAATGAAGGCACCTCTCTTGTCCCTTTCACATGTGCCCCTAAAGGCCAACTGTACAAACTAGTTGCATTTTCCCAAAGACACAATGACTTCACATTCCATCCTTTTCTCTCTGCCTGGAATGCCCAGCCCGCTCCAGTCATCTTGGCAAATGCTTAAATACTTTTAAATCTCCATTCCTTTACCAGCTACCTCAGGGAACTCTTCTTACGTTCGGTTTTCACCCTGCCTCCAAAGCTAAATAGGCCACTCCCTTCTCTAGGCTTCAAATCCCTGGGACAGAACTTCCACACTGTTTCTGTGCTTCTTCTCACTGGACTGAGCTTCCCCAGGGAACATTTTTCCAGCATCTCACATACTCAGGGCCCCGAAAGCTGTGCCTATGGTGTCTCTGGCCCCCCAACCATCAGCGGAGACAATCTCCCAGCCCTAAATGTTGACCGGTGCCTGGTGCCAGGCACACAGTAGCTATTTAATAAATATCTGCTAAGTGAACTTGCATGAAGTTTACCAGAAGAACAAATCACCACTACAACAAAAGAGGAAGAGCACCATGTTACTCTGGAAGGATCAATTACACTGGTTGTGCAGTACTTTAGCCTGCACGGGCAGTTCTTAAACACAATCTGCTGTCAGTGTTGTGTGTGTGGCTTTTTAAAAATATAGTAACCAATAAATAGTCATAATAATCCTGATTTTCAAATTTAATTTTAATAAGGACAATCCAAAGCTAAATATTCAGATTAAAAAAAAATAATGCTTTAGACTTTCAGTTCTTGTTTTTTGTTTTTTTGAGATGGAGTCTTGCTCTGTCACCCAGGCTGGAGTGCAGTAGCACAGTCTTGGCTCACAGCAACCTCTGCCTCCTGGGTTCAAGCAATTCTCCTGCCTCATCCTTCTGAGTAGCTGGGACTATAGGTGCCTGCCACCATGCCTGGCTAATTTTTTATTTTTAGCAGAGATGGGGTTTCATCATATTGGCCAGGCTGGTCTCGAACTCCTGACCATGTGATCTGCCCGCCTCGGCCTCTCAAAGTGCTGGGATTACAGGCGTAAGCCACCGCACCCAGCTGTTTTTAATTCAACATTTTAAACTCAGGGTTAGATTCCACCAACGAAATTATCTTGTGGGTAAAAGAGAAACACTTTGGGAAGTTCATTAAATGATTTGAGCCACACTAATAATGTATGATTTCACTCAACAATCAAGACCCGAAAAAACTCTATTTTAAGAGTATTTTCTTGTTGATCAAAGCAGAAACCAGAGAAAGGCAGAAAATGCGAAGAGAAGACTCCAGCAGCTCCTTGAAATGAGCAGCGCGCCTCACTGGAGGACCTAATATTGCTTTCTAAATCTCAAGTGCCTTTCCTCCAGCCACAGTTTCAGGGTAAAGATTAGCTTTGCTTATTCTTGCACTGTAAATTCTTCTATCTGAGATGTCAGGAGACCCTGGTTAGGATTGCTGGTGGGCATTTACATTCATTACTTGGTTCTAGAAGCCTGAAAAGTATTTTCTACTAACACCTAATTTACTAATCTATAACAATTTAAACAGTCGGAAATTAGATGAGTTCCGGACTGAAATCTGTGACGACATATTCGCAGTTTAAGAGAGAAAATGCAATGTGTCGTCTATCTCATCATGAAACTGCCACCAACAGTTTCATAGAAGGAATGGCATCGGCTGGTGCCAGAATCCTTAACTGGCCCTTCTAGGGGATAATCTAGGAGACGGGTCCATAAGATTTTTATGTTTTTCAAATCTGTGCATGGGCCAAAATACTAGTGTTACTAAATTTACTTTCAAGTATTTAAGCTAGATCTTCAGAAATTCATTCTAGTTAATATAGCTGGAAACCAAAAAAGGGGGAAGGAACCTATTTAATGTTAATTTCAACAGCTAGATGTTGATGACTGAGAGCAGCATCACGCACTCCTCATGAAAGGTCTCCAGTGCCTGGCACTGTGTGAGGCATGGAGCAGGTTCTCAATACTCATTTAAACAAGGTAAGACAATTCCACCCTCATATAGATGAAAATGTCACTGTTATAAACAATTTGGAAACGAATATATTTAACTATTATGAATTCGCAGAAACAATCTTAACATCAGTCTGTCTCCGTAATATCCCTGTTATGTGGTACTGTAATAACAAGTTTACAGTGGTTACATAACTAGTTGCTAGAACCGATCTGCTAATTACTCTAGCATTTGGAAATTTTTAGAAAAACCCCAGGAAGTTGAGAGGTTGAGAGGAAGCACATGATTTAAGGAGAAAGCAATCTTCTTTATCCCAAGCACTAGTCTCAAGCCAAACTTGAATGTCTCCCTTTTTTCCATCTACCTTCCTATCCCTTTCGGCCAGGCCATCTAAGGCGTTGGGCAGACAGGAAGCCCCTCTTTGCCCGCAGCTTCCACTGTCGTCTGCGCTCACTTTCTCCCCTTGTGGGGTCCCATGTCCCCAACTCATGCTGAGACTGGGCAGCCTGCCACCACTGCCTATCAGCTGCACCTTGGGACACTATGAGCAATACTAGACTTATGTTAAGTAAAGCCAAGGAAATAAACATTTATTGGGTTTCTCTGTTGTTCTGTAATTACAGCAGCAGCTGCTGCAGATGCAGCCACGGCAACGGCAACTCTACAACACCACACATTCAGGCACTCCCCGTGTGCCACGCATTCAGGTTCATGTTGCCGTAGTTGATACTCACAATAACCCTGAGAACTAAATGTCGCTGTCTGCACTTGCCCTCAGGAACTCAAGCTGCAGCACCCAAGCGCTGCTTCTCCTCGGTGAGTTTCCAACTATTGCTAATACTCAAGATCAAAAACAGGAAGGAGCAGAATATACTGCGACAATAACAAAAACCTTCATCCATTGAAAGCGAGAACAATTTAAACACGTAAACTATGTCAGACCTAAACCACAGATTCTAAAATGGGACTTGAGATGGAGGTTATGATCAATGGATGTAATCTATACGGAGATTAAATGGGTACCATCTTATCAGTCATGATACTTGACTCTACCTGGACTTCTCAGGTTTTCCCCAATTTTTGCTCTGGTAGTACACTCTTCTGGACCTGTCAGCTGCAATCTAGCACACATGGAGGTTCAAAGAGCCTAACTGGTGCTGTTCTATGAAGGAAATTGCAGGTGCAGGTATAAACTAGCATTAGTGAAAATGATACATAATTGTCCCTCCAACATGATTTGGATCAGGTCTAAAGCCTTTGATAGTCTCAATTACCCTATTACCCATTACCCCTTTAGTCCAAAAGCCCTGCCTGTAGCTTTCAGGTTACAACCCCTTTTTGTTGGTTCACTCTGCTTGTATCTTCCACTACTGATTTATCTCTGAAGTCCAGACTTCCAAAATATACTTGTAAGAAAACAGTCCTTGACTTTATAGCAGAAACTTGTATGACCTCCGTATTTGCCTCTAGGAATCCTATTCTCCCCTGTTTCTTTCTCTTCTGTACTTGTCCTGTGATTTTTCTGCAAATCTCTCTTTATTCCAGTACCAGAAGCCTGCATGCTCTTCATAATGATATTTTCCCATCATTACACATGTACTTAAGCACATGGGTCCTATTAGCTTTGTGTCACCTGCTTTAGAGAGGTGCTTACCACATGTCAGCACATCACAGGCAATCACAATTTGGATCCCTAGAAACTCCTTCATCCATTGTCTTCCAAGAAATCACTGGAAATATTAAAGTCCTACATTTTCATTTTAAAATCCCTTAGCCCTCTCTGGGGTGGTGGTCTTGAATCCATAAACACATTAAAGAGAAAACGATTTTGCTTTAAAATATTACACACAATCTCAAAGAACATATTTGGCCTTGGTAGATGGATGGGCTTCCAAGGAGAAGCGGAGATTGAGATCCTTGGTACTTGGTTCAGCTGAGTAACTCAACCAAAGGACACCTCACAGAGAGAGACAGAACCGGGAAGATGTTCAGTGCCAAGGTGAGGGTACAGTGAGGGGAATGAGCCTCCCCGCTGCTCATTCATTAGCATGAAGTCATCTAAGAGAGGCTCTGTGCTGGATGCTGCTGGTACAGCAAAATGCCTGGTGTATACACCCCAAAGATCATGGTCCCACTGGAAAGAGTGTCCGTGCTTTAGGTGGTCACAGTGGGAACGGTAGGCGAAGCTGCTGGGGCTGAAAATGGGTGTGGGGTCGCCACCCCCTATCCATCCATCAGCTCTCTCTCAGCAACTTAGTGATGTTTTGCCTCCTCTGTGCCAGGTGCTGAAGAAATGACAGTGAGCAAAGCCAGACACTGGCCCTGCCCTCAAAGAGCTCACAGCCTGAATTCTCTTATGAGGTTAGAAATCCAAAGGGAATTCATCTAAAGAGGGCACTCACTTTAGGAGAAAGTCCAAAAGATCAAGCACTAACCTTTAATAAAGCACAAGTCCCAGGTTATAGCTGAAAACTACCTCCAAGCTTCCCTCGTCCATTTCAACACTGTCAGCATTCCCCAACGCCATAGAGGACTGAATTTAGAGATCCCTTCCTCTGGAGTTCTGTAGAATTTTCACTCCTGCTTATGCTGTCTCTAGCATAATCTTTTCTCTCCTCCCAATCCACACTTGCCGTCTACTTCTTTCATAGTATGTGAACTAGAGGTGATGGCAGGGATTTTGAGTTGGATTAAAATAGGCATGGTCCTTTAACATTTTAAATATAACTTTTGAGATGGATTTGGATCTCAGCATTATCATGTTCCAAAAATCATAAAGGAAATTTCATAAGATAAATTTATCTTTGAGTTTTGCTACTTGCCAGTTTCACTAAACATTTGGAAGGCTGGGTGGGCTTCATTTTATATTGGGCTTTTGGAGACTCTGTAAGCTGTAGTTAGGCTGTATTGTAACACAGGGCTAAGGATTCGGATCACAAAGCCCAAACATTTGGAGCTCAATTTAAGGTTCAATGTATAATTCTGACAACATTCCACTCTATTTTCATCTCACCTTGCACATATCAGGCCTTGTAGATAGTTTCAAGGCCTCTGGTTGAAAAGAAAAGGCCAAGTAGCCAGATATGCACACAAATTCCAAACAAAAGGTATAATGATGAGACCAACACACCTGAGGTAGCTATGTAATTATTTGTCTACAAAGTGTGTCTTAAATAAAAGAAAAAAATCCTCCCTGGAATTCCTCAGAGTTGAAAATTTAAAGGTGACTCAAAATCAGTTCTTAACAATTTCCTTAGAGGACTGTGTATCGCAATGGCGCTATTGGAAAAGGTAGTGGCATACCTTTTAATATGCGGTGCTATAAGTGCTATGCATAAAATAAGAAGCAATGTGTAGGCAGTAGCAATTAAATTGCTTATGCACTCAAACATTTGCCTTGAAGTATAATAAAACTGAGCATGAAATGAAAGGTTCATGCAGGCCTATGAGCAAAACAAAAACAGAAACCCAAAGCCCACCCCAGCACCCCAGTCTACCCCCGCCCTCCCCAGCCACCCTGCCAGTCCCCCCACGTTCTTCCTGTGGGCTTAAAACCCTTCTGTTTTGGAAGACCTACAGGCTTTATACATTCACCTGGTGGCTCATGAAGACCAGAAACACTGTCATAGAAAGAAGCTCTCTGAATATTCTGAATCTCTAAAGCAGAGAAACAGCAAAAACAGGACAGAAGAGCAAATACACAAACACTTCAGTTAGTGTGAAAGACATTCGACAGCACAAGTCAACTTTGAAATCGGGCTACAAAAGGAGCTAGTCCAAGGCAGATCCCATGCAAACATGACTGTTTAGAGAATTTGCACATTTGGATAAAGTTCTTTATAAAATAGATTAATGCTAAATCAAAAGAGCACATTCCCAACTCCTGGTGTGAGCTTTATATGATATCAATGTCAAATGATTAGCCCATGTAAATGCAAGATGACATTTATGAGGAATAAGGCACTATTTGAGTTGTCTATCATAAAAATATCTTATCGTTAGTAGTTTAGGGCACGACTGCAGTGAAGTCACAGCACTATGGCGAATGTAAATATCAATGGCTTTTACTGTCAAAAATTATGCTGCTGTGTAATTTTACTTCCAATACAGATTTTCGGAAATATAATTTCCGAAAAATAATTTGAATAACAGATAACTACCATTAAGGAAAACAAAATTCAAGTTCTGTTGTAGCAAAATGTTAAAATAATTTTGAACTATAAGCGAGATTATACTTATTGATCATACTGTTACTCATGAAAATATCCTAGGAGGTACATTGACATGAAAATGCAATCTTTAGGATTTTTTTTCCTCAATATAAGCTTTAAGAAGTGCCAAGAAGTCCTTTGCAGCTGGTAAAGAGATCCCAAACAACATCTTTTAGCAAAAAGTAGGGCATTATAAATCTCTAGGGCAGGGCTGCCACCAATAAATCTTATTTTTCCTGGTTTGGCCTTGAGAAAACTCTAAAACTCTAACACAAACTCTACTTTTTTTCTTTTTCTTTCTTTCTTTCTTTCTTTTTTTTTTTTTTTTTTAGTTGAGACAGGGTCTCGCTGTGTTGCCCAGGCTGGCCTTAAACTCCTGGGGTCAAGCGATCCTCCTGCCTCAGCCTCCCAAACTGCTGGGATTATAGGCATGAGCCACCGTGCCCAGCCATAAACTCTATTTTAACACAAAATGTTTCATACTCTAGGTGTTGTACCTTCACAGGCAAACTATATTCATATATCATATATTCATCTATTCATGTTCAACTTGTCATTTTCTGCTTTTGCATTTCAGTGGCTCTAAAAAGAGGAAAATAATGTTTTTCCAGGGTTATTTTTCTAGAGAAAAATTGCTCCTCTTATCCCGAGATCCCTATATCCAGAGTGAGCAGTGATAAATCCTCCACCTTAGAACCCTCTTTAAACTTCTGTGCCTGCCACTACTTTCTGTATGAAACAAGCTGTCCTCAAAATTGGACAAACATGGTACTGCTTCTCTGCCTGCTCCTCACCCTGAAGAACAGCGCCTCCCAACAGTGAGTGGCCTCTGAGATCTTCTCTGTCACTCAGATGAAACTAACTGTCCACCTAAGCTGAAGTGCGACAGCACCTCCTGCTAAGAGCAGCATTATCAGGAGAGCAAACATGTAGGAGTATTCCAGAGCAGAGGCTAGCAGGGCCAAAGCAAACCTGGGGTAGATAAGATATCCCTTGGCTTATTTTGACAAGAATGGCCAAAGCACTCCCAACGGCATATCTTTGGAAAGACAAGGGCCATAAATAGGGCTGTGCAAACATGGCATCTGTGAGTCAGAGCTGTGGACTAAGTACAGATGAACGGGGCTCACACCAGGGCTGAAGGAGCTCAGCAAGGCTTAGAGTTTCCTCTAAGCATTTCTGTAATCAAATCAATAACTTTCCTGTATCTCTTAAATGGAAGACACAAAAGTGCAGGTAAGGAGTCTCCAGACAGGGTCCTACCTGTAAGACATAGCATCTGTGATCTGTAATTTGTATGACATCCCAGCCTCCCACCTCCACCCTTGCCCACCAAATCTTATATACCTACAGCTTCTGACCTATTGTTGCTAAAGCCCTCTCCAGTATCTGGGGCTGGTAAGACCTGAAGTTAAAGAAGAAAGGAAGGAGGAAGTAGGAAGCTGGGAGCCAAGAAAAAGACTAGCTCAGTTCTATTACTGCATCTGTGTATATCCTGGTTTCTCAACTGGATCACTAGCTCTTGGGAGGCGGGGGACATGTCTCTCATTGCTTCCAGATCTAGCTCACAGATTATTGCCATGGGAAGCACATAATTAGGTATGTAGAATTATACGAATGGGTCAAGTGCTGAACAGGTGTTTCCAACACCATTTTTGGTTAAGGGATATAAGACAAGGACTAAAAAAGGGTTCATAGTGTCAGAATAAATATGTAATAACGGACTTAATTTCCATGCTTATAATGTCAGTGGTCCCAATACCTGTTTTCCTTCAAAATGAAGAGAAAACCAGTTTTTGAGGCTGGTTTTCAAAAACCAGGAAAAACCCCGTTTCCTCTGTTCCTGTTTCCCAGGCATCATCTCCACGCCCACTGTCATCTTCAGTTGTCCCATATTCAACTCCTCACTTCCAGGCTCTTTCACTCCAATCTACCCAAAACACACTGCCTGTTTCAGTTCTTCGAATTCAGAATGGGTCACTACCCAAGGTCACAAACCTACTGATGCTATTTATTCAGCACAGTCTCAAGTCCAAATTCCACTAGAGACGGGACATGAGGACTCTCCAGTCTAGCCTTAACCTACCATCCCGGCCTCATTTCCTGCTCACTCTTCTCTGCCCCAGCCCTCTCTAAAGCCAAATGGAACACTCCTCCTGAGCTATGATTTTCCACCTCTCCACTGTGATCATTCTGTACTTCTTCTCCTGCCAACTTCATTTCTACAAATGCCACCCCAGACACTCACTCCTAGAGTCAGTTCATGCAAACCTTCTTACCCGTTTAAGGCATAACCGGGCCATAAATGCTCATAAATTAGTGCTGAAAACACTGTGTGGCACTTAGTAGGTGCTCAGGAGATGCTAGCTTTCATTGTTTAATCAACAAATCATTATTCTCCTTTAAGGACAAGGAAAATTCGCATCCTCTCATCATGATATTTTTCCCTTAGCACCCCAGAAAAAGGTAGTCCCTTCCTCTGTTGCACACCCCTAAAAATTCACTGTACCATTCCCATGGCATTTATCACAGATCCACTTTGCATACTGATCTCATTCCTTCTGCTGTGTTCTACGACTTTACAAGGGTATCCGGAGGAGAAGCTGAACATGAGGAGACTTTGTAACCTACACAGTCTCCAACGCTGTCACAGCTGAAGTGATTCCTGAAGGAATGCAAATCCTTACGACTGCAACATTACTCCTCCCTCTTCTTCCTCACGTATTTCCCATCCACATTTTCAACTCACCAGCGCTGGCCTTTCTAGCACTGTAGACCCTGTACAACAACCTGAGCTCAGAGGTCTTTTTCTGTTCTCGTCTCAGTTTCTCATATCCCACTCTTAACACTGCCTATTGACAAGGTGAAGAGGAGCTCAACTCTGAGGATACTGTAAGTTCTACTGCAGCTCCCTGCTTCTCTTCCCAGTCCTCACACGACATCCCTCGACTGACTAGGTCACTGGAAGTGACACTGTGCACTCAGTAGTCAGTTGAAGACTTTCACCTAAAGGTACAAAGATTAAAGGCTTCTGTTTTACTTGTTGGAAAGCTCGTCCTTCCCCCAGATCCCTCCCCTCTTTGCTATGTCTCAGGCCCACAGTCTGCTCCCAGGACGCATGGGTGCCTGTGTTCAGTGCATCCCCCCCTGCAGCTCCCTCACACTGACTTGATCTGATGGACACAGTCATTCTTAAGATGATCTTTTATAGGGTCACATTCCCCCTAGTCACTTTCTCTGTGTCCATTCTTCAATTCCTGTCTCTTTCCTTTGGCCCCAATTGCCCTTAGCCTCCTTCTTCTCTGCTTCCATTCCTTTCCCTCTACCTCTACGACAGCTAGATTACAAGGCTTAAGATGCTATAGAGAAAGCAGATGTGACCCAGGTTACTGAACAGGTCTGGCCTCAGGGTCAAGGTCTAGGCAGGGTTAGATCCAGGGCTAAGGTCCTGCATGGCCTGAAGCCAGGCAAAGAATAGAGCCAGGATGAAATGTAGCAGGTGAGCTGAGCTCTAGAAGATACTGGTTCCTACAATGCATACAGACACAGAGACATTTTGATTTTCTGATACTGGTAAAATCTTCTAGTCTACAATAAAAATCACCAAAATTCTTCAACTGAGGTTCATATAACAAAAGAACTATGAGGACTGATGGAAAGAAGAGCAACTGATCTGTATGCAGGCAATCTGAGTTTATCCACCAGCCACTGGGTGTCGGGGTGGGTGCGGGTGGTGAGGAAGGACGTAGCTCAGCAGGCCTGACACAGGGAAAATGGAATGAGCAGGCCTTGGGTTTTGTGTCCCAGTGTTCCTGGATTACAACTGAATTGGGACTGCGGTGGCCTGAGTCATATGTGTATGTCTTTGTGGCTCCGGGCCTAGAATGTTTCTGTACTCCCTACAACATCTGACCAAGAAGGTAGATATCTCTGTATTCATTTCTTAACCCAAGTATTCTTAAAATGGATAAATTCCGATATAATGGCAGCCCTGCTCTAGGGAAAGAAAGATTTTAAAGTAAGAAGTATATGTATCCATATATATGTAAAAGAACCATCTATAAACCTTAATTATAAAAGATTCCAGCCAAGCATGATTACAAAGATAAGCACTTTCTTACCATCTTTCCAAAGCTCTGCCACAAATCTGTCTGATGACTGGTGCAAAAGGGTGGCCACGTTGTCATTCAGGGGGTCCATATTCTTCATCAGCCACTCATCTGCCTTATAGTCCACCTATCCCGCACCAAAGCCAAAAGTGGTGAAATGGAGAACACAAAACCAAATGCAAAAACAAAAACACTTTAAGCTTCAACCAGAAACTTTTATACAACAGTCCCCAAAATGGGCTGTCTGAAAGACCATATGTTTGTAATATATACTGTATTTGTTTATAAACGTTTATCAGCACCTTTGTTACACCTTCATAAAAATGTAGCAAAATTTCAAACACAGCCATTTTAATCCAGTTATTCAACATAAGAGCTCTTACCTTCCCTGCATAATGTATAATGCAAAAATCAGCTTTGTCTTTTAGTTGTCGAGGTTTCTGAAACTTGGAGTGGGAACCTTGCTCTTGAACCAGTTTTTCAACAAAGGTTTTATCTGTGGCTTTAGGGAACCAGCATTCTTCATCCAAAAGGGCCAGTACACCAGGAGGGTTCGCCTGATAATGACAGGCAATAAGAATTCACAAGTTTTGCATGCCACTTTAATACTACTGAGTTTGGCACTTAAACTTCTAAAACAATTAGTTTTATGAAGATCCATGGAAAACAAATTGTTAGGATGGAAAGGAATGTCTAAGCCATAACAAGTTTATAATTCAAACACTGACATCTCAAACTGCTAAATAAGTACTAACAAGAAAACAGATGAGTAACTTATCTCAAACTTATAAATACTGTATGTAAATTGCAAGTAAATGAATTCCAAGCAGATGGCCCCACAAAAGTGGCAAATAAAAGCTGCCAGAAACGCAGTGGGAAGTGGAGAGATGAAACTGAATGTTTATATTCAGTGACTGGCTGGAGAAATCATTATAACACCTCAACTAACGAGAATGCTTCAAACATTTTATATCCTAATCAGTTTAAGTTTCTGTTTAAGTAATTTTTAAATTAAATGTATCACTTTATATTTGGCGAAATATTTTAAACTATTATTAAGTAGAATATATGAAAATTGATAAACTAAGTCATCAATTGCTTTATATATTTGTTTTAACAGGCATTTGACAATCCATTTTATGTGATTCAATTATTACTTCATTGAAAAAAAGTAGCACTTTGGGAGGCCGAGGCAGGTGGATCACGAGGTCAGGGGTTTGAGACCAGCCTGGCCAAGATGGTGAAACCCCGCCTCTACTAAAAACACAAAAATTAGCTGGGCATGGTGGCACATGCCTGTAGTCCCAGCTACTCAGGAGGCTGAGGCAGGAGAATCGGTTGAACCTGGGAGGCAGAGGTTGCAGTGAGCTGAGATGGTGCCATTGCACTCCAGCCTGGGCAACAGAGCAAGACTCTGTCTCAAAAAAAAAAAAAAAAAGTGCTAGATGAATCCATAGAGACAGAGAGTGGATTAGTGGCAGCTGGGGGCTGAATGAACAGAATGTGGAGTGACCACTAATGGGTATGAGGTTTCTTTCTGGGGTGATGAAAATGTGGCAGGATTAGGTAGTGGTAATGGTTCCACAACTTTGTGAATATACTACAAACATCACTGACTTGTAGTTTTAAAAGGGTGGATTTCATGGTTTGTGAATTATGTCTCAATTTTTAAAAAGGCCTAGAGCTCACCATTGTCTGGCATGACTTCCTTTTTGGAGGTAAATGACACATGAAAGCTAAATAAGATATTTAAATAGTGATGGTCTATTTTCTAGTGCTTCTGGGCCATCATTTATTGCCACACTGCAAATATGGCAAGTGTGTGATACAAAACTGAACTCGTACCAGTTCTAGGGCACACTCATGAAATCAGCTTTTTAAATAAGCCTCTAAGATCAGTTCTCATCAACTCACAAAACCTTCATATTTACTGGCAAAGAGTTGGCAATACACACAAATGCTGTTTTTAAAAGTAGCTAGAGGCTATGGTTAAATATAAATGAAACAGTGTAATAATGTGGTCAGAGAAAGGAATGGGTGATCTGAATGCCAGCGGGTGGAAGCTGAGGGAACCCTTCTGCAATGGAGACCCTTACCCCAGGGCTCCTCCACCTGAAAGAATTGTCAGGGTTTCAGATCAGCTAAAAAGAAGACAGTAATCTGAGGCAACTGGGATTAGGTCACTTTAGAGGAGCTCAGAGTGGCTGGTAACTCAATCCACCCCAATCACACAACAACTGTGAGAAAGAAAGTTCCACATTAATATTAATATAACAGAAACATCCTCCTTTTACCCTTTTACATTCTTAACCACTTTTAATGAGAATTTTCCTAAATTCTGACACAGTATCTCAAATAAAATTTGTATTTTTTCTAAATGGCTTGGTGACAGCATGATTATGAATATCATTACTGTGTCTCCTTTTTATTTTTTCCACTTCATCCTTCAATGTCAAGATCACTATTATCATTGCTTCTGTGAACTGGGTATTTCCAAGAGTTGTAAGCTTAGAAGCCTGTGTTTCTGAATATTGGTCATAGGTTTTGTGAACTCAGAGGCTTGCCTGCCACCAGCCCACAGTCTGGTGAGGCAGGGGCTGGGATTATGTGAGATGAGCTAAGCCTGGCACGGGCCTGTCAGGTGCCACCACAGAGGATGTTTTTACGGCATTTTCCTTCTAGAAAATATTGTTTTCACTCTCCATTTTGCAAGGAACATCAATGGGATCATTATCCCATGTCATTCCACAGGCTGTCGTTAAATTCTCCATCATCACAAACTCTCATGGGGTTTACAAAATGTTATGTTTTTATTTTTTATTATTTTTTGAGACGGAGTCTCGCTGTTGTCCCCCAGGCTGGAGCGCGGTCATGCGATCTTGGCTCACTGCAACCTCCACCTCCCGGCTTCAAGTGATCCTCCTGCCTCAGCCTCCTGAGTAGCTGGAATTACAGACACCCGCCACCACGCCTGGCTAATTTCTTTTTGTATTTTTAGTAGAGATGGAGTTTCACCAGGTTGGTCAGGCTGGTCTCGAACTCCTAACCTCAAGTGATCTGCCTGCCTCGGCCTCCCAAAGTGTTGGGATTACAGGCGTGAGCCACTGCGCCTGGCCATGTTTTTATTTTTTAATCAGATATTTCTATGAATAAGTAGAATAATCCTCAAATTGAGGTAAAGAGTGAGTCAGCATTAAATCTTGAATTCCTTCCCTCCCCTTTCTGAGCTCTCTCTCCTTTAAATTAGGACTATTTAGGCAGGGAATAAAGGGTCCACTCTAAAGGCTGAAGGAAGAGCCTAGAAGTGCCAGTACAAAGAGTATAGGAAGGAAAGAAGGAACGAGTTACCTAGTTCTACTCATTGCCCGTCAGTGTCTGGGCATAACTGGTGACTAGGAACATCATGACTTCCCAGCTCCAATACTTTCTGAATGTCCTGGCTGCTGTGGTTTCAATGTGTTCCCCGAAAGTTCACATGTTGGAAACCTGGTTCCTAATGCAGCAGTGTTGAGAGATAAGACCTTTGGGAGGTAACTGGGTCATGGGGCTCTTTCCTAGTAAATGGATTAATTATTCATGGATCAACGGGTTGTTGAGGAGGTGGGTTAGTTATCATGAGAGCGGGTCTGTCATAAAAAGCCAGTTTGGCCATTTCTTATGAGCCCCCCCCCCCCCGCCCCCGCCATGTGATGTCCTGTGCCACCTCAGGACTCTGCTGAGAGTCCCCACCAGCAAGAATACCCTCATCCAATGCAGCCCCTAGACCTGGGACGTCCCAGCCTACAGACTACAAGAAATCAATTTCTTTTCTTTATAAATTACTCCGTCTTAGTTATTCTGTTATAGTAACAGAAAACAGACCAGGACACTCGCCAAATAACTTCCCTAAAATACCACTTTCAACGTGCTGTTCACCTGCTAATTTCTGACCATAAAACTCATCCCTGAATGCTCCCTGCACAGCATCCACACCTGTAATACCTTCCACAACACTGCCAGCCTACTTTGTGGCCTTTGCCTTTTTCCGAATTCACAGAGCATCACTTAAGAGTCGTACCCAGGAACCAATGAGCTCACCACTATGTTGTGTTCTGTTTTCTGGCTTCAAGATCAGGTTCTTGAGGACAAAGGCCATGCTATATACTATCTCATATCCCCATGGCACCCCCAATCTGCATTTCCAGGCCATAATTGAGGATTTAATAAATTCTTTTCTTTTTTTTTGAGACGGGGTCTCACTCTGTCACTCAGGCTGGAAGGCAGTGGTGTGACCATATCACTGTAGCCTCCAACTCAGGGCCTCAAAGGATCCTCCTGCCTCAGCCTCCTGAGTAGCTGGTACTACAGGCACATGACACCATACCCGGCTAATTTTAAAACTTTCTTGTAGAGATGTAGTCTTACTATGTTGCCCAGGCTGGTCTCGAACTCCTGGTCTTAAGTGATCCTCTCACCTCAGCTTTCCAAAGTACTGGGATTACAGGCATGAGCCACCACACCTGGTCCAATAAATTGCTATCTGGATCTTATTCTACCCCCACAATATTTACACATAAGGCCTGGAAAATAATTAAAAACGTAAACATCAAACCCTTTCTACTTCACCTTTTTTTTTTTTTTTGGAAACAGGGTCTCACGCTGTCGCCTAGACTGGAGTGCAGTGGTGCAATCTCGGCTCACTGCAACCTCTGCCTCCTGGGTTTAAGTGATTCTCGTGTCTCAGCCTCCCGAGTAGCCAAGACTACAGGCACATGCCACCACATCCGGCTAATTTTTTGTATTTTTAGTAGAGATGGGGTTTCACCATGTTGGCCAGACTGGTCTCGAACTCCTGACCTGACTCAAGTGATCTGCCTGCCTCAGCCTCCCAAAGTGCCAGGATTACAGGTGGGAGCCACGGCACCTGGCCTTCTACCTCACCTATTTTTGCTTGGAGTTAGTTATTAGGGTTGAAATGTTTAATTACTTTACCCCATGATTTTCACCTTTAGAGTACAATTATTGTGTGAGAGTAAAAAAAAATATGAAAAAATGGTATATAAAGTATTTTGTCCTAGAGGATTTTGTCCAAAAGAAATGCAATTAAGTAACATTAAGAAGAATTAATATTTGTAAGACTCATTTAAAGGTCACAAAACCATTAGATTTAAAAACACTCTAAAAACATTTTAAAAATTAAGACAGGTAATTTTCCATTTGGAAGACTTTCGGCACAATTATTCCTATAAAGATACTGACCTAGCAAATTTTATGGGTTCTCGTCCATCCTAAAATAAAACTGCAGGTACATAATCATTATATTCTTAAAATGTAGGACTTCCAATGTCATACGGACGCATATAATGAGCATCTCAAAAAACGTATCATATAGTCATCAATAGTACTAATGTGAAATACTCCCTTCCCTTATTTACATAAATGCCCAAACAATTCTTTAGGTAACAAAGCAGTGATGAAATATAATGAAGTGTGTTCATGTGCTTGTCTATGCACAAGTTACCTGGAAGTCACTACAAGCATGCCACCTCTAAATGACCCTACAAGCTACAAAGAAGCAACTATCCTCACAACTATAAGTAATTTAAGATTTTTGCTCTAAACGTGCCTTGAAAGGTAAAATTATTTCTTATGTATTATAAAAGCCAAATGAAAATTATCCATTGCTTTCCTTAAACTCAAATTTCTAATGTGCTGGAACTACATCTCTAATAGGGGTGAATGTCTTCTAGGTTCTTCCTCTTCCCGATGTGCCACTGCTCCTCCTGACTGTGGGTACTGTACCATCCACGATCTCTAGCCATTAGACCTCCAACACCTTCAAACATGAAGAACACAAGTGGCAACCAGAGACTGAGCAGCAAGAACCAGAACTGCTTCAAAGCCTGCTGCACCTCCTAGGAGAAAACTCTGCATTATTCAAACATACCTACTTAACTAGTGTTAGAGCTTTCTCTACGTTACAGATATCAGTGCTTAATCACATTTCAGTTTTTCTTGTATTTTGGCAGATAGAAAAATAAAATAAATGAAGCTGATACCTTGTTGAGCAAAAGCTAACTGATAAGGAGTACAGAACCAGACTGTCAATACTTGCTTGAGATCACATGGAGTTGAGTTCCAAAAGTGAATGAGTTATACACTCAAAGCTTGAACGTGAATGAGTTCTATGTATTTTTACAGAACATTAAACCACCAAGAAAAGAGTTTCTGATGCTTTCTAAGATTGCCACTAAAAACACATCTGACAAGACTTCCCTGAGAACAAAAACTTCAAATTAAAAAAAAAAATCTGGCAAAATAAAAACATCTTTGTACTTTAAAAGGCCAAACTTTAGTTATCTGCAAAATGGATGTACATGACATGTCTTGTTCTCAGCTAAATAAAGTGTCAGGTGGAGCTCCACATCCTTTGAGAGGTACACACAAATGCCAGCACACAGGGCCATCTGCAGTCTGTGCGGGCCAGAGCCCACTATCCAGTATTCCTGTGCAAGCAAGGACAGGAATCAAGCTGCGAGGAGAGCTAAAGAAGGGTTTTACTGGCGTGCTACTGACTTTTAAATTCTGTAGCTATTTTATCAGAGTATCATCTTCCTAGAAAATTTAGATCAGAAAATTATTTCACCACTGAACAGACTGGGTAATTTCTGTCTTGGGTTATGCCACTTAAGGTCACTGCTTGAGTGGAAAATGAAAGACAGCGAGCAAGTGAGCACTCTTACAGGTCTCTCTATCAGGTCGATGCATGGCTGCAGATCCAGCCCGAAATCGATGAAGTTCCACTCGATGCCTTCGCGCTGGTATTCCTCTTGTTCCAGGATAAACATGGTGTGGTTGAACAGCTGCTGCAGCTTCTCATTGGTGTAGTTGATGCAAAGTTGTTCAAAGGAGTTCAGCTACAAATGTCAAAGGGTAATTTTCCAAACATGGGGAGGCGGAGGGAAAACGGGAATAATTAGTCATGTAGTTATAAAAAATTTTTCATTAAAAATTACTAATTAGGCAGGAAGTACATGATTGCTTCTATCTAATGACAGTGACTAAACCAAGGGGGGTGGTCTCCCAATCCCTCTCTCACACACAGCCTTTTTGAAAAGGTAAAGAGAAAGAACATACTGTCTATGGCTGCATTACTGAACTGCTAAAATGAAAAGATAATAAACTTAATATGCTAAGTGAATGCTCTGCAAGTAAAACAATTCAGTTCTTATTAGTGAATGGTTAAGGACTATAAATAAATAAATGAGACAGTAAGAAAAAGAAGAAAAACAAAGGCTTGGAAAAACCAGAGGCAAAGGAAGGCGAACAAGGTGGTGGGCGCGCTTCTGAGCTGGGGTGGAGAATACATCTGGTTCTGTCCCACTCCACTGTCACTCAGGCTGTGGGCTCTAAGGTGAGGTAGGAAAAGAGTCATCTTTACTGCATGGAATTGCTGAGAGCTCAGCCAGGCCTGGCACATGGAATGCGCTTAGTATGAGGCTATCGCTTCTCTAAGCATTCCCCTCCCTTATCAAATGTTTGACCTTTGCAATATCAAAAGTGATATTGGACTGCCCTCATAAAGTGAATTTAGGCATTTTTCATGTGTTATTGTCATTTCTGTTCCTTCTCTGTGAACTCTGCCCATTTTTTAAGAGAAAAATTGACTGGGCGAATGCATAGATGGGTGAATTAATAGGTATAATTTTCTTAATCATCCTATACACTAGAAGTGCTCAACCTCTTTCCTGCTTCTATACTGTTCACACAAGCTGCATGTGCCCATAAATAACCTCTTTCATTATAAAAAGTGATTTTCAATTAAAGAGGATTTAACCCATCTCCAAGGAGTTGATTTACAGTCTGAAAAAGCCATTCCAATCTTTTCCATTCTCCAGGAGCTGTTAAATTCACTATTTCAGAATGAGGTCATGCAAGGAGGGCAGAGGCAGTGCTTGCCTTGCTCAACACGGTATTTCTGGCACATAGGACAAGCCTCGTATTTACAGACTGCTGGATTCTGCTTATTCATGTTCATGTAGGTGAACTTTGCTTTGCCTCAGGATGATGACATCCTATTGCTCTATTTAGCCTGGGCCATTACAAAGAATGGTGTTTGTTTTTTTTTTTTAGGAGTCTCGTTTTCTTGCCCAGGCTGGAGTACAGTGGCGCAATCTTGTTTCACTGCAACCTCTGCCTCCCAGGTTCAAGCAATTCTCTGCCTCAGCCTCCAGAGTAGTTGAGATTACAGGCGTCTGCCACCACACCCAGCTAATTTTCGTATTTTTAGTAGAGACAGGGTTTCATCATCTTGGACAGGCTGGTCTTGAACTCCTGACCTTGTGATCCACCCGCCTCGGCCTCCCAAAGTGCTGGGATTACAGGCATGAGCCACCACGCCCGGCCAAGAATGGTATTTTTAAAAATGAATTTCTACTTGTCTTCCATATTTAAACTACCAATTATAATTGTAATTGATTTTTAAATCAATAATGCATGGTACAAAATTCAAAGTGTACAAAGAATTGCACCAGTTTCACTTCAATGACACTTACTTGTTCTCCCTATTATCAACCAGTATCTCCTATTTTTGTGATCTTTCCAGAAATATTCTATGCACTGAGAAATGTGTGTATGTGTGTGACCTTGATTTTTTTTAACTTAACAATGTATCTTGTTATGTTGTGGGATCTTTCCTTAGTGTATAAAGCCAGTCCATTCTTTATAATGGATGCGTAGTATTCCACTGTATGGAGCTATCACAATAATTTGAACCAGTTTCCTAAAGGTGGACATTTAGGCTTTTTCTTTCCTTTTCTCATGACAAATAACACTCACTGGACAACTTAGCATTTTTACCATCTACATAAATGTAACATTTTCCCATCGAGAACAGGGTGTGTCACTTCACTTGTTCAAGTCTTCTTTTCTTTTTTGCAGCAGCACTGTAAAGTTGCCTTCATTTAAATCTTGCCCATTTCTTTTAAAATTTATTTTTAGGTGTTTTGTCTGTTTGTTGCAGTTGGAAATGAGGTCTTTACTTTCACTGTATCTTCTGATCATTTATGTAGAGGAAAGTGACAGATTTTTTTAATGCAATTTGTACCCAGCCACTTTTCGTGATTTCTCAATTTATTTACAAATCAATACACCTTAAAGCAATCTCTTAGAGTGGCAGTGGAAGGTTCAGTATTTATGAGGATAGACTTATAATTTTAAAGGGGTTCATTTTAAAATAAGACAATTCAATACCCAATAGTGACTAAAGTAACACATGGATAATCACAAAAAGCACTTAATATTTGTGCCTTACTATATTTACATAGTTTACATCTATATTTGTGGAAATAAAGATATAAATTTTTAGATGCCCCAAATTTTATGCACTTCTCTGAAAAACTGTAGCAGGTGTGTGACTGTGAAGCTTTTCTGCACTGATGATGAGTATAAGTGTTTGGACAAATCTAGTCAGATCAACAGTGAAATCTATTGTTAAACCCTGGTTATATCTGCAGTACACAGATCACTGCCTGTCCTGGCGCCTCCCTCTCACTTTGCTCCTCTCCTGATTCCCCAGCCAAGCCCCCGTCATCTTGCCCTGTTCTACAGAACACTGTTCTACTACAGTGGTCCCCTTGATGGCCTCTCGACTTGGCCCCACACTCTACTCCACATCTCCAACTCCTCTCTCCCTCTGGTCAGCTATATCCAGTCACACTGGCTTTCTAGCAGCTTTGAATATTTGATAAGTTCTGTCCCATACAGGACCAGTGGAATTACTCTCATTATGCTGGGAAACTGACCGAGGCTGGCAGCTTCTCATCCTTCAAGTAAGCCTAACTGTTGCCGCTGCAGAGGCAACCTTCCCTGAACAGCTATCTCAAGCTGGCCTCCCAGTTCGATCACAGCACCCTTTCACTGCATTCTCACAGACCTGTGGATTCACTGGTTATCTGCCATTTATTGTTTGACTCTACTAGAATGGCAGGGACTCTATCCCTGGTGCCTGGTATGTAGTGGGCACACGGCGAGCCTTAATATTTGTTAAAAGAACAAACAAAAAGAAGGAAGAGCAAGAGGAAGAGGGGGAAGAATACCTCAAAAATTTCAAATCCAGCAATATCCAGGATTCCAATGAAAGATGCTCCCTGACGTTTGGTCCTATCCAGAGCTTTATTGATGCGATGAACGAGCCAGCGAAAGAGCCGCTCATAGGTAGCTTTTGCCAATGCTTCTACTGCAAAATCTGCCTGTAATTAAATCACAACAACCTTTTATTCTGGAAACAATCTCAACAAAGCATAAATAGCTGTTTTATGGAATTTAATGTTATACGGCACTCAAAAAATCTGAGATGGCATTCACTACTTAATCATGTCTCAATTTTACACATCAATAGAAGGCAATATTAGAAGAATTAAATGAACACTGGGAATAATGAATTTGTGGGGATGGGTAAAGATGCCTAATACAAATAAGCTCCTCCCCATGCGCCTGGGTCCTGGGCAGCACTGTCCGCCCGGATTCAGCTCAGTTAAGCTGGCACTTTCCGCTGTACCACCCAGCACAGGGACAAGGTGGAAGGGGCCCTTCTGCTGGTCTGGTTCCCGAAGTATGCAAATTTGTCTACTGGATTACCTATCTACCTGGGGAAAATTGGAGATTATAATTTGACATTTACTTTTTTAAAAAAATCACCTTTAAAAAAAATTTTTTTTTTTTAATATGGAGTCTCGTTCTGCTGCCCAGGCTGGAGTGCCGTAGTGCAATCTCGGTTCACTACAACCTCTGCCTCCCAGGTTCAAGCAATTCTCCCATCTCAGCCTCCTGAGTAGCTGGGCCTACAGGCGCACGCCACCATGCCCGGCTAATTTTGGTGTTTTTAGTAGAGATGGGGTTTCACCATACTGGTCAGGCTGGTCTCAAACTCCTGACCTCAGGTGATCCGCCCACCTCAGCCTTCCAAAGTGCTGGGATTACAGGTGTGAGCCACTGTGCCCGGCCCCTTTTAAATTTTTTTGAAAATGAAAAAGTAAATATACTAAAAAAAAAACTCAATCGGTGCCTAAAAACACCCACGTAAGACAGTTTGTATTGATTCAGTTTGTTACATGTCAATCAGAAGGCCAAATGGCCACAGCTTATCATTCAAACAAATCAGTAATAAGAATGAACATGAAACCTACTTGTTCTTTGGTCTGGGCTTTTTGCACATAGTCTCGGCCGACCTTGATCCGGGGAGTCAGGATGGCCCGAGTAAACTCCATCACATTCATCCCAAGAAGATGGCAGAGTTTCTGCGCAACTGAAGTGTAAAAAGTCTCCTAAATCCTACATTTTTTACTTATAATCTACTCACAATATATTCAATAAACACTAGAAAAACCTTAGTAAGAATTAAATTGTATTAAGAAATAAATAAAAGTCTTAAAATCAGACAAGTTTTAGGTCTAATGAAAAATACCTTCCATCCTTTCAAATTAATACACACTCATTTTTAGGCTACAAGAGATGGCTAGTCAGCATTTGACTGCCTTGCCTATTTATTCATTTTTTTAGAGGCAGGTTCTCACTATGTTGGCCAGGATGGAGTGTAGTGGCTATTCACAGGCGTGATCTTACTACTGATCAGCACGAGAGTTTTGACCTGCTCCATTTTCAACTTGGGCTGGTTCACTCCTCCCTAGGCAACCTAGTGGTCCCCTGCTGCTGGGAGGCTACCATACTGATGCTGAACATAGTGTAGACAACCGATAGGCATTGCACATGACAGCCTAGAACTCCTGGGCTCAAGCCGTCCTCCTGCTTCAGCCTCCCGAATAGCTGGGACTACATGGCCACCATGCCCAGCCTCCTTACCTTTATAAGAGTGACCTGATCCTCTTCTAGTTATGGGTCATTAAAAAATTTCAAAGCCAAGTTATACTAATATATGCCTTACTCTGCATTTTAGATGGCTCCATTTTAAGTCTATTTAACCATGGAAAAGCCATACGGAGGATGGAGGCCCAACCACCAATCAAGCTACTTTGATTGAATGACAGATGAATGGTCCTGGAAATCAACAGCCCTAAGAGGAGGTGCCACAGCTTGGCCAGAAAACAGTGACCAAGAAGTAGCAGGAGAGGCAGGCCCCTTAGAAGAGCCACACAGAATTAAATTGTTATCAAGCCTCAAATTGGTTACAAAAAAGGATTATTTCAAAGGCAGATAATGTGACTTTATGTCAGCCTTCACCTGCGACAGTGGATTGTGGATGCCTCCATGAGGCAAGATAACTAACTTGTTGGAATAATCAAGCAGTCAAGGCAATATATAGATTCCTCACTTTTTCTCTCCAGACCATCTGAAGCAAACTGATATACATACAATATATATGTATATTATACATACATATATTTAATAAATATATAATTTATATCCATATATTTATATATTTATATTAAATATATATTTAATAATATATAATATATATATATTTGGGTCACAAACTTTTGTTCCTGACCAATGCAAATTTAAAACCATTTTCAACATTTAAAAATGGGAATATGTCCTATTAAAATCTAGATTTCCATTTTTCTTTGAAAAGTCACTTATATTTGGCAATACTGGGCCTGTAATCCTGGCAAGGTGCACACTGGCTGGAACTCAGCAGCTGCAGCTCCCTCTCAGGGAAGCGTGTGGCCTCCTGTGGCTGAGCTCTCCTCCCTGAATTCCCAAGGCCTCCTCCATGCTAAGGCAGAGACCATTGCTACTTTTCATCCTACACCCTGTCCCCTGTCCTCATTTATAGAATCAGAGGGACCCTTGTGTAAATACACGAGGTTGTCACTCTACTTGAGGGTCCCTTCGGAAATGCTTCAGAGGTGCTTTTACGCTTGCACTGTAACATCTTAGAGAGCACAACAAGCCACTGAAACAGAAATAAAGTCAGTATTCATCAGTTTACCTGTATTTTCTGGCATGGAAGCTTGATCAGTATTTCTCTCCTTTTTGAAAGAAATATTTCCAAACTGTAGCACTGAAGATACTACTTTAAGCATTGCTTCATATTGGTAAAAAGAAAAAAAAATTAATATTGCCTCAAAATGTAGCAGAAACATATTCTCATTTATTTTGTGCTAAAAATTAGCTATACAAAACTTTTCAGTAGGATATGTCTTTTCAGGATTTCATACAATTCATTAGTTTCCCAGTCATTTTCTAGTTTAGGTGATTTACCCCAAATGTATAAGTCTTAGGAAAGTGAGTACCAGAATCTTAGAGAAATCACACATACACAGAATCTCTTCATGGGAGAAGCCCATTATGTGCATTGCTTCCATGGTCTCCTGGAAGTTATCTTTGTCTTGCTGTCCCGGAATAGGAATATAGCCATTGGAGAGAAACCGGTAGTTATTAAATCCTTCAAGAAGCAAATCAGCTAAAAGGAAATACAACAGAAGAAAATTTAATAAATACTCATGAAGACAACTAAGCCATACCTGCATTCAAACTGTGCCAATGTCACAGAAGAGCAGTGCTCACCATGCAACCAACCCATTGCCAGCAAAATGTTTTTTTTCTTTATATATTCATGTAAATACACAAACATACATTTTTTAATTATCTGTACCAACGAAGGAAAATGATGATGTTAACAACGCAAAAACCTTAACAGGAGTTTTGGGGATGGCAGTTTGTACAATATTCTATTTGAAATCAGTTAGCTGGGAAATGATGTCAATTTTCCAGATGACAAAACTTTATTGTTTTCAGATTTAAATATTTTAGCCCTCTTTTTTGAAGGAAAGCTTTTAAAACCATATTCTATATTCCTATCTTAGCAAGTAGTTTGCAGCAAACACTATGAAGTAAATATGAAAACTACCATGGACATAAGCTAAAGATACAGTGATGTGGACCAAGCCAGTCCCGAGCCCAGCAAAGGCCCTGAAACACTTTCTCTAAGCCAGCTTGCTTGGTGGTGAACTTGCCTTTAGAATGACGATGTGATGTGGTACAGAGACTATTATAACAGGTACCAGCACTGACTACTTGTATCGGAGCCACGAATTAAAGAGAACTTACTCTTTTGACAAATGCATTCTTGAGAGCCAAAGAATATTTCTCAGGAGTGCTCAAAATAGCAGGGCTATTTATCCTTATAACAGATATGCAAATGTGCTCCCAGCTTTCTTTGTGACTGGCTCTCTTGCTCTTCTGCAGAGAATTTCTGCAGGTCACCCTGTCCCCTTATTCTTGTCTACATCACATTTAACTTCTACAGGGTACTGCCTGCTGCTTTCTTTTTCTATTTCTTTCAACACTTTGATCATTTTAAAGAATTTACTCCTATTGCAGTTATTGCCAGTCTGAAAGCCTAAGCATTTTCTTCTCTTCAGTGTTACAGACTGCAGAATCTTGAATTTTTAGTCTCTCCTTAGCAGTAACTCTATTTTTTTGTTGCTTGATTTTTCCCTTGCAGGTCTTTCTCTGATTAATTTTTGGGTTCAAAGGTTTCACAGATGTCGTGGTTAGCAAAAGCCTAGACGCCAGATGAGAAAAGTTTTACTGTATATGTGTCTATTTTGATATCTAGATAATATATATAATAATCATGCAGAAACACTAAATTTGAGAATCAGAAGAGATGGGAAAGTTATGTGTCTTCTCTCCCTCAATATATTTCTAACTCAGCAAAATTCTGACCCAGACCTGAGCTCTCCTTTGTACCTGCCCAACTGTAAATTTCTAGTCCTTGTGATTCATGACATTCAATCAATCAATCAATATCCACCACAGGCTCTTTCTAGTACTAGTGGAAGTAGTAACATATATTCCGTTGTAAATCTAGAAATAAAAATATTTATTCTACTTAATTTATTAGGTACATTTCTTTTCCCTTACTTTCATATTTTAAAATGTTGAAACAGAGTTGTAAAATACACATCATTTGTCTTCTACTTTAAAAATTTTTTAAAAAGAAATAAAAGTACAAAAGATTATATTATCTACAATACCTGCCGCTTAAAATAAATTACTTACCCCATGGCGTGGAAGTTCAATTTCATTTTGATTTTCATGATTTAACCAGCTGGAAATTTGGTGTTTTGTGTGTAAAAAACTGTTTCCCAAAATTGTTTTTTCTCAAAAAAATATTAAAAGGGATATTCCAGTGAATATAAAATAGTAAAAACCTTTGTAACTTACACTTTAGGTGTTCTCCTGCACCAGATAACAACTGGTAAAAGATATGAAAAGTACGTTCATCTTTTGCTTGACGAACAGCACGAGACTTTTCCAGAAGGTCTGAGCAAAGACGGTTAAGAATTAAATTATTTAATATAATTCTTAAATAAATAAAGGCCCTCTTTCAGTGTCTGTAAGATCATAAAACATCTTCTTTCTCTGATATATGTAAACTATCCTGCAATGAACTATTCTAAATGACTGTCTTCCATCTGTGAAAAAAGAAAATAGATGCAGCTTACGTTCCTCACTGATCTTCCAGAATCATTGGTCTGGGAAGGAACTTAAAGATTATATGTGCTTCCCTCACTCAGCTCCACTCTACCCCATCCTTCCCCTAACTTGGATTACATTCAAAGAATACCACACTATACGAGGAACTGTAAGAAGCTATTAAAAATGAAGTACAGTTGTTTAAGGCAGGAGAAGCTCTATAATACCAGATTAACGCAATTTTATAAATAAGGAAGCCATGGTATAAGGAAATTAGTCAAAATAATGTAGTTAATAAGTGGTACAGTTAGGAATCAAAAACTTGGCTTGACTCCAAAATGCATGCTGAGAGTGCCCACAATGCTACCCTATTGAAAGCCTCCTACATGAGAGGCACTCGCCCCTTCACACTCAGCAGCACATGTAACTTTCCCAAATGCCTTGACAGCTATGATGAGATTAAGCACTAGTCTTCCCTCTGCTGCTCTGAAGAACCAGTGTGGCCAGTACCTACGCCTGCTGCTACCCACCCGGCCTGGGCTTCCCAGGGGGCAGGTGGCACAGTCCCCAGCAGCTCCTGCATTTCAGACCACTGCACACCCAGCTGTGTATCTTATCTGGGGCTCAGATCCACAGTTCTTGATGCTCCTGGAGTGCCTATGGGTTGACAGTCACACTGGCATCTCAGAGAATGTGTATCACAGCTTTGGAAGATGATTGCCTCTCGAGGTAAACCTTCCCTGGGGCCACCAAAGTGAATTAATTCTGTATGTGTCAGATAGCCTGAATTTTAAATCAGACTATCCGACACATCCTCCACGTCTGGTGAAAGACACACTCATATGAATCATGCTCTGATACACCTATATGAAGAAAGCTGAACTGCAGATCCATTCTCCTGTCATTTTCAAGTATTTCCAGATTTTGCTGGCTGTGAGTCTATTTGGAAGCATAAAATACTGTTCTTAACCAGAAAACCATGGTCTATCCCTTGAAGGACAGAAACAATGTATTTCTATCACTGGAGATTATTCTAACAAGTACCCGAAAATTGTCATCTATCTATCTTTCTAATTGGCACACTATCATTCAGAACCATTTCTATTTTATTACATCTCTAATCAAATATGTTTTACCTAGGTATATATGTACATACACATATATAAACCTTCTTATGGCCATTCTATGCAGGTGGTATTTCTTAGGACTATTCTATGTATTTGACATTTTACTTTTTTCTCCAGCTTTATTCTACTTAACACTAATTGAGATTACTTTAACTCTGTAATCTTATAAGGATGATTTCAATGAGTACATGCTCATCCTTCTAATATCAGAAGTAGATGGTAAAAATTGGGCTAACAGCAATAGGGGGAGGGCAACTACATTCATCTGAATGTCCTATACCACACAAACACTGTGGCACTCTCCACTTCCCCAGCCATGTGAATAGGTTATGGCCTGGTTTTACAAACAACAAAACACCTCGGAGTTAATATTCACTAGTCGAAAGTATTTGAACAAGGCACACTATCTCTGGGCTCAAATTTTATCATCTGGATTTTGGGAGTGATATCACAGACGGTTGCCATGGGGTTGTAGGAAGACTAAATCATTCTTTATTTTGGATTATACATTTATGAAAAAGGATACATGTTTCAATGTTGGCCCCAACGATATAGCCAGTTACATCAAAGTTGATCCGAATAAATTTGCCCTGAAAATAAATTAAAAAGAGAAAATTGAAAATAAGTAAGTACATACTGGATATGAACACTATAATAAACTAAGAAGACAACAAGTATCCATGAATTAGTTACAATAATGGATCTTATATACAGACTCAAAAAAAAAAAAAAAGAAAAAAGAAGAAAACAGGCCACGATACGTTTCAAAAAAGTAGCAATAGAATAGGCTATTTTCCTGGACTATAACATAATAAAATTAGAAATTATTAACAAAAGGAAAGTAGTGAGATCCCAGTCATTCAGAAGTTTTTAAAAGCTCTTCTAAATAATCTGAAATACGAGAAACTTTAATAGTTTTAAAGGACTACTCTATCCAGCACTATAATGGTAGATTTAAAAATCTGAATAATATAAATGATTTCCTAGAAAAATAGAAATCCATTCAAGAAAAAAAAAAAACCAGAAAACTTAACCCATAAAAATAAAAAACAGTAAAACAGAATTATTTCTTTAAAAATGCTGGATTAGTCTTATGAAACAATTTTACAAATTTCTAAGGAATATTTGATTTCTTTACTACATATAACTGTTTCAGGGAAAGAGAAAAATAGTGATTTCATCATTCATTTTATAAAGTTGTCGTAACATTGAGTACCCAATCTGGTAAAGATATTACAAGGAAAGCAAGCTGGGCATGGTGGCTCACGCCTATAATCCCTGCACTTTGGGAGGCTGAGGCGGGTGGACCTCCTAAAGTCAGGAGTTTAAGACCAGTCTGGCCAATATGGTGAAACCCCGTCTCTACTAAAAATACAAAAAAATTTAGCTGGGCATGGTGACGCATGCCTGTAATCCCAGCTACTTGGGAGGCAGAGGCCGGAGAATCACTTGAACCCAGGAGGCGGAGCTTGCAGTGAACTGAGATCGCACCACTGCACTCCAGCCTGGGTGACAGAGCAAGACTCCATCTCAAAGCAAAATAAAAGCAAATATGGTATGGTTATATCTTACTTATAAAAATATATATAAGGAGAATCGCTTGAACCCGGCAGGCGGAGGTTGCAGTGAGCCAAGATCGTACCACTGCACTCCAGCCTGGCAACAGAGTGAGACTTTGTCTCAAAAAAGAAAAAAGAAAAAAAAATTAAACATGTTAAACATTTTGTAAAACAAACATAATGATCAAGAATGGTTTATTCTAGGACTGCTAAGAAGGACTGACGCTAGTAAACATACCACTATTATTCATCATATAAACAGTCAAGGGATTGGAGGGCTTTCTTTGAGGAAACTGACAAGCTGTCTCAAGTTTACTGGGAAATGGAAAAGGACTTAGAATAATCACAACAATTCTGAGAAAGAAGACCAGGGCTGGGGGAATCACACTACTTCATTTCAAGAAGCTATGAATTTACTAGGACAGTATGGTATTGGTGTAAAGACAGAGATACAGATTGGTGAAACAGAAGCGAGTATGTAAGTTAATTCATTTCAACAAACGTGTCAAGGTAATTTAATAGGGAAAGGACAGTCTTTTCACTAAATGGTGCCTGAAAAATATGCAAAATGAAACAAAACAAAATTAAAGGAACCTAGACTTTTACCTTACACTACATATAAAACTTGACTCAAAGCAGATCACATACCTAAATACATGGGCTAAAACTATAAAACTTCTCAAAGAAAACAGGAGAAAATCTTCATGACCTTAAATTAGACAAGGATTTCCTAGACAGAATGCAAAAAGCATGAACCATAAAATAAAAAACTGGTAAACTGGATTTCATCAAAATTTAAAACTTTTATTCTTCAAAAGATACCAAAAAGAAAATGAAGAGAAGCCACAAACTGGGAGATAATATTTTGGAAACACATGTGATAAAAGGCTTGTTGCCAGAATATACAAAGAACTCTTATATTTCAATAGTAGGACAAACAACCCAATAAGAAAACTGGGTAAGTGATTTGAATAGACACTTCATCACAAAAGATACGTGAATGGCCAATAAGTATATGAAAAGATGTACACCATCATTAGTTATTAGGGAAATCTAAGTAAAAACAGTCACGATGAGACATCACTATATACCCACTAGAGTGGCTACACGTTTTAAGAAAGACTAGCAAAGATACAGAACAACTAGAACTATCAGACAACGCTGGTGAGAAGGCAAAACGGTACAGCCAGTTTGCCGGTTTCTCACGGCGTCAAACACAGATTACTCTATGACCCAGCAATTCCACTCCTGGGCGGGGTTTCACCCACGAGAAAGGAATGCATGCATCCACATGGACTTGTACATGAATGTCCCCAGCCACTTTATTCTTAATAGCCCCAAACTGGAAACAACCCAAATGTCCACCAACTGGTGAATGGATGAAGAAATCATGGTATAGTCACAAAATGGAACACTACTGAGCAATGACAAGGAATAAACCAGGGACACACCCAACAACGTGGATGGATCTAAAAAGCATTCTGCTGTGTGAAAGAAACTAGACATAAAGCACTACATACTGTATGATTCCGTGTACTTGACATGCCAGACGTTACTGAAAACTCCAGGGACAGAAACAGATCAGTGGTTTCAGGGGCAGGGGCAGGAGGAGGGAACTGACGACACAAAGGCAAAAGAAACCTTTCTGGAGTAAGGGAAACATTCTTCCTCTAGAGCATGGTGCTCACTACACTACGTACACGTTTATCTAAACGCACTGAACTGTACACTGAAAAAGGTGAATTTTATTGTATGCCAACATTTCAAAAACAATCAAGGGAGAGATCTTAGGAACTCCTAGATAAATGCCAATTTTTAAAATATAACTCAACATCCGTTTTACACAGATGAGCATGGCCCCTTGTGCAAGGATGACATTCAGATCCGTGAAGCATTCTATAACATAATAATAATAATTCAATTCTGTGTATTTACTATAAACATATTAAGTTAAATATGCTTCCCCATTAAAGTGAAAGCCATTAGATTTACACTCTTCTGCTTACAGCACCAGGCAGCTTGCCTACTTTAGGGCCCTTCTCACCCTTCCCAAAGTGTTACTTTTTCCAGTGTATTAATATTTACCTTATATTAAAAAAATGAGTAGTCAGTTTGGGATGCTACCTACTGAAGAAGTTCCTCAGCTATATTTTATTGTATGCAAATTACACCTCAATAGTTGATTTTAAAAAAAGAAAAGAGGAATCACTTTCTAAAATGAATAATCCATTATATTTTTGCTCAATATTATGAGCATTCATTAAGAACTCATCCCATTTTCCTATTTTAAAAAAACCCAAACCAAGCTAGCAAACAAGGTGAAAGGGAATGTGTGTGGGGAGTGTGGGGGAAGAGCCCTGGGAATATACTGACTTCCTGCTTGAGGAGGAACAAACTGTGATCAGCTCGCAGGATTAAGTTCTATCTCAGGTGTGTGTCAAGGAGCTCCTTTAACACTCCTCCTGGTTCTCTTTCACCATTGCCAAGTGTCCTAACTCTGCCCCCACCAAAATGTACATATTCTATTTCATGTTATCTGACAGCACTGCTTTGCACTAAGAAATACTTGACAAGCTTGATATACTCAGGTACCATGTCATCATCACAACAGAGGTACATTCCATGAAGGGCCGGCTCCCAGTGCCACTAAACCACAGTGTTCAAGCAAAGGCATTTTGTGACAAACAGGCTCTTGCTACATCTTACAAAGTCATGAACGAAAAAATCACTTATGCTACATAAGTTCTCAAAACAAATGGCAAAAACAATATTACTCTGGACATGAGTCTAACACACATGACAGTGAAAGTTGACAATGTAATAGAAGATATGAATTTAGGATTTCTTTAGAAGTCAGGATGGTGTTAGTCACCAAACCTGCAATGCCCTCTAGCCTAGATACTGATTTTATGCCATCAAATTTACTGAGGTAATGATTTAAATTTCCCTGGAGACCACAAGGCAAATCCATCATTATGAGGCTGCTTGACTATCAGTGGTGAGCATTTAGTATTTTTCTTCTATAGAGACCTTGTTAATTAAGAGTCGCATAATAAAACTGACAATTTGTTTGGTTAGTTTTGTTTTATGGTGTGGAGAGAAAGTTTTGTTTGGATTTTTGTTTTAATAGGAGAAAAATTTTCCCTTGAGATAGGCTAAACAAATAAGCACTCTACACAAATAATATAATTATTGGCATGAAGAGATGCTGACCTAATGCTCCCCAAACTTAAGATGAACACTGAGGCTGTGCTTTTTTAACACCTGAAGAACAATGTGGTCTGTGCACTTCCACACATAGCGCAGAGGTGCTATGGGAACACAGAGAAAGGAGGAGAGAAGGCTTCACAGAAACAGTGCCAGCCGAGCCTACCAATCTTAGTGTTTACCACGTACATTAGCTGCTTCAAGCTAAACGGTATTTCAAAGAGAGGTTCTGTGCTTAAGTTCACTTGAAAAAAACAAAGCAAAAAAAAAAAAAACAAAAACAAAAAAACAACAAAACACTACAAAGAGTAGGAGTCCTTGGCACATTGCAATCTAATTTCAACTCATATTTTGTTGACAAGAGAAAGATATTTTTTGCTCTGTAATTATAAAACATTTTCATCTTTAGATTTGTAAGCATCAATTAGAATGGTCAACCCAATGACTTTTCTCATTTTATATTATCTATTTCCTTCTAACAATTTTCATATACACACCTGCTTTCTGCATTTGTCCACTTATGAAACTTATCCAGGTACATATTGGTACAGAAACATCATACAAGATTAAAGAATACTGTTATTTTAGCAAATAGATGAAATAACAGTATTCTTTAATCTTGTTGCAAAATACTAAGGAAATTCTTCCTACAGAATGACTACCTCGATGCTACTGTCATGTTTCCTTTTTGCCCTTAGAAATATATATAATTCTTGAGTTTGAGAAAATTCTAGGCTATCACCTGGAGACTCAATCTGAGACTCTCTTTATAGAATTGATTTCATCATCATCTTTACAGTCTACCACACTATCTGTCTCCTTGTATTCATCTTCCAGTTCATCCAATGTTTGTGAAATGTTTTTCTGTCAATTTCCTTCTCACTGACATTATGAGTAGAAATTGAAAACTTATGATTTTTCAACTATGTTCACTAAAAGCTAAAAATAACCTACAAAGATGGTTTCTCTAGTTTTCTTTCATACCTACTTGAAAGACAATGCAATATTTGGGGTGATATAATAAGTAAATTAAAAGATGATGCAATAGTTATTACTGTACATTCTTCTAGGCAATCCCATTATTCTTATTATTTTATTCTTTTTTTAGCATAGTTGAGAACAAATGAGTTAATAATGAACCAATTTCTAAGATGACAAAACAGCAAACTATTTCAAGACACAGAAACAAATAAGATCACTAATACTCCATAATGTATCTTAGATTTATAAAATGCTTCAATGGACCCATATGTAATTACAAGACAGAATGAACTTCATTCTATTTTAAAAATAAGTACGTTTTGTCTTTGTTTTTTGGAAGACCCCTAAGAAAGATTTAAGTTAAAAAGCTATCAATCCTATGAATAGTTGTAACTGTTCAAAAAGGAAACTGAAATTGGGTCCTGATGTTATACTGATGGTTAAAATTCTCCACAAATTTTAAATAGCTGTATTATCTATAAAATACCTCATTGAGTTAATAAAAATATTGCTATTTTAAGAGACAGTAGTCAAAAGGCAATGTTATTACTACAAAGCTGCTAAGGACACATGGCCAACATGACTGCCCGGGCAAATGCGTTCTCAAACTTCTCATTTTAATGCTGCAGAAAGGTTAATCAAAATCATATGGTATCACCTAGTTCTTATTTTAAGAAAACATTTCACTAAAAAAATTCTTTATATGTAGTAATATAAACTTTTAGCTTTCACCAACATGTATGTTTAACTTCTTTATTAAGTATACATATATCAACATGTGGTTTAAGCTTTCAACTCCAAATACTATTTCCTTTTTTTTTCTTTACCACCTCAAATAAATTAGAAGTTCGAAATTCATCAAACAAAACTAATTCTTTATTTGGGCAATATGATAACATTAATACACAGATAACTTTGAATTCTAGCAACTGTAAAATCTAAACTTAAATGTTATTCACTGTATATTTAGTGAACTTATTTTTCCCTACCTTCATGGGACATTAAAATAGGAAAGGAAGTTAGGTTCAAAGAAGAAACGGGGCTTTGTAGTCATTGCTGCCACCTGAAGCCACCTGCCTCTAGCCATGGTCAACGCCACTGTGTTCTTTTGACATCATTGTTGATGGTAACTCCTTGGGCCCACGCAGCTCCTTCGAGCTGTTTGCCGACAAAGTTCCAAAAACAGTGGAAAACTTTCGTGCACTGAGCACCGGAGGAAAAGGATTTGGTTATAAGGGTTCCTGCTTTCACAGAATTATTCCAGGGTTTATTTTATCTGCCAGGGTGCTGACTTCACACACCATAATAATGCCAGTCCATCTACTGGGAGAAATTTGATGATGAGAACTTCATCCTGAAGCACACAGGTCCTGGCATCTTGTCCACGGCAAATGCTGGACCAACACAAATGGCTCCCAGTTTTTCAACTGTGTGGCCAAGACTGAGTGGCTGGATGGCAAGCACGAGGTCTTTGGCAAAGTGAAAGAGGGCGTGAATATCATGGAAGCCATGGAGTGCTCTGGGTCCAGGAATGGTGAGACTGGCAAGAAGATCACCACTGCCAACTGCGGACAACTCTAATCAATCTGCTTATGTTTGATCTTAACCACCAGACCATTCCTTCTGTAGCTCAGGAGAGCATCCCTCCATCCCACTTGCTCACAATATCCTGTAATCTTTGTGGTCTCACTGCAGTTCTTTGGTTTCCCCTCGACATCAAGCTGGATTGCAGTTAAGAATAGGATTATAAAATAAAAACTCAGTAACAAAAACAAACAAAGGAGAAATGGGAGAAAATTAAGATTTGGGGCCTCTCCTCTCTCCGGTCCGTGCCTCCAAGATGACAAAGAAAAGAAGGAACAATGGTTGTGCCAAAAAGGGCCGCGGCCACATGCAGCCTATTCGCTGCACTAACTGTGCCTGATGCGTGCCCAAGGACAAGGCCATTAAGAAATTCGTCATTCAAAACATAGTGGAGGCCGCAGCAGTCAGGGGCATTCTGAAGCGAGTGTCTTCGATGCCTATGTGCTTCCCAAGCTGTATGTGAAGCTACATTACTGTGTGAGTTGTGCAATTCACAGCAAAGTAGTCAGGAATTGATCTCGTGAAGCCTGCAAGGAGCCAACACCCCCATCCCGATTTAGACCTGCGGGTGCTGCCCCATGTCTCTCACCAAAGCCCGTGTAAGGAGCTGAGTTCTTAAAGACTGAAGACAGACTATTCTCTGGAGAAAAATAAAATGGAAATTGTACTTAAAAAAAAAAAAGATTTGGGGCCTCTGAACAGGTGACCTATAGAGAAATGTTCCAAAATAATTCAGACATGTGGTCACTTACTTAGATAAATAAGCAAAGTCACCAACATGCAACACTCTATTCCTCATCAGTTCCCTAGCTTGGTGTCCTTTTCACACCTAGGGTCCATAGTGGCACTAGCCATGATAGTGAGTGCCAGTGAAATATCTTTCGGCTAGATGCAAAGGGCCAAGCAAAGAGCAGTGAAAGAAGAGATGCACGGAGAACAATGATGAAGGAGACACGGTTGCAGGGGGGCCTGCGGTGTAGAAGGAGGCAAAAGAGAACGGTATTTCTGAAAATATATTTGGTAACCAATAAATCTCGGTTATAAGCCAAAGCACTAAAATGTATTCTATTTTAAAAACACTTTAACAAAACAAAAACCTTATGAAGTTGAAAATTATCAACTTTCTAGCTAAATGACATTCATACTCAGATATTTTACAAGACATAGCCAAGCACTTTGACAACCTGACAAAGTGAAATTTCAGAAGCAAAAATGAAAAACTTTACTGAATATCCCCAAGTGATCTAGGACTTAAATTATTCCCCTTCATGTTGGATACCCTGGCAAATCAGGTAAGATGCAGGCCATGGGACCTGATGTCACTTGAGTGTTGGCCACTTGGCCAGATAAGCAAAGGTGACTTTTCTTTCTTCCTTGGGGGCAGGCCGAGGGGAGAGAATAAGATCTGTTAAAAGTTAAAAAAGCTTTCTCCTCACATCTATAATAAATACTTTCAGAATTGACATTTTTATTGAAACACACATCTAGACTAAATTGGAAAACACGAGTTTTACTTTTAAGTGGGAACTCTATCTTTTAAACATTATGTGAAGAAATCTGTGCCGAAAATGCCCACTCCATAATTGATTTGCATAATCTGACCAAAAGTCAGATTATGGTACTTAGAATATTCAATCAGAACTTCACCAGTAAAAACAAAAGCATGGAAAACCCCCAAAACGTGACAAGTACCTTGTGTATTAATTACAGCTACACATTTTGATAACGCTTGTTGTATACCAATCCAGAAACAAGTGAAATTACACGTGTACTGTGAGAGCTCTCAACAGCAAAGACAACTAGAATTCTCTCATATATAATCAAATATAACTTGTTAAGGATTTCACTCAAAATGTGCAATAGGGAAACCTAGATATTTGATATTTTGATACCCTGAAGAAAATAAAAAGAAAATTATCTTAATTAGTTTCAAAAATTCTGTTTGTTCTGAATTGACATCAATTTCTAGAATCTTTTCTGGGGCGATTATAATGTATCTATAGTAATTAAAACTAGATTAGTTATTAGTTAGCAACTTAATTTAGGGGCAATGCAGGTTTGTTTCATATTCGGAACATATTTTCCCCCTTCTTAATTTGGTATCTAAAGTTATTACATGATCTGCAGTATGCATTAAAACACATCAGCACAGATAGGGTGCTATGCATGTGTGTTAGCTATTTGCCCTAAATGAGAAAACCCATTCTAGGAGTAATGAGCTAGCACTTAATCCAAAGGCCAGATGGCTACCTTAAATGCTTTAGCTATCTTAATCTCCAAACCAAACCAGAAGCTTTGTTGTTAGTAAAATGAGTTTTCACATGCACTAAGTGGTCTCATTACTTAGTATAATGGATATTAGAAATCACTAGGGTAACACGAGTGGCATTAAGCCACGGACTGATTAGGAAGAGATATATATTAACTTCAAATAGAGCCTTAAAAAAAAAGATAAATACATAAATAAAAACAAAGAAAGATATATAAAGACCCTCCCCAATCCGGGGTCAAGGGAACAGGTGTTGAGACTCCAGCAAGTCCAGGAGGCTGTATTGTTGGGGGTGCTCCTAGAGCTTGATACTAAATGGCTGTGTGCAGCCAGTGATCTGGAAGATGCTGGTTGCCTGGAGCAGACCATATTCTGTCACTGATACTGTCACATTTGCCTCAGTAAATCTTTCAGGTAAAGTGTTGGTTAGAGAAATTAAACAGAGCTGGGCTGCATGCAACTTACAAAACTGTTTTCAGCAACTGCCTGCTGATAAATAGATATGAGGGTGCAGAATCCAGACATGCTTTCATCATAACCTGGTTGCCAAACTGTAAGGAGGATGCCTAGAGCCCTTACCTAGCTTTAACTGCTGGAGGATACTTATCTACCAAGAGGTACATAACAGTTGGAAATTGCCAGCCTGGCTTAAGTCAACTTGTAAAAAAATGAAAAGAGAAAGAAAATAAAAGGAAAGAAAAGAAGGATTTGTGGAAATAGAGAAAGTGATTCTAACTAAAACTCTGTGAGGGAAGATGTATCTGCTGATCCAAACAATCATTTTGAAATTGAAGTCCCTGTTTTTAAAGTTTCATTATGAGAGATTCTTTTTACATAAATCTCCTCCATCTGGAATGCATTTTACTTCTCCATAAACAGAGAACTGGACTAACTGTGAATGATTATTTTCTTAAGGGTAATGCTCTCCTAAAGAAAGAATCCCTTTAATATAAACCATATGCTAGTATCTTTGAAAGAAAAGATATTCTTCAGGAAATTAGTCGTCTATATCAGATCAAAGAAATGGAACGAAATGGATTCTAAAGCTTATGGAGTTTATAGCCTCAAATATTTTCACTGTAAGCATGTAGCTTATAAATATGACTGCATGACATTTCACTGTATACACAACTCATTTTTTAACATCATATTACTCTTGGTATGACATTGATCTCAACCCAAGTCCTGGCCTGCCCACGGAGCAAGTGCCCCCCTCATGTTCTCTACCCATGCTTCTAAAATGGGGGCATGCATATTCTCAGAGGATCTAGCATATGTACTACCTTCTCCGAGCTCAACAACATCATGACATGCCGTTGAAAACATATTAAAGTTAACACCAATATGAAGGTGTGCTCTACAGGGCTAGGGAACCTTAGTTTTGTCCACTGGTATATTCCCAGGGCCTAGAAGAGTGTATGGCACTTTGTAGTGTCTGCCACATTTTCAACAAATGAATTCCATAAAATCCATAAATACACCTGTGGGGCACTATGCTAGGAACCAAAGATACAAAGTCCCTACTGACAAAGATCTTAGACATTCTACTAGGAAGGATAATAAATACGCAAAGTAATTAGTTACAGCTTGTGATAGGTGCCATGAGGGAAATAAATAGGATACTGTGATAGAGAATAATAGAAGAAATCTCCTCAGATATGGTTTTAGACTAACTAGCTAGTTAGGAGAAGAAATGTGGATAGATTTGAAACACCTTCTAGATGTTTAGCCAACAGCATTCACTGTTGGCCTGGACGTGGGCCATGAGAAAAAGGCTGATTCCTAGGTATTTTGTCTTTCTAGGTTTTGCTATTGCTTCTATTTTGTTTTAAGTTTAAGCAACTGGGTGATTTGATAATACCATTTATTGACGTAAGACATAAAGGAACAAATTTTGAAAGGAAAGGAAAAATTTTCATTTGGAATATGTTAAACTTGAAGAATCTATTGACATCCATTTGGAGATATCAATTAAGCTGCACAGTGGCTGGCAAAGAATAGGTGCTTAATAATTAAAAGAACTAAATAACAAATCAAACATCAAAATTACACAGAATTGAATTTAAAAATGAGTCTACAACGGTTTCTTTCAAACCCCAAGAACCAACATCCATAGAGAAATATTAAAGGGAAATTTTAACTGAACATTATTTAATCAATGGACCTAATTATTTTTAATGGAGCTACTGAGATCAACTACTTGTTTTAGTACTGTGTAGGTAACACCTTATGATAACAGTAGATAGCAATAAACTATTACTAAAAAAAAAAAAAACGTATCAATAAAAGTTGACTTTCTAAGAATTAAAGCCCAAAGTAAACAATTTAAAGATACCTCTGCTTCTTGGTCGAACTGAAAGCTACATCTAAGAACAATGCCTTAATAAAAAATCTTTTTTCTACTAAAAACAAATCAGCTTTTACTATATTAGAATGCACTTATTATATAGTAGTGCAGGCACTTTGGAAGGTGGTACTTCAGCTGAAATAGCATTTGTTGAACATTTGGATTCAATGGCTGATTCCTGCTCCTTTCCTGTGTGCTGCTTCCAGGTGGCTAGAAAACAATCTAATTCTTCCTACCAGCAGAATGTAAAATAGGTTTCTATCAGACTTGATTGTCAACCTTTGGAATAGGACGTATAAATAACAAGCATTAAATAGACTCATGTATTACTTTGCAAATAAATTTCAGAAAATAATTACCTTAATTTAGACTATAATTTGAAGGAACGATCTAGAGCAGGGTTTCTCGATCTTAGCATAACTGATATTTTGGGCTCAATAATTCTAAGCGGTGGGGACTGTGCCATGCATTGGATGATTTTTAGCAGCATCCTTGGCCTCTACCAGCTAGATGCCAGTGGCACACCACTACCTATTCTCCCAGTTAAACAATGAAAAATGCCTCCAGACACCGCCAACGTCCCTTGGGGAGCCTCCAATTAAGAACCACTGACCTAGAGTCACTCCAGTTACAGGTTAAAACCCTACATACATCAATGATGGAAATCACTGTAAGGATTCATGGTGGCCATGATAGCCAAGACCACCTCAATGATCCCCACCTCTGGTATTCACAGTTCCCTCCCACACAGTATCAGGGTTGGTTTATATGACCAATAGAAGACAAGAGAAGAAGGCACATGATTTCCAAGGCAGGGTGTGTAACTTCTGTCTTTCTCTTGGATCACTTGCTCTGGGAGAAGCTGGCTGCCATGTCATGGCAACATTCAAGGAGCCCTATGGAGAGACTGCCTCCAAGGTCAGGAATTGAGGCCTCCAGCCAAGAGCCATGTAGGATAGGGACTTCCCACCAAGAGCTACCTGAGGAAGATTTGAAGGAGATCCTCCCACCTCAGTCAGGCCTTCAGATGACTACAGCTGTAGCCAACATCTCAGTGACGACCTCCTAAGAGACCCTGGGCCAGAGTCACCCAGCTAAGCTGCTACTGACTTTCTGACACACAGAAACCGTGAGATAATCGATGCCTGAAGCCATCAAGTTTTAGGATCATTTGTTATGTAGCAATTGATAACTAATACAGAATTATATCTGTCCCAAACACTAAAATAATGAGTTGAAACACACCCTGGCAGGGGGATAAATCCTTACACTTCGTAACAGAATCACTACATTCTTTACCCAAGGACACAAATGATGGCTTAGTAGCAATTTATCTTTTCCAGGAAAAAGGGGGGCCACTGAGCACCGAAACTGTCTCTCTTGAATTTAGGGTATGGTTTTAGGGCTGGGGGTGGGGGAAACAGAATAGATTAGTAACTTGATTTCTGTGGTAAGATAAACGATTTTCCACAAAGAAGTCCTTGAAGATCTTGATGGAGATTCACATACCAAAGCTGGCAGCTCACTGTTCCTTCTTTCCTGTGATATAGCCACTAAACACAGGGCATTTCAGTAGGAAAATTTCAGATTTAGTTGTGGCTCAGGCTCAATGGGGATGATCCAGGAGAATGACGGAAAGTCTGAAGGAATGCAGTTTCCTCAGATCGTTTCTAAACCCACAAGTCAAGTCACAGGCATGCCTCCTACTGACACAGGCACGTTTGTTATCCCACTTTGCACATTAAAAAGCTAAATTAATTACTAAGTGAACTTGGATTAAGTGAATCTTCAAATTTTATCTTCCTGGGAATAAACAATATTCCAAGAAAATACATCCCTATTTCTTACATAATTTGGAAAGCGTCTTGCACTGAAACTATCTCTGAAGGTGCTATGGGCTGAAATGCGTCCCTGCACAAATTCCTGTGTTGAAGTCCTAACACCCAGGACCTCATGATGGAACTGTAATTAGGAAGAGGGTCTTTAAAGAAGTCATTACATTAAAAAAGGGTCATTAGGGTGCACCCTACTTCAATATAATTGGTGTCCTTGTAAGAAGAGATTAGGACACAGACACACACAGAGGGAAGGGCCATGAGAAGACACAGGGAGAATACAATCATCTATAAGCCAAAGAAAGAGTGCACAGTGAATCAGCAAGAGAACTAACATAACTAACTCCATTTTTGTTTAAGGGGCCTTTACCCATTCCTGCACATGGGCAAGGGGAACTTTAGAGCACTGAGATAATATGCAAAAACAACAATCAGGAAGTTTTTAAAACTAACTCTGAGATTAAAGGAGAAATGTGTGAACTACTACGTTTTGTTAAAGATTTATAGGAGCACCGTGACTTGACTAAGGACAAGGATATTCCCAACCTCCTCAGACCCTTGCCGGCGCCCAGATGTCTGTGGTCGTCAGTTACCTCTTCATCCCAACCCTCTCCCCTTCTCCCTGCCTTAACATAAAAACAGCCTGAAATGTGTTCTGACTTGAGAGGGTCCTCTGGGACGCTAGTCCACCATCTTCTTTGTTTGCTGGCTCTCCAAATAAACCTGCTTTTCCTCCTACCAACTCTCGTCTCTTGTGCGTGGCTTTCAAGTGGCACGCAGCCGAACTTGGGTTCAGTTATGAGAGGCCTCAGAAGAAACCAATCCTGCCAACACCTTGCTTCAGACTTCTAGCCTCCAGAATTGTGGAAAAGCACATTTCTGTTATTTATGCTGCTCCCAGTCTGTGGTACTTTTATATCGCAGCCCTAGTGAACTAATCCAGAGGGCTTTATGGTTGCCCTTGTGTTTGCTGGGTCCTCTGTGATCCTGAATCTGGTCGCTTCCACTAATCATAGCAACCACACCATCGGTAAATTAATGTGCAGACCATGATGTTATCTCAATTTTAAAAAGCATGTCGCAATGACACTAGATCCTCCAAATTATCCATCAATGAACTGTTAGAACTGAGGTCTCTTTTACTCTGGCCTTCTTGACTTTTACCAATACTTCAGAGCAGGGAGAAAAAAAAGGGAAGAATTAATTTGAACAACTTAAGTGGAAATTATTGAACAATGAAGTCCTTCTTCAATCTAACAGTGGAAGGGGTTTCTGAAACTTGATGACCATAATCCAGGGCAAAAGACTTACTGGAGGAATGTCCATTGTGTTGAATATGGGTTTAGAGATGATTTGCTGTGACAGTGTTGAAGCTGAGCAGCTGGGGTGGAGAGGGGCAGTGTCCCTGAAGTAACAGAGACCTGGCCATCACTTAGGATAACATTCTCAGGTGAACAGGTACAGCTAGTCAAACTGAGGAGGAAAGTAAAGCTTTCATGTTGAATAGCTAAGGAGAATTTTTAGGCTGGGTGTGGTGGCTCATTCCTGTAATCCCAGTACTTTGGGAGGCTGAGGCTTCCAGCAATCCTCTTGCCTCAGCCTCTCAAAGTACTGGACAACGTAGTGAGACCCTAGTCTCTAAAAAAAAAAGTAGTTACTCTTTTAAATTAGCCTGGTGAAGTAGTGTGAGCCTGTAGTCCCAGCTGCTTGGGAGACTGAGGCAGGAGGATGCCTTGAGACCAGGAGTTGGTGGTTGCAGTGAGCTATGACTGTGCCACTGCACTCCAGGCTGGGTGACAGAGCAAGACCCTGTCTCAAAAAAAAAAAAAAAAAATTTAAAGAGGAGTCATAGTAGTGACAAATTATTCCAAAGTCCAAATCCCACAGAAAATAGCAAGGTAGGAAAAGGTCAGTTTACCACATCTAATGCATTGAATGTTTACTATGCCTAGTGCCGGGATAAGTGCTCAACGTGCACACCATTTAATCTCTACTCCGATTCCATTGACAGGTGTTATTATCATGCCCAATCAAAGATAAATAAGCTCAGAGAGGTTAAATTACATATCCATAAAATAAGACATAGAGTTATACATTTCTGTATGATAAAATGATTAAAGTTACTTACACATTACCTTTTTTCTTTTCAAATGTGACTACTAGAAAATTTAAAATTACATGTAAGCTTGTATTATGTCTACAGAACTACATCTATTAGCTTCTTAAAATCTAGGAAGAAAAGTAATTCATTTGCTTAATCACAGTAGACATTTAACTAGAAATCTAAGGAATTAAAAGCTTCTGGTGCTTTGAAACTTACAAAACGAGATGAGTTATCATTTTTCACAGTCTTCGCATTTCCAAATGATTCCAGAATTGGATTTGCTTGCAAAAGCTGCCGTTCAAGTTCCCCCTAAAAGACATTACACACACACACAAATAAAAGCAGATGTACGTTAATCTAATGTCTTTACTAAGTCATCAGGGAAAAAATTTCTAAAAAAGAAACTGCATCTTTTCCTCAGTTCTTTCATTCTGTCTGCCATCCAGCAACTTTTGTTGGCTTCTTAATCCTGGTTATGATAATGGACTCTACTAAAGGAAAAAATTAGCATCTATAAAGTGATCACAAGGAGAAAGAAAAGTCATGCTGAACAAAGATCAACTTAAGCATGGGGCACGTAAATCAGGCAGAGATTTTCGAAAATAAAACAGATTGGCTTTCATGAAATGAAATTTAGCACGACACTTCAATTAAGAACATATTAATACTTCTGTTTATTTTAACTCTGCCTTCTTTGAAAACTTTAAGGCAGTTAATTTAACAGTTACCACTGTATTGATGTAGCACTTTCCAGTTTTCCAAGGAGTTTCATATACTATCTCTATCATATAGACAGGGCAATGTCTTCACCTCCACTTTCAGAGGATGGTGAAGACGTTGATGCTGCTAACTTGCTCAGATTTAAAAGGCTAAGTAGAGAGGATTCGGTAAAATGTCTGCTTTAGTCGGTGTCTTTACTTATATGTAAATTAGGCTATAAAACAGATTTTACAAACAAAAGGCGGAAATATATTAATATGTACTTTAATCATGAAACACAATAGAAAGCTGTATGAGAAAGCATGATGCCATCTCTGGCCATGAAAAGCACCACAAGTGATGTTGTGTTTCTGGAATGTAATTTCAGAATTATATTTTATGACTTAAAAAAATCTACTTTTTCCAAACATAAATCTTACCCCTATATTTTAAAATACCCACAGTATTTTAGACCTAAAGAAAAACTAACTAAATAAAAGCTGCTAGGAAATGCGATACTCTAAGCAAAAAAGATGAATATAAAGAACCTCACATAAGGCTTTTAAATTAGTGGCATTTGGTACGTGATGCACTCCATCACCATCAAATACAAAAAAAAGAACAAATATATGTCATCCGTACAGTTCTGTCACGCCACCCTGGTGTGGACTGTCACTCAGCTGAAAGGGTGGGGAAGTGTTCCTCAAGCACATTACACAGGAAGGGGACCTGCTCCGCCTACATCCATTACAGCATGATCTGGACTGTCCTCATGTTCACAGGTCTTAACTACAATCTGCAACCGTGTTCAACTGAAGCCAGTCAGGAACCAGTCTTGTCGAGAACCTCAAGCTACACGGATGTCATTACATGGCATCGGTTTATTTTCTTGGTGTTAGATAGTTTCCTCCCTGTACAACAAATCTTCTGTTTTCCTCACTTCAAAACCCTTACCAGACTATTTTTCCTGTAAATTTTTTTTTTTTTTTTTTGAGACGGAGTCTTACTCTGTCACCCAGGCTGGAGTGCAGTGGCGCGATCTCGGCTCACTGCAAACTCCGCCTCCTGGGTTCATGCCATTCTCCTGCCTCAGCCTCCCGAGTAGCTGGGACTACAGGCACCCGCCACCATGCCTGGCTAATTTTTTGTATTTTTAGTAGAGATGGGGTTTCACCATGTTAGCCAGGATGGTCTCGTGCTGTAAATTTTTCTAAACCATTACCTGCTGCCAAGCTGTCTTAAGCATGGTATCCTGAACAACTTTGATGACTGAGAGCCATTGTTAAAAATGCCAGTCAGGGGCCAGGCGCGGTGGCTTACGCCTGTAATCCCAACACTTTGTGAGGCCAAGGCGGGCGGATCACGAGGTCAGGAGATCGAGACCATCCTGGCTAACACAGTGAAACCCGTCTCTACTAAAAATACAGAAAAATTAGCCAGGCGTGGTGGCAGGTGCCTGAGGCAGCAGAATCGCTTGAACCTAGGAGGCAGAGGTTGCAGTGAGCAGAGATCGCGCCACCGCACTCCAGCCTGGGAGAAAGAGCGAGAGACTCCATCTCCAAAAAATAAAAAATTAAAATTAAAAATGCCAGTCATTATTCGGTGATAGACTGCCTTCCTCCACGCCCCCGGGGTCAGCAGTCAGTTCCATCAGCATTCCTATGACCAATATCTTGCAAAGCCCTTGGTATACTCACTTTGCATTAACTGTTTCGGTCTCTAAAAGCCTTTTTTTTTTTTTTAAACCTAATTCAATCTATGTGATGAGAATGTGGAAACTTGGAAAAACACTGGCATTCTAGTAAGTGGGACATTACCTTAATACTAAATATCTACTGCTAGACTTTGGATTCCTTAAAATCACACACCATCCTACTAAATCATAAGAAAAAGAGTTTGATAGTCCATCTTTAAAGAGTTTTCCTAACTTGGAGGTAAAACCAGTAATGCATATCTTACTTTAATATTACTTAGATATGGCTAAAAGGATTATTTGAGTCAAATTTTTTATTGGTTCTTTTCTTTTCCTGTGTATGTGTGTATGAGAGAGAGAAACAGAGAGAGAGAGAGAGATCCACTGATTCTATTCTTCTTGGGTTGGCTTCAAGTAACCTGGTTGTATCCCCTGTGCCTAACTCGGTCAGTATCAGGTCAAAATGATGCTTGGCAAATGTTTTGCTGAATGAATATATAATCAGAGGTTCCACGAGTGTCCAACTCTTTAAATGTGAGGACATTTTTTGCTTATCTGTGATGGTGGATATCATGAAAATTATGCACAAACCTTTTTTTCTTAAACAGCTCATCAGCTATCGTTAGTGTATTTTATGCGTAGCTCAGGACAATTTTCCTTCTTCCAGTGTGGCCCAGGGAAGCCAAAAGGTTGGAACCCAGAATTCTAGAACTATCTGGGGAGGGGATGGTGGTGAGCCAAAGGCAGCAAGAAGATTTATGGGTCCTCAGAGTTACCATGGTAATGGTGACTCAGGCACTCCTCCGTCCCTGTTGCTGGTCCCACTACATTGATAGTGTCATGGGATCACTCCTACTAATGGATTTGTGGACATTGGTGAGACTGAGTAACGATCTCAAAAACTCCCCAGATGAATCCCCAAAAACCTGGTACAAAGCCAACTATCATAACATATAGAAATTAACATTGAGATAATTTCTGTGTTGAACAATTTCATAATTAGATAAATGGTGCTAATAGATCTCAACCAAATTATGAAGGCATTTGTAAACCATCAGGGGGCAGTGACTATTCACTTTTCCTCTAGAATTGGATGGGCAATGTCCCTCATTTCTATTCTATAATGTTATTTTGGAATGTGGAAAACAAGTAGCCTTAGCTATTGAAATGATTTTTAAAGTTCTAAATATTTAGAGTTATATACTGCTTTCAAAGTTTACCAGTCATAGTGAAAATTATACTCCTGGGTTTATTACATAGTATATAATATACACTTGCTATATGATATAGCATGAGTTCGAAATGGTTAAAAATATATACCTCTTTCAAAAGTCCAGTTCAGACAGCAAGGGGACTCAAGCTGAGATCGGGCTGTACCTTGCAGGCCTGGCAGGGCACAGCTGCAGGAAGGTTAAAAGCAGGCAGCAGCAACCAATCACATGTTGAAAACCAGACTCTAATCTCAACTGGCAGGCTCTCATTACTTGCTACTTGCTATCTATCACCTTTCTGTCTTGGTTCAGCACAGTTTAAACCAGGATGGCGAAAGATACAAAGTCGTCCTGAAGATGACTGGAAACACAGGGAGACAAGTGGGTTGGCTTGAAGGTATCGTGGGTTGCCTTGAAGGTATCATTTGTAGGGGACGGTCAAGTTTTAGAACTTAATCATTTTCAAATCTGCTCTGAAATTCACTGTGTTGAGGCTTTGTGAACTCTGTGCTAGACTTTGAGGGTCTCTAAGAGCAACCTCTAATGAGGAAAGAGGGCACACAGAAGCTGTACTTGCAGCTGGTGGATACTAAGGGGATATAGCCAAATAAGACCTTTAATTTTGTTATAAAAAGTACACCAAAAGTTCATTGATAAATGTTTATTTCAAGTTTACTTAAGTATTGTCACTTTAATTTTGAAAACTGATTTGCTTATATTTGTTCATATTTCAAAAATGAAGATGAAATTTAAAAGGTAAACATAAAAGACTGACCACACCACTCACTAGGATGGCTTTAATAAAAACACAGACAACGCCAAGTGCTGATGAGGATATGGAGAAACTGGAACTCTCACATGTTCCTGGTGGGAATGTCAAATGGTGCAGTCTCTTTAAAAATGTTTAACAGAATTACCATATGACCCAGCAATTTTACCTCTAGGTATCTACCTAAGAAAAATGAAAACATATGTTCTCACCATAACTTGTACATAAGTGTTCATAGCAGCATTAATTACAATGGGCAAAAAGTAGAAAAAAATCCGTATCCATTCACTGATGAATGGATAAACAGAACATGACACATATTTAATATTATGGAATATTATTTGGCCATAAAAAGGAATGAAGTACTTATATGTGCTAGAATCTGGATGAACCTTGAATATATTATGCTAAAAGAAAGAACCGTCAGGGAGGACCACATATTATATGATTCCATTCACACGAAATGTCCAGAATAGGCAAATACATAGAGACAGAAATTAGATTACTGCTTGCCAGGGGCTGAGGGTAAATGGCAGGTGACTGCTAATGGGTATGGAGTCTCTTTTGGGGTGAGGAAAATGTTCTAAAATTGATTATGATAATAATTGCATAAAGTGAATATACTAAAAACACTAAATTGTACACTTCCAATGGGTACATTGAATGGTATGTGAATTATATCTCATTTAAATTGTTTCAAAAAAAGAATGAGTAGATAAACAAGCAAATAAATAAAGGACTGACAAAATCAGGAGCCTAGAAATGCCCTCCCCTTTGGGTTTACAGTTCATACTACTGTTTAGTGATAAAATGCTGGATGTATACACATGGTTCCTTGGGATTTAACTTTTGCTTATAAAGTTCAATGTAAAATCACAAACCAGTGGTATCAAATCAACCAAAAGAAACTGTGGCCTTGGAAAGTACAGACTTTTCACACTGTAGCTATAACTTTAAGGCAATCATTCAAGTGGGGTGAAGAAGTCGCAGACAGGGACACCCAGCAGGGGGAGAAGTAACTTCTTGACGGTACCCTTCCAGGGTGTGACCATTCCCTACCGTGCTGTTAAGTATTTCATGTTCCTCAGTTGTGTTGGGGAAGAAAAATTGAGAACGAGTATTCTTCTAATATTTCTAAAAACATCAGCATAGCTACTGCTTAATTACGATTAAAATCACCTTGGAAAAGCAGCATTGAAGATTGTGTGCACAGTGGACACATGCAGTACGACATGCAAATCGGCAATGACCGGGAAGCATGGCCCAAAGAAGCTGCTGCCTTCTTTGGGAGAACCTGCTTCCCAGGGATTGATTTGACTCAAAGTAAAATCTAGGTGGGGGTAGGCATGCTACTCACATACAACAGGGATCCACTCTGTAGTTTAAAATGACATCGAAACAAAATGTTAACAACAATGATTTATGTGTTCCATAGGGAATTTGGAAAACCTAAATCTGTGTATTAATTGCTTAACATTATTTCAATAGCAACACAAGTACATATTAAAATGACATTTAGCAAGTACCTCTAAAGCATAAAGAAAAGCTGGTTTCTGGTCCAGATTTTCCTTCTTTAATTGGCAAAGAAGCTTTTAAATATCCTACAGGATAATGATTATTTCATTTACCCTCTTCATTTGTATCACTGGTCTATTCTGCAGCTAAAGGAGCAAAAGGACATCCTAGGCCTTCATAGGTACAGTACAGCTTGGGTGGCCGGCAATCTCTTAAGAATCTTAAGAAAGATATCTTAAAATCTCAGTGTCTATGACAATTCCTTAGATATTTACGATTATTTCTTTATATTAACAGATCATTTCCATAGCTCGATATTATTGTTTCTTGCTTTATATCAGCTTTGTATCATTATGTTTGTGGAAGACCAACCAAAACCATTCCAATGCTAGGGAAAGGATTAAATCCAAGTATAGATGTCCTACTCTATCCAAGGTATCTGGCTCAGGTCTGCCCTCCTTCTCCTCCCAGGTAGTGAGAAATGGAGGTCATGCTATGATTCTTGGTTTGTTCACTGCTACGGTCTGTGGAGCTAAAAGGCAGGAATCTGAAAACTAGGAAAAATAACAGTCTTCCACAACTTGCCCAGCATAAAGAAAATTGTAATTGATTTTATTTTACTTATTTATACAGATGAGGTCTTGCTCTGTTGCCCAGGCTGGAGCACAGTTGTGTGATCATAGCTCTCTGCAGCCTCAAATACCTGGGCTCAGGCCTTCTGTCTCAGCCTCCCAAACAGCTGGGACTATAGGTGCGTACCACTGTGCCCAGCTCTAATTTATTTTATATATTAAATATAACTGGGCCTTCGGTTTAAAACATATACAGGCACAAACTGTGCCATGCCATAAAACTTTAACAGATCAGAAATTTGTTAGCTCCAAAGGTACAACTTTTAAAGGGGCAGCCCCAAATTCAAAATGTAGTGGAGGGGCACAAAGCTAGGTTTCCATGTGTCTGGTAAGTATTAAAATAATTCCACCTAGTAAATGACATATGAAACCATAATTTTTAGGCTTCATAAACATGCAGTTCAATGTCATGATAAAAGGGCAAATAAATATTAAAATTTATCGAGAAAACAAATTTAAAGCAAAACGGCATGCGCTTCTCAAGAAAGAATAAGGCTCTAAGCAATAAATTTTCAAAATTAAAATTTTTTAATGACAGATTTCACTTAGAACCAGTGGCATTTGATTCTAGCAGAGACTCAATCTACAGACAGAAATTAGTGCAAACACTCAAGACTAAGAAGCATAAAGAAGAGCACTTGCCTGGTGTTTCACTGGTTTAGGCGATTCCTGCTGTTCATTACAAACAGACAAATGCAAATGTTAGCAAGTTTGAGTCTTTGCCTAGCAGTAAGCCATTTCCAAAGCACCAAGCCAATGTGCAGTTGAGAACAGTGGAAGCTGGGTTGGCTGGCGTTCTCTCAGGCTGTATTAACTACCACTTCTGCATGTCTAAAAATTAAGGAGAACTGACATTTCTATTCTTGCCCTTTTTCTGTCATCACTTCTTCCCATACCTCTACCCTCCCCTCAAGCTGCTGTGGGTAGTAGCAAGAGGCTACTGCAAGTTCAGAAAGAACTGCTGAAAATAGGCAAGCATCTTCTTTTGGTGGAAAATAAGTCTTCATAAGCACTGCTGAACAATTCTCAGCAAATCTTTGCAAGAAATTAGGCAGCAAGCCACAACCATAATTCCAGTTTGCCCTGTCAGAAAGCCTCTTTAACAGCAATTTCCTCATATCCTAGCCTCTGGAGTGGAAAAAAATGTTGTTGGGTAGGTGGCGGGGAGCAGGTGGAGACAAGGGAGCTGTCAGTTATAGCAGTGTGGAGAGTAGACTGGCTTCCTTATTTTTGTTTCTGAAATTATAAAAGAAGAAGAAGATTTAAAAAACAACAGAGCAGAAACTTACAGGAATATTATGGTCCTTTCTTCCTTTATGTGAAGAAGCAACATGGGCAAGGTACTGAATAACTTTCTTTGTATTTTCTGTCTTCCCAGCACCTGACTCACCCCTGAAAGAAAGAATTAATATAGGCTGCTTTAACGAAAGCACAGCACATGCATTCCAAAATTACAACTGATAAAATTAAATTGTATTGGAACAATAATTAATAAAAATAAAAAGAGTATAAATAGAAAAAATAACTATCGGCAGTAGTTAGAAAAGAAAATCATCCTTGTAAGAGGTATTAAATAATAAACCCAAATAATTCTTTTTTTTCTTTGAGACAGAGTCTCACTCTGTTGCCCGGGCTGGAGTGCAGTGGCATGATCTTGGCTCACTGCAACCTCTGCGTCCCGGCTTCAAGGAATTTTTGTGCCTCAGCCTCCTAAGTAGCTGGGATTACATGCACACACCACCATGTCCGGCTAATTCTTATATTTTTAGTAGAGATGGGGTTTCACCACTTTGGCCAGGCTGGTCTCGAACTCCTGGCCTCAGGTGATCTGCTCACCTTGGCCTTTTAAAGCACTGGGATTACGGGCCTGAGCCACTGCGCCCAGCCAACCCAAATATTTCTTGATAGATGCCAGTTAAGAGGACACAGGAAAATGTTCACGACACTCTTTTTTTCCCTTGGGGGTGGGGGGGTTCTACCAGAGAAGTGAAATTTATTAGAACATTCATGAAGAAAACTCCTCCGTACCATAAACATATCCAGCACTACAAACAGAGAACCCCTAAAACAATTAAACTAATATGATTTAATCTGAAGGAGCTGAACGAACTCTGAGATGCCTGCTGGTATTGATACTCATCTTCAAAGCCACTGAAAGCCTTCTCAGATCCCCCTCTCAGAGCAGGATAGTGACGATTCACTTCCTGGTGCCAATGTTGCCTCATAGGCTGGGTTCCTGGTGGCAGGGGCTATAGCCTCATATATTTATTTATTTGTGTTTTGTTTCTTTCTTTTTTTTTTTTTTTGAGACAAAGTCTTGCTCTGTTGCCCAGGCTGGAGCGCAGTGGCGTGATCTTGGCTCATTACAACCTCTGCCTCCTGGGTTCAAACAATTCTCCTGCCTCAGCTTCCCAAGTAGCTAGGACCATAGGCACACGCCACCACGCCTGGCTAAGTTTTTGTATTTTTAGTAGAGACAGGGTCTAGCCATGTTGGCTAGGCTGGTCTCAAACTCCTGACCTCAAGTGATCCACCTGCCCAGACTGTTTTGTTTCTTTTTAATCCTTGTAACTTTTCCCAGTGTTGACATATAGGCAGACATAATTTGTTGTCAAAATGAGTAAATACTGTGAATTTTGTTGTGAATGAGGACAAATGCCACCATTTTAAATGATTCACATTTACAAGCAAGGCTGGCACATTTCAAAAGTTTTCATTTCTACTCACTACTAGGCTTGAAATTCAGACAAGCTGCTACACACACAGCAAGACCTGAATTACAGCCTCTGCTCAAACACTGAAGCTCCCCTAAGACATGATCAAAGCAAACCTAACTTTACAGTCAACAAAATTCTTAATTTGGATTATAATAAAAATTTCAATATCTAATTAATTTTTCTTTAAAAAAAACACCCCAAACTCAAAAATGTTATTATATACCTTGCCAATGAATAATCCCTAAGCATTTAATCTAAGGATTGAAAATCTAATTTTTCTAACAAATCTGGACTCTTTCTTGGAATTGTACTTAGAATTGCACTATTTGGGCCGGCCACAGTGGCTTATGCTGGGACTTTGGGATGCCAAGGCTGGAGAATCGCTTTAGCCCAAGAGTTCAACATCAGCGAAGGCAGCATAATGAGACCCATATCTACAAAAAAAACCCACAACAAATTAGCTGGGTGTGGTGGCTCCCACCTGTAGTCCCAGCTGCTCAGGAGGCTGAGGTGGGAGGATCTCTTGAGCCTAGGAAGTTGAGGCTGCAGTGAGCTGTGATTGTGCCACTGCACCCCAGCCTGGGCAACAGAGCAACACCCTGTCTAAAAAAAAAAAAAAAAAAAAAAAAAAAAAAAAAAATTTTTACTATTTGAAGTGTCCAAAACTTAAATTTTTTGGTAGTTTACTGAAAAATTACTGGTTGCATTATCTTCTTAACTCTGCACCCAGATAACCACAAACTCAACAGCAGGGAACACTGGGTGAAGGAACCCTAGTGATCAACTGTTTGCCTCAGTAAAGAAATTTTCTTCTCTGGGCCTCAGTATCCCAAATCTGTAAAATGCAGGCATTGGACTAGATCCTTTCTAGCTCTAAGAGCTGACAATTCTAGATATAACCCCCTTAATGGTTTATAAGACTATTTCCTATGTGAAGCTTATTAACCACCCCTCATGCTATCGTAACATTAGTTCCCTTCTGATTTGCCACCCACAAGTGTTTGAATCTTAGGTACTCCAATCTACCAAACTTTTATTTTAAGGTTTCTGCCCACTATTCATGCTAAAAGAGGCCTTTCTGGCAACCAAGATTACATCAATCTGTACTCTCATTTTTATATCATCTGTATTATTAAATCCATCTGTTGTTTTCTTTTACAACTTTGAATGCTTCACTTTTTACAGCTGAACCTTCAATCTGAAAAAAATTTTATGATTTTAGGTAAGAATTTAATCTAATTGTTTCCCCTAGATGATTCAGCCCACCTCCCAATATCAATGACTGACAAAGACATTCATTCTCAGGTGATATAAAATGTTATCTTTTAGACAGGCATGGTGGCGGGCGCCTGAAATCCCAGCTACTCGGGAGGTTGAGGCAGGAGAATTGCTTGAACCTGGGAAATGGAGGTTGCAGTAAGCCAAGATCTTGCCACTGCACTCAAGCCTGGGCGACAGAGTGAGACTTCATCTCAAAAAAAAAAAAGTTATCTTTATCTTATTCTTATTCCCCATACATGTGGCTTATTTCCAAGCCAGCACCATATTCAGTGGTTCTGAAACGTGACTAACCAGAGCACCCACCATTATCCTTCTTTTCGAAAAGAGCAAAAAGAAATCAAGTAGACTCTGAGGTTTTTTTTTTAGATAAACTTCAAATAGTTTTTTTCTGTTATCTCTTCCCCATCTCCCTGCCTCCCAAATAAAAAACGATAGGTAGAATTTTGAGTTAAGTGGTATCAATATTCATCTTATTTTTTTTTTTTTTAGGAGAAATGATGTCTTCATCCCTGTGTCTCCCAGGTATAAGTTTTGTATTTTTCTAAGTTCAAAACAAGCAAGGATCATGTTTGCCTTATTTATCCTTAAAATCATAGTGCCTAGCAGAGTTAAGTGCTTGATATAGACTGCGGAGTCAATGAATGAATGTAGGTCCTACATATTTTTAAAGTTTATTCCTAGGCTCTTTTTAATAATTTTTGTTCCTATCAATCTCTTTTCATCACCATTATATTTTCCACCTGGCTACTATTGGCACATAGATAAGAAAATAGTTTCTATTCATTCATTCAATCACTTATTCTTTCAACAAACATTTGCAAATCAACTTCTATGTGTCAGGCACTCTTCTGAGTGCTAGGGATAGAGTGTGAATTGAGTCCATGTCCTTGTGGGGCACAAGGTTAGAAAAACATACATAAAATAAATAAGACCAGATAAGATTATTAGATTACAAGGATATAAGGAATGCTGCAAAAGACACTAAAAGGAAAAAGAGAAGGAAGGACAGCCCCTCCTCTAGATATGAAGGTCGGGGGAAACGCTCTTGAAAGATGAGCAAGAACTGGCAAGTGAAGAGCTGGGGAATGTGTTCAGGAAGATGGAGAGGTACATGCAAAGACCCCAAAGCAGAAAAGAGCTTGGCATAGTCCAGGGACTGATGGCCAGGTGCCAGGATTTGATATAAATAACAATCAGGGGAGGGAGTGGCGAGAGAGACAGATGGAGCAGGAAGGGGAGGGGTGCCATGGACCCTGGAGGTCATGGTAAAGAATCTGGGTTTTATTCAAGTGTAATTTCTTAATAGCTATGACAGTGGTCTCTCTGTTTTGTTCTTAACAGTATTAGAAATACTGAGTGTTTCCATATTAATCGTGATGTTGGCTGTTGGTTTCAAAAAGATAATTTCTGATTACACCAAGAAATGGGCCTCTTTTTTAGACTGATGATGACTTGTCTCAAATATAGTTATGATTGTTACTTTCCAGTCTGGTTTGTCTCTGTGGTTTCCCAGCTAACCCCCTCAATGGACATGCTTCAGTGTGTCCTTAAAGCATTTTTTCCTGCCTGTCACACTTACACAGCCATACTTCAACAATTGCTTATGAACTCTGCTACATTTTACATATTTCGGGTCTAAGGTAACTCTGCTATAGAAAATATGACTTCAAAGATAGATACATTCAAAATCTTACTGTTGAGCTCCCAAGAGGATAGATTATGGGTCTTATATTGCCCACTATAAAATGGGGATAACAGCTCCTAATGCATAGGGTTGAAGAAAAAATACAGCTCAACTAAAGCATACAGGTGGCATTCAATAAACATTATCCATTATTGTCCACTCAAATATTCATCCACTATACATGAGGTGATTTGAATTACTAAACTTTGTGAATCAATAATTAGGACAATGGTTAAGAACCTGAGCTACAGAATCAAAATGACCTACCTAGATTCAAATCCTTCTGCCACTCCCTAGCTATGGAGCTTTAGGCAAGTTACTTGGTTCTCTGAGGCTCAGTTTATACGCCTTTAAAATGAGACTTCATAGGACTGAGATAATGCGGGAAAGGGCCTAGCACTGTCCTGGCCAAAAGGCTCTCAATAAATGGTAGTGGTGATACCAATAGTTATGATAATCTATTGGTATCAATAGATTAATGATCTATTATCATGATGATCATGATGATGATGATGAAGATGGTAATGGAAATTTTTAAAATCTGATTTTAATGAAGGAGGTGGCAGGATCAAAGGACTATAAATCTTGGAAAAATAGAAAAAACAAAATGAAACAATGAGAAATGGCACATCTGTCCCAGATGGAAACAGAGGAGGTAACTAAAAGCAGCTTGAACAAAAGCAGAGGGAAAAGAGCCAAAAAGAAAGCTCAGCAGACTTCTAAGAAAATTAGGAGACTCCTCAGAAAAGTGAACAACAGGCCAAGACCTCAAAGAGTGAGGACAAAGGGAATCTGACCTCATTTCCATCAACAAAATGAGATGTTAACGGTGAAGCAGTCTTACACTTTAAGTGGCTGGTTGTTTCAATGCTGGTCTAAGACAGGACTATGGTTAAGGGGAAAGGCTGCAGTCCCAGCATCGTGCTCTTTTGGAGAAGAAATCCTTCAAAGAGAGTGGTAGAAGTACAAAGCTAACAAGAACAAAGCAAGGAGGCTTCTAGCTGGGGGTGTCCTGTATCTGCTGAAGCACATTCGGACACAAAAGATCAGGTGTTTCTAAACATGAACATGTTTGCGTTTCCTCAATAGGTCTACAGCTTTGGCTTCTCAAAGGGATGTGCAATCCAAAACAAAAACATAAAAAAAAACAGCCTAAAGAAGCAGTGACGCAGATCATTAATACGTGACCAATTCTGAGACCTCTGAATCCCTTCCGGACCATGGGGATTTCCCCAATGAGAAACCCCTTTTTCAGATCTTTATTGGTAAAAATATTGGTATTTTATTTTGTCTGGATATTTGTAACATTGAATTCAGCCTAGCTTCAAAAATCACCCTCTGCTTGAAGTTGTTTTAGATAACCCCAATTTGAAAAACACCAGACACATATTACCCCCTATATTATCGATAACTATACAAACATGTAACATTAGTAGATGACTTCCTACAGTTTCCAAACTCTCTTTAGAAAGCAGCTTACTGGGAAGAGCAGAGATTTTGTGATTAAGATAGGCTTGGGCTCAAGTCTCCCCTATCGCACTGGCACTAGCTCATCAGGTCTTGGATAATGTGACAGTAAATGGACATAACAGAGGTATTGCAAAGACTAACGGAGAGAACACTTCCAAAGATATGTTCACTTTCCTTGCATATTTGCCTAGAACATTTTAAGTTCTATTTACAAGTTGATTTGATACCTCTTTTTCTTCCATAACGTAGATATCATCGAAAGTGAGACACACAGCTATAGCCATCTAATAATTCCCAAAGTTTTAGGACTTGAGGACATCTAAAATAGAGTCATTAGAAAAGCAAACTGACTAAATAGTTAACTAAATAATTCCCCCCCTTTTTTTTTTTTAACAAGAGGAAAGGCACACAAATTCATTTAACATGAGTGTGGGGAGAATCACAGAGTGATTGCCCCCTAAATAGTTATTCTCATACAGAAATAGGGTTTAGAGAGGCTGACAATCTGATCCAGAATCACATAGTTCATGGCAGAGCTGGGAGAAGAAAGAACACCAGAGTTCTATCTGACCACACAATGTTTTTTCAACTACATTACACTGTTGCCTTCGCTGTTTAATCAATTCTATCAATTTAGTTGCCTTAAAACTTTTAAGGTATGTTATTCCTAGCAGGAATCAACTGTTCTCAGTCCTGGCTGGCTGGCTTGGCCATCATTACTCAATGCAATATTTGTATATAATAGATAAGATTCCTTTAAAAAACACTGATTGTCACATCTTAATAGGCCATTGTGAGGCAACCATTATTTTATAATTTTTACATTATACCCAAATTTACTCAAAAGGAGTAAACCAACTTGCCTAAAGCAGTTAGAGTCATAAAATTTAAACAGAGTATTCTTTAAAAGGGGAGTTTAAGAGAACAGAGTAATTTCCTCATCAAGGGTGACGGCTTTGTGAATTTTAATTCTGATGAGAAGGAAAATCAACATGAGGATTACACTGTAGCAGGATTTCACCTCCAGTTCTATGGGGGTGCAAGTGTGAAAGACCACTGACTCCTAAGAGAGGGTGCATGCAGCCTGAGGGTCTTCACCACACACGAGAATACTAGGATACTCAGATAAATAAGCATTAAACAGGAGGCTTGCGAGTGGGAACTCACAAGGCCTGGCCTGAGTTTGTAGAAACAAAAGGTTACCTGGGGAACTATGGGCAGATAAGGCCAGAGTGTAAATTAAGAAGTTTATCCTTTTGGGGGAAAAGCAAATTACAGAATAAATGACTGAAAAAGTGAAATGCTGACCTAAACGAAGATGCTGAGGCAAAATTAATATAGAAAGTGTATTTGGGTCAAGGTTGAAGCCAGCTGCCCAGGACACACTTCAACTTGCCTTGGGCCTTTGTTACAAGCAGTTTTTAAAGGAAGGAGGGAACAAAGAGTGGGCTGATACAAAGCTGTGTGACAGGAATTCTCACTGGTTTACAGAGATAACATTGATTTGTGATTGGATACACATTGTTAAACCATAAGGGGTGAGTTATAGTGTCTAGTGTATGGCATTTTTTGGCTACTTGGCATCAGTCTGGAGCACACTTAACAGGTGGCTTTAAGAGGTAATTATCTAGTTCAAGGAGGGAGTGAAACTGTTGTTTCCTTCCAATGCCTCTCTGGGCCTGATAATTTAAAGGGACTTGCATTCCTCACATAAAAAGGCTTTCTTTCTCAAAAGCTTAAGGAGATGCTATCAAACTACTTAATACCGATTAAGAAATAATAATAAAACCATGTTGCATCTAGTTGTATTTATTTTTTATTTATTTATTTATTTGGAGATGGAGTTTTACTCTTATTGCCCAGGCTGAAGTGCAATGGCGCACTCAGCTCACCACAACCTCCGCCTCCCGGGTTCAAGCGATTCTCCTGCCTCAGCCTCCCAAGTAGCTGAGATTACAGGCATGTGCCACCATGCCCGGTCAATTTTGTATTTTTAGTAGAGACGGGGTTTCTCTATGTTGGTCAGGCTGGTTGAGAACTCCCAGCCTCAGGTGATCTGCCCACCTTGGCCTCCCAAAGTGCTGAGATTACAGGCGTGAGCCACCATGCCTGGCCTGTATTTTCTTTTGGTCGTACTATATGTATATATAGCGCTACATATGAAACGTTTGTGAAGTTGACTAAACAGTTTTTTAAGAAGAGAAAAGGCATACAAATTTATTTAACATGAGCATGGGGGGAAATCACAGAGTGATTGCCCCAAAATAGTTATCTTATGCAGAAAGCTTAATTAGCTTGGTGGTGGACTAAGTTTACGAAGACCCCAGTCACACGCACTTGGGGTACTGCATTTGGTAGATCCTCAAAGGCACCATGGAACATATCATATTTTATTAAATCTAAGATACATTTTTTCACTTTTTCATATTTTTCAGGTCACAATGTAACTTTATAATAGATATGATCATGAAAAGCTGTTACTAAATATCAGTGGTATCTAAAAACTTTTAAACTATAATGAGGTTGAGAGAGGTGGAGGTAGGTATGTACAGAGGGGACAGGAGAAGGAACTTTCTGGGGTGATGGTATTATTGTTTACATCTGGATAAGAGTTCAGGTTATACAAGGACTCAGGAAATGAATACTTAAGCTTTGTGCATTTAATTCTAAGTACATTTTGCTTCAAAAGAAAAAGATGAAAATACTGGGCTTCAGTTAACACTATATGCTTAAGTGCTTAGTGTACTGATGTCTATCTACAATTGAACTTGAAATGCATCAAATGAAGGGATTAATGGCCCACTAAAGTGGTATGAAAATCACTTTAAACTGAAAACATCTCAGCAGCCACATAAGGAAACATCATCTAAACTTTAGCAGAACCCCCAGTATATGCAGCTGCCACTGACCCCTCCCAGGGAGGTTCCCAGATTGACAAAAGCATGCCCTTTAGCACTGAACAGTGTGAACCCAGCTGTTCATTAGCATCAAACAGACCAAGAGAACCCTCCATACTTTCCCACTGAAGCCTTAAACTTCATGGGACCCTTTTGTCAGGGAGAGGATATACGCCTTTTATTTCTATAATTCCATAAGATACTCATCACTGAGTACACTTGTGTAAATAAGTCTTATCTTTTCTCTGTTAATCTGTCTATTGTCAGTTAACTTGCAGGTCCCCTGAACCCAAGTTGCAAGAGGAAAAGTTTTCCTCCCAACATAAACAGTATAAGAAGGACTGATGGATCACAGATAGGACAAAGCAAGTACAGTCAAATATTAACAGTAGAATCTAGGTGGTAGACACATGGGTGTTCACTGCAAAATTCTTTCAACGGTGCTTTATGTCTGAAAATATTCATAATAAAATGGAAAAAGCAATTTAAAAAAGAATGGAAGAAAACAAACATGGTACTTGATGACTGCCACTTTGTACCCAAGAAGAGATAAACCCAGGTGCTAGAAGACTTACCTCATAAATCCAAGTCTATTAATTGGTGACAAAGTACAAACTAAAATGGTGTTGATCATCTAATTATAAGTGCTAGCATCTGTACTGGTCACTTTGGGTAACAAAATAAGTACTCATGAACTTTCGTTCTGTCAAACAGCAAGTCATTCCCTCCCTAAGTGCTTCCTGCTTTCAGATGTTCCCAAAAGTCTTCATCAGATCACTTCATCTAAGAGAAGGTACAAGTCTCCACCTGGTTTTGGTTGTATTCCAACACATCCATGGTGGATCAACTAAAGTAATGGCTCCAATTGTTTCATGCCTCACTTTATGATGTTTCCCACCTGACTCACGCCATGCCTTGGCCATGTCTTGCTTGGGAATGGGACAGCAGAACGTGACACAAGCAGAAACTTCAACAATGCTTACACACTGGAGCTTGCCCTCTTGCTGCTGTTGAATGCTGCTACCACGTTAAAAGCCAGGGTAGACTGCCGGAGAAAGAGACGCCAAGTGGAGAAGAAACCAAGGCACCCCCACCAACAGTCAGCCAGCCATCCCACAGTTGTCTGCAGATGCAGGAGTGAGCCTCCAATGAGAAAGCTGAGCCTGGCCCAGATCCACAGAACCGCCCAGCTGAGCCCAATCCAACTGCTGGAAAACCTGTAGAACCGTGCTGATTTGAGCCACTAAGTTTCAGGGTAATTTGTTGTTCAGGAAAAGCTAATTTATATAACTCCTCAAGGCTAAACAATGCTAGCAAAAAATTCATATAACAAAGCCGACTGACTAACTCTCATCTTCTAAAACCTCCTATCCTGCCACTCCTCCCCTTTCTTATCAAATACCAAGTCTTCCACTTCATAGAAAAGAGAAACCATTAGATTAGAATTTTCTCAATTCACAGCTCCCCACCCCTACTTACCCGCATTGGTACTCATCTGCCTCCTTGGCCCCGTCACTGGAGAAGAGTCGTGCCCCCCATTAGGACCTCACTGTGCCCAGACACCCAACCCCTGTGCTCCGCACCTCATCGCCCTCCTTGCTCTCTCAATTCTCCTTCCTGCACCCATCCCAGCCACTCCCAAAATGTTATCTTCCTCTCATCAGCATTGAATCTTGCCCACACTAAAAACACCAAAAACAAAAATCGTATTGATCTCTTACCACAACTCAACTACTCTCCACCTTCCCAACTATCTGAAAGTAGTAGGTTCATACTTGAGTTTTCTAAAAATTGTATTTTATTTTTAACATTTTCACCTCCCCTTCTTGCCTCAACTGCCACCTGGCTTCTACCTCTGCACTATCCCCAATCCACTCCAGCACCCTCCACTCTCTATTGCTGGGTCCAATGGGCACGCTGCTGCTCATCTCATCCACTCAATCTGAAGTGCTGACCCCTCCCTCTGTCCCGAAATGCCTCTCTCCCCTTGACTGCTGTGCCAACACACCTTCTTGCCTCCTCATGACCCTATGATGGGTCATTTTAGCTTTTTTTGTGGTTCTTCCTCCTCTGCCTGACCCTTGAGTGTAGGTTTTCCTCAGGATTCCACACTCTGCTTTCTCTCAACACATTCTTCTAAGGTAATCTCATTCATTGGCATGGCTTCCATCACCTTCCATGCCACTGACTCTTCAGATCTGCATTTCTAGCACACATCTCACTCTCCTGAGCTCCAAACCCACATATCCAAGAGCCCAATGACAGCTCCACTTACATGAGCCATAGGGACCTCAAATGCAATGTGTCCTAAACCAAACTCATTATCGTCCACTCCAAACCTGTTCTTCCTCCCATGTTCCCATGTCAGGAGATTTCAGCAACAATATCTTCTCTCTTAGCTCTTTTTTCTTATGCATGTAAATCACCAAGTCTTGGTAAGTCTGCCTCCTAAACTGAACACCGCTTAAACACAACCACTGCTCTCTAGGTTCATAACTACTTCTACACCTGAAGTCCTCACCATCTCTTGCCTAGATAACTGAATAGCCTCCTAACTGGTCCTCTTGTTTCAACTCTTCCTCTCCTCCGTTTTCCACACTGCTGCCAAAGTAATCTTTCTAACGTGCAAATCTAATTGTGTCCTGTTGTGGATATTGTTTTATTCTGCTGTGAATGTTTAACACTGAGCACACAGTACAGTAGGCACATGATAATCAGTAAATGCTTTATAAAATGTGTGAAAAGCCCAGACTGACAACCAACCATTAACACCAAATTTAAGCAACTTACATAATCTTAGTCTTAAAATAACTGCAAGGTTTACATCAAACTCTTAAAAATTACTGCTCTACTTCTCCCCTCCCCCCAGACAAAAATAATTGCTCCACTTTCCAAGAAAATCAAAAACAAATCTGAACATTCAACATTTACTTACGTGCAAAGAATTGACTGGTCCTCACGATCTATAAAACAGAACAAAACAAACAAAAAAAAAGAAAGTGACCATTTGCCTGGTTTTAAAATATTTGATATAATAAAGTTGCAGTAATAGCCTATAAAATATTAGTAACTACTCCTCTCAAGCCAAGTTAATGCCTCCAAACCCATTATACAGTCCTAAATCTAATCAAACCCCCTCATTATCTCCTATTATTATGCCAGAGTCTCTGGGGGTAAATAACAGTAACTCAGGCTTCTTCCACACATTGTTTGCCTGGATGACTTTATATGCCTAATTAACCTTGATTCTCAAACCCTGCCGCATACAAATTCAACCAGGAAGTTTTATAAAAATGTATTTCCTGGCATTCCACCTCACTAAATCATTCAACTCTGGGAGATGGGGATTAAAAACCCTTCTTTAAATAAGCTCCCCAGGTGATTCTGACACCTGGCCAGATTTGGAAACCACGGCCTTTCAGAACAGCTCCAAGAATACCCACAACCAGAGAGCAATCATTGCTAATGTCATCTTAAAGGAGGAAAAAAAGTATTAAACACTGAGTGGAAAGAAAGTTGAAGGAGGATAAACATCTATAAATATTGTCTCAAGTCAACATGTTTTATATACCAAATATAACAAAAGAATTTAACATGATTTTAAAGTGATTAATAATTTAAGGATCTAACTAAAATTTTCAAATAAAAAGGTGAAAATCAAACCCATATCTAGCCCATGGACAAAATTCCCAGTAGAGGATGCAGAATTTCTAATCACTTATGAGTATTATTATCCCTATTTCACAGACAAGAAAATGTTCCTCAGGGACGCTAGGTAATCCTCCCAAGTGACAAGGCTATGAAGGGGCAAGGTTGCCAGGATGAGGACCCAGGCCTGTCTGCCTCTAGCACCTGTGTGTGTTCTCTAGAAAGGAACTGGGCTCACAGGGCCTGGCCCAAGTAGCTTTTTTGCTGCTTGCTATGCTGTGCTTGCTTTTCCTCTGGTGGATGCCTCGGGTGCCTAAGGAGGATTTCACAGCAGTTGGGCATAAATAACTTCCATGAAAGAGAAATAAGTGCTCCGTTCACTATGTCATATTCTTTCTTACATAATATTATTAAACAAATCCATTCATATATTCTATGTATAAACTGAGATTTACAAAGAACATAGTACTGTCCTGCCCCTCAAGTCTAATTTCTTTTTTTTTTCTTTTTTCAGACAGTCTCGCTCTGTTGCCCAGGCTGGAATGCAGTGGTGTGATCTCAGCTCACTGCAACCTCTCTCCTGGGCTCAAGTAATCCTCCCACCTCAGCCTACTGAGTAGCTGGGACCACAGGCAGATGCCACCATGCCCGGCTAATTTTTGTATCTTTGTAGAGACAGGGTTTTGCCATGTTGCTCAGGCTGGTCTTGAACTCCTAGGCTTAAGGGATCCACCTGCCTCGGCCTCCCACAGTGTTGAGATTACAGGTGTGAGCCATGGCACCTGGCCCTAATTTCATTCTAATAGCTCATAACCCAGTGTTATTCTTCCTTCTGGCTACCACAGCCAACATTTATAGTACTAGTCGATGTCTGCCTCCTTTATTCATTTACTTACACAGAGGTCACACTATATCCTTTCTTCCAACATACTCTTCCTAGACACAGAACCACTGGGATATCGCCTGCGTGTCCCTTTGGCCTTGATCCAGCTTCACCTCCTCTAGGAATATCTTCCCAGACACTCTCCCTCAGGTTTCTCAATGTTGCCTTCTTTTTTTTTTTTTGAGATGGAGTCTTGCTCTATTGCCCAGGCTGGAGTGCAGTGGCACGATCTCAGCTCACTGCAAGCTCTGCCTCCCGGGTTCACGCCATTCTCCTGCCTCAGTCTCCCGAGTAGCTGGGACTACAGGCACCCACCACCACGTCCGGCTAATTTTTTGTATTTTTAGTAGAGACGGGGTTTCACCATGTTAGCCAGGATGGTCTCGATCTCCTGACCTCGTGATCCACCCGCCTCAGCCTCCTAAAGTGCTGGGATTACAGGCGTGAGCCACTGCGCCCGGCCAATGTTGCCTTAAGTGTATTTTAGAATCAGACAAACAATACTGCAGTTGACTGCCCACTAGAATGCATTGCTTGAGATCCGAGACTGTCTTACTTCTTTATTCTCAGCATTAACAGCCTTGGTGAGCCATAGCTAGCTTTAATAGAGGTCTGCTGAGAGAAACCCAGTGCTAGGTGCCGTGTGGGCACTGGCAAGATAATGGGGCCTGGAATCTTTTCTAGTTCTAGCTCTGCCACAAACTGTGTATCTATAAATAAGGCATTTATTCCTTGCTGGCTGGTTCTTCACCTATAAACCATGATTTTACCAAGTCTTTGCTTATTCACTCTCAAAATGAATCTTCAGACCCCCGAATTTTCCTGGTCTTAGCAATTTCTATAGAACTCCACTATACCAAGTTGTTTATGGCTTTTCGAAAGTAGTTTACACATTAAAGAAGTCAAAGCACACAAAAATTAACCCAAATCGAATTGCCTCCTAATTCATTCAAAATGGCGTTCTTCCTGCGTCTGTACATGCTATTATCATTGTCTAAAATTTGAGACCTACACTACAGCCTGCTGCATACTTCATTCCCCCACGCTTCTTGCTATCCTACCCCCATCAAACAACAACAACAACAACAACAAAAAACCAACTCTCTTCTAGCCAGACCCATCTATTTTTGTTATCTGTCTGTCTGATCTTGTATTAACTTTGGGCCTCAGTACACAGGGGATAGGCTTGCCAACCTCCCAGATTCTCTCCAACTCTGTGATCAACTCCCCACCTCTGCTTCACTGAATCCTCTCTACCCTTCAAGGATCAACTGCAGCACTACGACAGTTTCCAGTGATCTTTGTACTCTACAACCCTATACACATAACCAAACAGAGCCTTATGGTGATATTCAAGGTGAAAAAACTCACTTTCAAAAATGCAGCTAGTCTTCTAAACAGTAGGGACTCATTTGATAGCTCAGTATTTTCCAAAGCACCTTCTAAAAATCACATAAGGAGGTATGCAATAAATCCATGTTGAATCAAATCATTTTCTAAACATGAGAAAGTTTTCAAATCAATGATCTGGGCTCTTAACTAAATAAAAACTAGAAAAGAGCAAATTAAATCCAAAGTAAGGAGAAGGAACTGATAAAGAAATCAATGAAATGGAAAACAGAAAAAAGAAAAAAAATCAATGAAACCAAATGTTCCTTCTTTGAGAAGATCAATGGTATTGACAAACCTCTAGCCGAAGTAATCAGGAAAAAGGAGAAAAGGACACAAACTGCCAATATCTGTAATTTTAAAAAAGTAGTATCATTAAGAACCCACGGATATTAAAAAGATAATAAGAAAATATTAAGAATGACTTTATGACAAAACATTCAACAACTAAGATGACAGGGATAAATTATTTAAAAGACACAACCACTAAAACTCACTCAAGAAGAAATAGTAACCTGCATAGCCTTCTATTTATTAAAGAAAATGAAACTGTAATTAAAAATCTTCTCACAAAGAAATCATAGCTCTATTAGAAAATTCTACAAAACAGGTAGGGAATAAATAACACCAATTCTATATAAACTCTTTAGAAAACTGAAGAGGAAGAAGCATTTCTCAATCCATTCTAAGAGACAAACCTTACCCTGATAATGAAATCAGAAAAAAAAAAAGACATTGCAATAAAAGAAAACCACATATAAATATCACTCATAAACAAATGCTCAAAAGTTCTTAACAAAATGTTAGTAAATCAAATCCAGCAATATATATTAAAAAAAAAAAAGATGATGCACAGAAAGAACAAATGGTGTCTGTCCTGGGAGTGCAAGGCTAGTTCAACATCCCAAAGGTGAATAATCTAATTCATCACATCAACAGACTTAAAGAAGAAACACCCTCTGACCATCTTAATAGATGTAAAAAAGCGTTTGACAAAACTTAATATCCACTGATGATTTTTAAAAACTCAGTAAACTAGAAATACAAGGGAACTTCAGCCTGATAAAGGGCAGTCACAAACAACCCTACAGTTAATATCATCTTTAATAGTGAAAAACTGAATGCTATCCCTCTAAGGTCAGGAACAAGGGAAGGATATTTGTTCTCACCACTCCTATTCAATGCTACAAAGTAAGAAAACAAAATCCAAAGCATAGATTGAAAAGGAGGAAATAGCAATATCTCTATTTGCAGAGGACATAGACAGAAAATCCCAAACAATCTACAATACACAAAAACAAACAAACAAACAAAAAAACCCTTTCAGACTAAGTGGGTTTAGCAAGGTTGCAAAAAAAGTCAGTGTATATTTTAAATATCCTATTTCTATATATTAATAATGAACAATTTGAAATTGAAATTTTAAAAGTTCCATTAAAACTAAAAAACATTAAATGTTTAGTTATACCAGGGTATATGATATACCTGGTTATAAATCTAACAAAGTATATGCAACATCTCTGTATGCTGAAAACTACAAAACACTAATGAAAGAAGTCAAAGAAGACCTATAGAGAGACAAACTGTGTTCATGGATTGGAAGACTCAATATTGCTGTTTATTCGGCCTCAACTGATCTATACCCAATCAAAATGTTAGCAGGATTTTTTGGGCAAAAAGCGACAAACTGATTTCTAAAATTTATACCTATGGAAAGACAAAGGAACTAAAATAAAGAATTTTTAAAAAGAACAGTGGTGGAAGACTCACACTACCTGGTTTCAAGGTTTACTATAAAGCTACTGTAACTAGCCCAGTGTGATACTGGCAAAAGGAAAGACATATAGATCAAAGGAACAGAGAGTCCTGGAATAGACCTTTGTTGATTTTCCACAAACGTACAAAGGCAATTCAATTGAGAAATAGTTGTTTCAACAAACAGTGCTAGAACAATTGAATATCCATAAGCAAAAAGATGACTCTCAACCCATACTTTGCACCATATACAAAAATTAAACCAAAATAGGTCACAGACTGGGAGGAAAAAAATTGCAAATCACTTATCCAATAAAAGACTTATATCTAGAAAGGACAAAGAACTCTCAAAATTGAAAAATCAGAAAACTATCAAATTTTTTAAAATGATAGTTAAGATTTGGACATTTCACCAAAGATACACAGATGCAAAATAAGCACATCAAAAGATGCATTAGGAAAATGCAACTTAAAACTACAGTGAGATACTACTACTCGTCTATTAGAAAGACTACAATTTAATAAAGATGGACAATACCAAGGGCTAACAAGGATGGCGAACACCTGGAATTCATCTATTGCTGGCAGAAATGCAAAATGGCACAGCCACTTTGGAAAATAGTTTGGTAATTTCTTATGAAGTTAAACACACATCTACCATATGACCCAGCGATCTTACTCCTAGGTATTGACTCAAATGAAATGAAAACTTATGCTCACACAAAAGCCTGTATACAAATGTTGACCCCTGTTATCTGTGGGGGACTGGTTCCACGACAACCCCAACCCACAGCAGATAAAAAAAATCCATGGATACTCAAGTCCCTTATATAAAATGGCAGAGTATCTGCATATACCCTACACACATCCTCCCATATATTAATACTTTAAGTCCTGTCTAGATTACTTATAATAGTACAATGAAAATGCTATGTAAATAGTTGCTATAGTGTATTGTTTAGGGAATAATGAAAAGAACAAAAGTCTGTCTATACATCTTCAGTACAGGTGCAACCATCCATTATTTTCCCCAATCCACAGTTGGTTGAATCTGCAAATGTGGGACCCACGAATACAGAGCGCCAACTGTACAGTGTCTTAATTGCCAAAAACTGAAAACAATCTAAATGTTCTTTACATGGTGAGTGCATAAACCATGGAATATGCATATAATGGACTATTACTCAGCACTAAAAAAGAGTGAACTATTGGTGAATGAATCTCAAACGCATTATGCTAAAAAAAGAAGCCACACTCAAAAGGTTAAAGTGTGGATGACTATAGGACATTCTCGAAATGGCAGCACTAGAGTTTATTCCTAGCGTTTATTTATTTTTGGCTACAGTAAAGGATAATGGGTGATTCATAAGAAAGCTAATGATTTTTGGACATTTTTAAACTAATCGCCTTATGAAATCGCCATTTCACTCTCCCTAATCCCTTCAGTCTGTGTGCCCTCACCCTCTTTTCGTTTTCCTCATGCTACTCAATATTGTCTTTATTTGTATGCTGTCTCCCCAATAAGAACAGCTCTTTTTTTTTTTTTTTTTGAGATAGAGTTTCGCTCTTCACCCAGGCTGCAGTGCAATGGCGCGATCTCCGCTCACCGCAAAACCTCCGCCTCCTGGGTTCAAGCGATTCTCCTGCCTCAGCCTCCCAAGTAGCTGGGATTACAGGCATGCGCCACCATGCCCGGCTAATTTTGTATTTTTAGTAGAGACGGGTTTCTCCATATTGGTCAGGCTGGTCTTGAACTCCAGACCTCAGGTGATCCGCCCGCCTTGGCCTCCCAAAGTGCTGGGATTACAGGCATGAGCCACCGTGCCTGGCCCAAGAACAGTTGTTTAATGGTGTCAATGCAAGGGTTTTACCGTATCTTACAGCTTCACAGGGTGGGTGAGGAGGGATAGTTCCTACTGTCTATATCTCTACATCAGAAGATTCAATACAAAGATCCAAGACAACTATAAATCATTATTAAATGTTCCTTTTCCTGACATAAAATAATGCTCTTTGTCCCTGTTTTGGCTTTGAGATCTACTTTAGGCTGAAGTGACTTTAGACTATGCTTTCTTTTTGTATGCATTTGGCTGAGGTATCTGCCCAGTCTTGTACTTTTATTTTGCTACTTTGAGATGTCTTTCTTGTAAATGGCATATGAGTGTATTAGGCTTTTAGTTACAGGGGTGTTAAAAGTACTTATGTTTATTGTTATAAGTGCTATATTTGGTGTTACATATTTTCTGACTTTTTTTTTTTGAGACGGAGTCTCACTCTGTTACCCAAGCTGGAGTGCAGTGGCGCGATCTTGGCTCACTGAAATCTCTGCCTCCCAGGTTCAAGTGATTCTTGTGCCTCAGCCTCCCGAGCAGCTGGGATTACAGGCATGATTTACCACGCCCAGCTAATTCTTTTCTATTTTGAGTAGAGATGGGGTTTTCGCCATGTTGGCCAGACTGGTCTCGACTCCTGACCTCAGGTGATCCACCGGCCTCGGCCTCCCAAAGTGCTGGGATTACAGGTGTAAGCCACTGTGCCCGGCCCATTTTCTGACTTTTTAAAGCCTTCCTTGATGTTTCTTTTAGAGAATGACTTGTTTTCCTTGCTTTTATTTCTCCTAATGTAGGAAACTTGTATCCAGTTTCAAAGTCCTTCAACTTGCTTTCTCAAGGTTCACATTTTGATGTGTAGCAACCTTATTCTTAAAATGCTTATTCTTAAAAGGGAGGGGGAGTAGGAGGGAGGGGGAGTAGGTCTACCTGTTACCCTCACAGGATCACTCAGTAGGTCTAACATCTTTTCAAGGTGGCTGCTTGGCATTTCACTGTATGGATGAGCCATCCTCTAATTAATTACTTATTGATATAATAATTGGTTGTTTCCAGTGTTTCTCAGGAAGCTACCAGAGGTTATCCTCTATCCAAAAATTTTAACAGCATATGAGATCCATAAATTAATACAACCAAGGAAAGAAGCAAAAGGAATTTCTAGATTATATAAGGGCAAAGGCAAGTCTAAAGAAACAAGCATGAACTGGAGGAGGATAACAGGCTTTGGGAGGTGCGTCTTCAAGGGGGAAAGACTCTGAGAAATTACTTGATGTACTTGTGTCTACTGAAAGAGGATTTGTAGTTCCAATTAATGTAGGTGATTGCAAAACTACCCTAGTCCCCAAAATGGGAAAAATACTAACCACAAAGAAAACAAATTATATTTTCTTATATAAATGTAATCATAGGATAATAATTAAAATGTTGAATGTTAAAATGCAAAATGTTGATTGAACTTCTATCAGAAGATATGGGGAGGGTTTAGATGAGTATAAAAACTCTTCTTCCATAATAGGAAGTCTAAAGATAGAAAGACAAGAAAGAAAGAAAAGAAAGAAGAAAGAAAGAAAGAGAAGGAAAGAAAGAAAAAGAGTATCATAGACTTCTTACTTATTAATAATTATTTATATACTTATATACTTATTTATATATGTACATATGTAGGAAGAAATTCCTAAAGACGGAATCCAGAATAGTTAGGGTATCTCCAGTTTTATGTCTTACTCTACTGTGTATTTGTGTTTTTTAAAACTATCTTTATATGTTGCCTTAATTAAAAAGTAAAACATAATTTAAGTATTCAAATTTCTTTGACAAATTCTGATCTTGATGCTATATAGGTTACTCTTTTCTTTTTTTTTTTTTGAGATGGAGTCTCTCACTGTTGCCCGGGCTAGAGTGCAATGGTGCAATCTCAGCTCACTGCAACCTCCGCCTCCCAGGTTCAAGGGATTCTCCTTGTCTCAGCCTCCCAAGTAGCTGGGATTACAGGTGCCCGCCACCAGGCCCGGCTAATTTTTTTGTGTATTTTTGGTAGAGATGGGGTTTCACTATGTGGGCCAGGCTGGTCTCGAACTCATGACCTCATGATCCACCCACCTCGGCCTCCCAAAGTGCTGAGATTACAGGCGTGACCCACTGTGCCTAGCCTACTCTGCATTGTTTAATAGTCTAACCCATTTAGACTACATAGGAAGTACCTAGTACTTAAGATTTGTCTTTTTTTTTGAGACGGAGTCTCGCTCTGTCACCCAGGCTGGAGTGCAGTGGTGCAATCTCAGCTCACTGCAAGCTCTGCCTCCTGGGTTCACGCCATTCTCCTGCCTCAGCCTCCGGAGTAGCTGGGACTACAGGCGCGTGCCACCCTAGTCCTTAAGATTTGACAGACCTGACCACTAAAATTGTTTGGGCCTTGTGTCTTGAAGACATAAAGATAGATCAACAATCTCTTCTATTTCTCCCATGGACAATGTTCTGGTTAAGTTTTCCACCTTATTTTGAGTCAATTTTGTCTTTGCTTATGGTGTTCTATATACTCTTTGTCATTTCTGGTAGTTCTGTCTTCTTGATCACACTTGCCAAACATCTGTCTAGTCTGTCTTTTCGTGGGACCAGCTCTTAGTTGTACTTACCAGTTCTAGGAGAAAATGTTCTTTGTTCCAATTCACTTATCTCTTCCTACATTTTCCCTCTTGTTTTGGTTCATTTCATTGTTGTACTTTTAAGTACCTTTTTTATTATGAAATGACACACAGAAAAAAAGCAATGTACAGCTCAATAAATTAGCAAAAAATTGTCTATTATCTATTTTGCTGAATAAAAACTTTACTTTGTCTATAAATCTTTCCTTGCTAATGAAAATGTTTAGATGAACTGTTTCTTAAAAGTGGCTTTTGCCATAACTCACAAAATTTTTATATGTAGCATTTTGTAATTTTTTTTTTTTTTTTGAGACAGGGTCTGGCTCTGTTGCCCAGGCTGGAGTGCAGTGGCATGATTTCAGTTCACTGCAAGCTCCACCTCCCAGGGTCAAGCAATCTTCCCACCTCAGCCTCCTGAGTAGCCAGGACTATAGGAGTATGCCACCACATCTGGCTAATTTTTTTATTTTTTGTAGAGCTGGGGTTTCACCATGTTGCCCAGGCTGGTCTTGAACTCCTGAGCTCAAGTGATCTGCCTGCTTTGGCCTCCCAAAGTCCTGAGATTACAGGCATGAGCCATGGTGCCCAGCCTGTTGTAGTGATTTTTAAAGAATCTGTAAGTTTTGATTTCCTCTTTTACCAAAAGCCATATAGATGAGTGATTAATAACAAAACATTCATACTCATTAAACATACTCCCACAAACACTAACCCATTTGGAAATCTTTTTATTGCTAATATCTTGTCTTATTGCACTGTGGGTCAGAGAATGTAGCCTGTGATTTCTTCTTTTAGGAACTGAGATTTTTATTGGTGGCCTGCTGTATGGAATTGACACCACGTTTGTAAACGTGCTTTCTGCTTGCATACATTTTTCAATATAAGCTTGCTAAGTTGTATTAAATCACATTCTTTAAAATTCTTTTTTCCCTACTTAATATGTCAAATTCTGAGAGAAGCATATTAAAACTCCCTCTATAACTGTGGTTCACATTCTCCTTACATTTCCAATAGCAACTGTTTTAAATATTTGATGTCAGTGATGTATATGTAAGTATTATCTGTCCCTCCTAGATGACTACATCACACTATTTCTATCTTAAACCTCCAATCTCTCCTCCCTCCTCCCCACTCTCAGCTGAAACCCTGCTTCATTTTCACAAGCTCCTGCCAGCAACCATATCTGCCGACCCATCTGCAACACTGGTTTGAAAAATCTGGCTGTAAAAGGAAGGTGGAAAGAACTAACTTTCTTATTTAAAGTAACGGGTAAAATTTTAGCTAATAGGGAAAATTTAATGCTAATGTTAGGAGCCTATAAAAAGAGGAGCAGAAGATACAGTCACAACCCAGAATAATCAACACCATGAGATTCTTAAGGTTAAGAGGATGTGATCAGCATCAGAGGTGAAGGACTAGGTAAGACCAGCCTTTGACAGGAGTAGACACAAGAGAGAATGATCTGTTCATCAAGCTGGGGCAGTTGCTTCACTGCCTCTGTGGAATGGGAAACAAGCCATCAGCCAGGGAGTAGAGGGGCAAGGAGGGACCCAGAGATCTGGAGCCTGCAGAGGTTTGAAATAGTCATTACGGAGAGTGGGAAGACCAAGGTAGGATTAGCAAGAGTTGAGTGTAGAATCAGGGCTCACGGTCAGGAAATTACGTGGTATTCACCTGTTCCATTGTGTGAGCGTAACTCCAGAAGCATCAGCAACCCAAGTAACAGCATTAAAAGGGACAAATATCTTGATTCATCCAGCGTGAGTTTTACCAAACAAGAATAACCAATGAACGATGGGACAAGGGAGGGGTTTAGGAAATGGGTAGAAGATGGCCATGACATCTAATTACACAAGGAAGAAAATGAAGGGTGTTGTTAACATATGGGGGGAAAGTAGAACAAGTAATGGGCTGGGGATCCACATGAAGTCAAAGAACACATTTAGGAGACTTCTTGATTGGACTACCAATATAGAAGGATGCTTGCTGCAATAGAACTTCTGAAACATTATCTGAAAAATCAGTTAATTCTAAAAGATGGCAAAGTCTAGAGCATCACCATAGATGTTGGTGGCATAAGTGAGAGACGGAGGAATTCATATGAAGGACCTTACGATCAAGGGACTTGACTGTTCATTAAAAACTATGAAGTAACACAGGGCAATGGCAAGGCTTGAGGCAGAGAGGAAACAACGTGCTGGGGCCCATCATGGAGTGAGGAGAGGAACCAAGAAGAAAGCTGCTGAAAGTAATGAGTGGTGACGGAGGTGCGGCTTTTCCAAGGCAGTAAAGGAGTAATGGTTTAGCAGACACACAGACACAGTGTTAGTAAGGACACTAACCCTATCTCCCAGTGCATAGTATTTGAGTGATGGAGCACTCTTCACTAAATGGACTCATACCCCATATGTGGGGGAAAGCCAAGTCTCGGTTAAAGCTTGAAGGAAAAGAAAATATTCACTGAAGATACTAAACATAGAGAAAGTCTGCACATCAGAGAGTGGGAGTTACCTAAGGCAAAAATGAAAAGGGAATATTATGGAAATGAAAACATGACTGGAAACACAGCGAATTTCATTCCAGGATTCCATGAAGATGGTGGACTCTCAGGTCTTAAATTTTCACTGTGGCCTAAAAAAGTGGCCCTGCAGATATTGATACAGCAAGCAAAACTTTCCTTTCCATCTATCCAGGTCAACAGGGGTTGGTAGCAGTGTTGGTTGCCTGCTGCTGAATGGAAGCTAGCTGGGGTGGAACTGGGCTGCTGAGGCGTCAGGAACAAAGGAAGACAAGCCACAAGGTGGTGAGCATCACTGTGGGTACTCCTAGGTGACCTCAGATGATTATGTGCAAGGTAGAGGCCTCAGTGTTCCTGAATTCAGTTCCTAACACACAGTATTGCAAATGAGAAGCCCAATGCTACTGACTCCCTTTCCATGGAGAGCACGTCATGTTGCCCTATCCACCAAGGTACACAAGACGAGGCATGTCTCCTTTCACTATAAATCACCCAGCATTTTTATCTGAAGACCTGAGTGTGTCCTTAGTTCAGGTGACCTTTTTCAAAAATACCACTTTTTCATGGAACCCGAGAGTCTACAAATACATTCCATGTTTCCTACTCCTTCTTTCATAAGCACCATCTGATTCTTTTTGGTCTCCATTCTAGTCTTCAAATCTGCTTTAGTTTCCAATTGTGTCTAATCTACCATTCCATGCTTTTAATGATTTAAATGGTTTTTTGCAATCAAGTTTACATCTAAGAACTCTGCTTTCATTCATTCATTCAACAAATATTTATTAAGCAACTACTATGTGCCAGGCACACAACTGCATTTTGATACAGTATCCCCTAAAATCCAATTAAAAAAAATTAAGCTAGCTTCCTGCTTTTTCACATAAAAAGCAAAAACTTTTGAATATTTTTTATTAATACACTTAAAGATGTGGGATGTGTGACCAAAAAGTTTGTGCATGATATGAAACTAGGAAGGATGGTAAATACATTTGATGAAAGAAACAATCTCTTTTTTTGAGACGGAGTCTGGCTCTTTCGCCCAGGCCGGACTGCAGTAGCGCGATCTCAGCTCACTGCAAGCTGCGCTTCCCGGGTTCACGGCATTCTCCCGCCTCAGCCTCCCGAGTAGCTGGGACTACAGGCGCGTGCTGCCACGCCCAGCTAATTTTTTGTGTTTTTTAAATACAGATGGGGTTTCACCGTGTTAGCCAGGATGATCTCGATCTCCCGACCTCGTGATCCGCCGGCCTCAGCCTCCCAAAGTGCTGGGATTACAGGCGTGAGCCACCGCGCCCGGCCAAGAAACAGAATCTTAAAAGCTCTTGGCAGCTTGGATGGGGAATTGAATCTCAAATGACAGATCAGTGGGGCCACATGCTCTAATTCTCCACATGCTATGCATATGCATATGCTATGTCTGACTAGCCCTGCAGATGCCCCCTCAATTATGTTGTGTAGTAGATCAGCAGGTAGCTCCCCTACTTACAAAATCAAATACAAAGGGAAATTGTTTAGAGTGGGTTGTTTTTATTTTCTGTATCAAGCTTTTAAATTTTTGTGTAATCAAAACTATCAACTAATTCCTTTTAACTTTCACATGGAAGTTTATTATTGAGGATAAGAATGTGTCACACTGCCTGGTTTTGAATCCTAGCTTGTATTTTTCACTATATACACTTTGTTGGTCAAGTTATTTATTTAACTTTCTTGTGCCTTAGTAAAATAGGGATAGTAATTCTATTTACTTTACAAGCTTGTCATGCACTAAATAACAGACACAAAGCCTTTACCCAGTGCTTGGCACACAGTAACTTTCAATAAATGTTTATTCCAGCACTAAACATGATATTAACAATACTATGATATGCTGATAAGCCACATCTGTCTCTTATCTTCCTTATTCTGTTTACTAAAGAGGAGTTTTCACCAGCAAAGCCACAGAGCCAACAATTCTTCCTCATACTGTATC